>NW_022631176.1:1943046-1954121 GCF_010015895.1 Lontra canadensis | reverse complement strand
CACATCCTAAAACACATGTGGAGTTGCCGGTACCACAAGGAGCAAAACAGTCTTGACAACCAGCTATGTCTGTCGGGAGACTCACCTTCCCCACTGCACACCTTACACAAGCCGTGGTGAGCACGAGTGTGGCAGCAGCACAAGGACAAATGAGGGAGGACGGAGAGTCCGGAAATGGAGCCGCGTCAGCAGCGATCAGTAGATTTCTGACAAAGGATCCGAGTCCAACCTGCAGGACAACAACTGTGTCTTCAACAAACGGGGCAGGACAACCGGATAACCACGTGCGTAAGAAGGAAGTCGGAGCCCCATTCCACATGCAGAAATCTGCCGAAACGGACCAGAGACCTAAATTCAAGAGCTAAGCCACATATTCCTCTGGAGAAACCCTCGGGGTAAAACTTTGTGACTCCTATTTGAAAATGATTTCTTAGGACACCAAAAGCACAAGCAGTAAGAGAAAAACCTAAACTGGCCTTCCACAAAACTGAAGACGCCTACGCGTTAGGAGACACTATGGCGGACGACGGGGCAGTGCACACAAATCATAAATCTGAACGGGACGGAGTGTCCCAAGTACACCAAGAACTCTTCTGTCTCAACAACAAAAGGCGAGCGGCCCAATTAAACACTGGGCCAATGACTCGAAGGGACAGTTCTCTCAGAAGCTCAGTGCCAGCAGCCATCAGGTTGGGGAAGCCAAGCAAGACGGGAGGACGAGGAGGACGGCCGCGGTGCTGCTGACAACAGCAGTAACAGCGAGGGCAAAGGTGCGAATGAAGCGGGACCTCAGATGCCGCCCGCAGGAGAGCAGGATGGCGCGGCCCTGGTGCAAAACCGCCGCGCATTTCCTCAAGAAGCTAAACGTAGAATGACCACGTGACCCGGCAACCCCGCGGATACTCGTGTGAATGCTCACGGCACCACACGCCCAACGGCCAGTCGGTCACCCAGCGACTGGACACAAGTCATCTGTCCGTACGATGGGACCCTGCTGAGCGCTGAAGTGAATCGAGGGGCGCCACCTGGGGGCTCCGTCAGCTGACGGTCTGCCTTCAGCTCAGGTCATGACCCCAGAGTCCTGGGATCGAGCCCCGCATCGGGCTCCCTGCCCCGTGGGGAGTCTGCGTCTCCCTCTGCCTGCCGCTCTGCCTACTTGTGTGCTCTCTGGCTCTCTGTCAAATAAATAAATAAAATCTTTAAAAAAGTAAAACACGAAAAAGAATGGAGCGCTCGTGCTCGCGACACGGATGAACCCGGAACGCAACCTGAGAGAGAGACGTCGGACGCGGAGACCGGCTCCCGCAGCGCTCCGTTTACGAGAGGGACTGAGAGCGCAAACGCAGAGCTGGGGAGTCAGTGACCCCAGGGAGGGGCTGGGTCGGAGGGACGAGGGAGGGCGGAGAGGATGCTCGGAGCCGACAGCAGCACGGTGCTGGGAGTGTCCCGAGCGCCTCTGAACTGCGCACGTGAAACGGCTTGATTTCATGTGACGAGAATCTCAGCTCAATTACAATAAAAGCACGAGCAGAACAACGGCGTAGGGCCGACAGCGCAAACCGCGCACCAGGAATCCCCGTGCTCCGCCGCAGGTCGCTGCGGTGCCCGTTCATCACCCTGGAAATTGATAAAGGAAAACGCCACGCATCTACCCAGCCTTTGCAGCATGAATTGTGGTCAATTTATTCCTGGTAACTCCACGGTCCTCGTGAATGTGGAGCCGCTCTTCCGAAGAGAAGAACTCGGGAAACGATTTCAGAGACGAGAGAACTGGGAGACTCGGCACCTGCTGGAAAAGCCGGTTCTGTTCAACCGTTTTGGCGCCACGGGTGGAACGGACAGCGGACACTCCACGGGGGCAGACTGTCTGCGCCCAAAATCACCCGTGTGTCTCGGCATCATAGGCGTGAGCTGGACAGCCAGGACGCGGTTCCTGGCGTGTCGCGGTACAACGAACACGGCTTGGCTAGGACGCATTCACAGAAACAGACGTGAACCTCCTCAGCAGTCAGAGTTGATGTCCAGCTGCAGCACCGTGGGACACGGGAGAGCCCGTGACCGCCTCCAAAGTAGCGATTCAGCTAAAATCAGATCGCAGGGCATTCGGACAGAGACCCAGGTGACTCGTGCCCTCATGGACAGGAGGGTGGGGGGCCCACGAGTGGGGGAGGGATGTGGGGACGCAGCACTGACACAGTATGTAGAATTTGACTCAACCTGGGGTCCACTGAACCTGCTATTAAAATACAGCTTTTTTTGCCCGGAGTTTGCAGCCCGACCGGCATGCAATTACGGAGCTCCTGTTGGTTTAATAAAGCGTGATGAAGAGCGGCATTTCGGGACGGTGAGAATGTGTATCACAACGCACGCAGACGTGCTCAGCAGTGAAATGACAGGACACACGTGATTTGGTTTAAATGCTGGACCGTGCCGTTCTCACCGAGCTCTGTGCCTGGCACGTGCGCGCAGGGGTCGGCGGCGACAGCACACGGGGCAGAAGCCCGTGGACGACACGGGCAGTCTCCAGGAGACAGCAGTGACTTGACGCCTCGAGGCGTCCACACAGTGGAAATGTCTTAGAACACTGTGGGGACCCAGAGTTGCTGGGACTGTGCCGGTGGCCCAATGTGGCATTAAAGCAAGAACTTTGTGTGTATCGTGGCCCGATTTTGTTTTGAGTCCACGTGGGGAATCACTGTGTGGGAAACAGCCCCCGCGGAGCAAGAGCCGGCTGCCGGGGGGCTTCCGGAGGCCCGCGACCCCGACAGGGGCTTCCCGCTGCCATCGCTGCTCCTTCATGGCTCTGTTTCTCCTCATCCTGGGAGTCTGTCCCTTGCACAAGCAGCAAAGCCATGCATGGGCTCTGGACCAGGACAGAGAGCTCCTCCCACTCTGGACCACAGGCCTGATCCAGGATGGGGGTGAGAACAAGCCCAGGAGGGGCCCCCAGCCGCCCGTGCACCTGCCAGGGTTTCCCATGGCCCCCCAGAGCTGGACCCGCCTGCTACTTTGGCGGGCGGGGACACATCCCCGCACAGGAGGCCACGCGTAGCCACTGGCCTGGCAGTGTGTCCCAGCAGGAGTCCCAGCACATGGCAGCCATTGCCCCACCCCAGGCTCACGGCCCTGCTGGAAGCCCTGAGACGTGGGACCAGCAGCCATACCTGAGCCTCTTTTCTCCTCGGGGACCAACTGGTAGGCTACGCTCCCGAGCAATAACCCTAGGAGACCTGGCTCCCAGGAACTCCTGGGCCAGATGTGCACCCCCCACCCTCTGCACCCCGCCCGCCTCAGCTGACCATGGCCAGCCCGCAGAGAGGACGGAGGCTTGAACAAGACACATGCAAGAAGGGGCTCCTTAGGGAGGATGCAGCCCAGGAGGTAGAAAAAGTGGAGAGGGGCCGTGGGGGGAGCTGTTTCCACCCCTGGCCTGCAAGGGCAGGGAGCGGACGGTGCTGCTGGTCCTGCAGGGGGCTAAGGGAGGGGGCTGCTGGTCTCCAGGCACAGTAGCCCCTCAGGCGATCCCAGCTCCTGGCCCGGACACAGTCCCCAGTAGGGAGGACCCCAGCCTCTCTGCACCCACCCCGTCTCCTTCCCACTGGTGGACCCTGAACACGAGGCAGGAGGCCGGGAGCCCAGGCGACAGGGCCCCCAGGTCATGCTGTGGGGTGGATAGGGTGAGCGCGGTGGTGCGTGGATCTGGAGGGCCGTGGAGGACGACCTGGGGCCGCGCGAGCTCTCACCTGAGAAGGGGGACTCCTGGATGCTCCCACAGTCGGGGTCTTGGCCGTGCTGGACTCTGTCCACCTGGCAATGATCGGTGACCCTGGCGAGGGACGCATGCTCTCCGGTCCCCACAGCCTGCCTGGACGCCTCCCCCGGGTCTCCCGACGGCCCCCGCCATCCGAGTGCGTGACTCCGGTCCAGACTCTGCGCTGCTGCCCCACGGTGAAGAGCCACAAGGCGGTTAATCAGAACCTCTCTCTCCTCACACGGCCCTGGCTCCACGGACACCAGCAATAAAGAGGGAGAGTAAAAATAAATCTGCCCGAGGAAAACGCGTCAGAAATGGGGTTTAGTGCCTTTGGCAAAAGGAGCCCAGAAACGCAATCATTTTTCCTCCCTTCACGCCACGTCCACGGGCTTTTGTGAAGGAAGTATTTGTTCAGATCCCAAAATGAGCAATTATGAGATTGCTGTGCGAGTGAAAAGCCTCCGGCCCGCAGAGGAATTTAATTTTGCAAAGTCCAGATCTCCAGACCCGGGGCGTGGCTGCTTTCCGGGGGCGGAGGCTGGCCCCCAAGGGAGAGCCGGAGTCAGGGGAGGGACCCCACAAGCAGGCTCACCCCCGCCCCCCAGGCCCAGGCGCACGTGGCCGAGGGGTCCCCCGGGGCGGCTGATGCCGGCAGAGGTCACGCCGGGGTTCTTTCCTCCTCGCAGTCGCTCTGCACACGGAGGACAAGTACCTCACGAACCCCCTGCTCTCAAGGCCTCCGGGCAAAGCCCTGGCGGGGAGCCACCGGGTCACGTGGTATTTCCACGTTTGAGTCTTTCTGTGACTTCCCCGTTTCCCTGGCGGACGCGCCGGCTCCCACGGCCCCGAGCAATGTGCACGCGGCTTCCAGCTCCCACGGCCTCGGCGACACCCGCGGCCTCCGGGTCCTGACAAGGGCGCTCCCACGGCTCTGGAGCCTGGTGACGGTCCTGTGTGTCCCCCTGATGAGCAGGGACCTCGAGTAGCTTGTCATGTGTCCTGTGACACGCCCCTCTGAGGACAAAGGTGCAGGCAGCATAGTCAAGGTCTCTAACGTCCGAACAAGTATCGGTCATTCCGAACGCAGTGGGGCTGACACCGGAACCCAGGTCCCCCTGACTCCGAGTCTGCCGTCTCTGCCCCTTTCCAGGAGCTGTCACCCAGTGTGGCTATTTCCCCGGGTCCCCAGAGGTCCTGAATGACACGCGAGGCCAGAACGTCTCTCAGCCGCGAGGACAGCCTTTCCGGCAGCCTGGCCCAGGTCCCCCTTCTCAGCTGAGCATCAGGTGCCCGTAAGGGCCACACTGCAGGAAAGACGTGGGTCTCTCTGTGCCACAAACCCGCTCAGCACAGCCCCCTCCCCGGGGCACCTGCAGAGCCTGAGACGGCCCAGCGAGGGGCTGGCACCTTTCCACATCTCACGTGTTGCTACGGAGTCGCCCCCCTTCCCTCTGAGGGACCCGCCTCCGTCACAACCACAAGCACCTGCACGGCCACCTCCTTCCCCAGGGTGACCTCCACCACCCCCACAAGCTGGGGGAGGCCAGGGCAGCCCCCGCAGCAGGCCCCCGGCCTCTATGGTCGCTGCAGACGGCCCCTCCCCTGATGCCCAGTTCTGCTTTCAGAGGCACAGAGCGCAAATGATGCTCAGACGTATTACTCAGGTTCGCGCTGCTCAACAGGCAGCCCACGGTCTGGATTTCTCTTTCCAGTCTCTGGTCACACCCTGTCCGAGCTCGCCACTGTCCGCTGGAACCTGGGGCTCTTCTTGCTGGCGGAAAGAGAACTGGGGCAGACCCTGAGCTCCCCCGGAGGCGGGCACTGAAGAGTCCGTTCCTATTCACTGCAAAGACCCGAAGGAACCTCGGACGAGCTGAGCACAGGAGGCCGGAAACAAATGTGCTTCCCAGCATGAACGGGCCTTCAGCTGACGCCCCCTCCCCCAGCAGGACCCCCGCCCCCAAGGAGTGTGGGAGGCATGTGGACGTGCCCACAGCCGGGGCAGAAGCCCAGAGACCTCGGAGCTGCGGCATTTAGCGTAAGGGCTGCGTGCTTCCACAGAAACAGCACAAACCGCGGAGGCACGGCTGCTGAGTATCCAGCATGTGCCGGGTTTTAACGTGAGTGGACTCTCGCTGCTTCTCCCGGGGCTGTTTGAAATGCCCGCAGGGTACCAGTGAGCGCCTTTCATCTCCTTCCGCCTCTAATTGGTTTTTCTGGTGGACTGACTGCTCCCGGACAAAGGGGGACAGGAAGCAACACGAGCGAAAGCAGAATCCCCAGCGAGGAGGGCGGAGGACAGAGTTCCAGAGTTCGGGTGCTATGTCCTTGGAGCAGACCCCCCTTCCAGACCGGGCTCCAGGGCCCCCCTTCTCTTCCGGAACCACCCCATCCCCCAGGCCTTCCACAGTCCTAACCTGTGCTTTCAAGGACTCCTGCCAGACACACGGAGCCGCTACTTCTGTGGGACGCTGCACCTGCTGGCTCTCGGGGAAGGGGGGAAGCTGTCCTAGGCGGGAGGCCGGCAGGGTCCCCTGCTCTGCTGACAACCTCGCTTCCTTACCCGCGTAGAGGTCACCACGTCCTCCCTTGTGAAAATCTACTGGGCTGTGCACCCGTGGTTCGTAAATTCAACGGCAGTACAAGGAAAGAACCACATCTTTCCCTGGGAGCATCAAGGCACTCCTTAGGAGAGGGACTGTGACGGGCCCCACTGCTTTTATCAGCCTCTCCTCCTGGGACAGGATTCTGTACCCCAACCCTGCCGGACTCAGGCGTGCCCAGTGACCCTCCTTGGGCCAAAGAAGCATGGGAGGGAGTTACGTGCGTCACTTCTGACACTTCGGACCAGAAGCTTTAAGAGGCCTCCCCCCTGCATTTCTCTCCTCCTTCCTCCCTCTCTCTCCCTCCCCTCTCCCGAGCCACTCTCGCGAGTCCTTTGATGGGTGGCATCTTACATGTGTTACTGGGGGGCATTTCTTGGGCAAAAGGCAGAAAAGAAGAAGAGGGGGAAGGCAAGAGCCCTGGGGTGTGTTGGTGGGGCCTGGATTTGTAGTGGGGGAGAGGGAAAAGGGAGGGAAGAGGGGGAAGGAGGAGAAAGAGGAGAAGGGGGAAGCGAGGGTGGGAGACAGGAAGGAGGGAGGAGGAGGGAGGAGGAGGGAGATTGGGGAGGGGAAGGAAGGCCAAAGAGGAGGAGAAGAAAGAAGACGAGGGAGGAGGAAGGGAGGAAGGAGAAGGAAGGGGGAGGAGGACCTCCTACTTCACTCCAAGACTTCCTAGGACACTGCAGTGCCCGCACAGCGTGGCTCTGGTGAGAGCGACATCCGCCAGCACAACAGAAGAGCGCCCAGCAACGAGCCACACAAGTGCGGTCGACCCCTCTCTGATGCAGGAAATAGAGCAGACAACGGAGCAGAGACCGTCTTTTAAGCAGACGGTGCTGGAACAACCGGACACCCACACGATAAGCGAACGGAATCCAGACAGGGGATCAACTCAAGATGGCTCACAGGCCTGGAACTCAATACTTTCTGGAGGACGATTCAGGAGGAAACCCACATGACACTGAGCAAGGTGACGACATTCCACAGGAGGAAACACCCCCAAACTCATCTCGCGAGGGCGGAATTTCCCTGACCAAAGGCAGACAAGGACACTACGGACTGAGATTCCTGATAAACACAGACGCAAAGCTTCTCAACAGAGTGTCCGCAAACTGAACGCGGAAGCGCAAGTCAAAGGACCATCCGCCGTGATCAACTGTGATCCGTCGCTGCCACGCGGCGAGGGCTCAGAACATACCCGTCGATAAGCGGGATACAGCACGTTAGAAGACTGAAGACAAAAATCGTCGCATCACGTCGACAGATGCAGGAAACAATCTGGCAGAAACCCAGTATCCTGTCATGATATAAACCCTCTTAACAAACTGGGCACAGAACGTACCTCGACATCATAAAGGTAATAAAGGCGGCGCACGACAGGCCCACAGCCAGGATCATAGCTGCGGTGAAGGTTAGAGCTTCTCCTCTGTGGCCAGGAACTAGACAAGAATGCCCCCTCTCACCGCTCCTATTCGACACAACGCTGGAAGTCCTACCTAGAGCACTCCGGCAAGAAAAAGAAAGAAAAGGCATCCAAACTGGAGAAAAGAAATAAAACTGTCCTTACAGATGACAGGATCTTCTCCAAAGAAAATCTGAAGGACTCCAACGACACCACCAGCTGGAACCAATCCGTGAACTCAGTCAAGTTTCAAGACAAAATCCACACAAATCACAGTCTGTACACAATACTAGTGAAATACCTGGAAAAAGAAACAGAACTATTCCATTCCCAGTGGTACCCAAACCAAGAAAATACTCAGGAATAAATGTAACCAAGGCGGGAAAAGATCTACACGATGAAAACTGTAAGACCTTGAAGGAAACTGAAGACACAAATGGAAAGACATTCCACGCTCCTGTATCAGAAGAATTACCACTGGGGCCACACAACCCCACAGATTCAAGGCCATCCCCAGCAAAAATTTCAGTGTCGTTTTCCCACAGAAAGGGAAAACAACTCCTCAACTCCTATGGAACCACAGAAGCCCCCTCGAGCCAAAGCAATCCTGAGGAAAGAACAGAGCTGGAAGCCTCCCACGTCTCGACCTCATGGTACAGTACAGAGCTGAGGTCGCCAACACAGCACGGCACTGACAGGAAGTCAAACACACTGACCACCGGAAGAGAGTGGAGAGCCCAGAAATACACCCCGGTGTAAGCAGTTGACCGGGATTTGATGAGGGCGCCAAGATTCCTCAGTGGGGGAAGGACAGTCTCTTCAGCCAAGCGTTGGGAGAGCTGGACAGCCACATGGACGAGGATGAACCTGGATCCCTAGCTGACACCACTCACCGAACACCTTGGAGTTGATTAAGGACGTAGAAAGCCTGAAGCCAAGGAGCTCCGGGAGAACACAGTACAGCAGCTCCCTGACACTGGTCTTCGGGATGACGCTTGGGCTACGACACCAAAACCACAAGCAACGAAAGCAAAAGTTAGTAAGTAGGTTACGACCAACTAAAAGTTCTGTACAGCAAAGGGACATCAACAAAACGCAAAGACAAACTACAGAACGGGGAAAAGATAACTTACAAATCCTACACCCGATGGGAGTTCATCTATATAAAGAACTCCTACAACCCAACGCCAAAAAAACTAATTTAAAAATGGGCAAAAGAAGTGAATAAGCCTTTTCCACAGAACAACGCAGATGGCCAACAGGCAGATGAAAACGTGCTCAACACCAGTCATCATCAGGGAAATGCAAATCAGAACCACAAGGAGACATCCCCTCACACCTGTTAGGACAGCCAACGTCAAAAACCAGTGGGGACAGCGAGTGTGGACAGCGAGGACAGGGAGGAAAGGGATCCCGGTGCACCACTGCTGGGAGGTGACAGTGCCACTGTCGCAGCGGAGAACAAATGGAGGGTCCTCGGCAAATTAACCACCGAACTTCCATATGGCTCAGCAATCCCAATTCTGGGCATAGTTCCAAAGGGAATGAAACAGGGTCTCGAAGAGCTACCTGCTCCCCCATGTTCATGAAGCACTACTCACAGTAGCCAACACATGGAAACAACCTCGATGTCCGTGGACGAATGACGGATACAGAAAATGGGGTCTGTGTGCTACGGAATATTATTTAGGGTCGAGAAAAAAAGAGAATGATGTCATTTTCAACAACATGGATGGACCCAGGGGGCATTACTGTAAATAAAATAAGACAAAAACAAATACAGTATGACCTCACTTACATGTGGAACTGGGAAAAGAAAAAAAGAACTCGGACACAGAGTGAACACAGACACAGAATGGTGGTTATCGAGGACTCGGACTGGGGACGTGGGGAGAAGCTGGTCAAATGGGCAAACTTCCAATTATAAGACAAACTCTGGGGATCTGATGGGAAGCCTAACTGGAGTTAATACTACATAATGAGGGGCGCCTGGGTGGCTCAGTGGGTTAAAACCTCTGCCTCTGGCTCGGGTCATGATCCCAGGGTCCTGGGATCGAGCCCCACATCGGGCTCTCTGCCCCGCAGGGAGCCTGCTTCCCCCTCTCCCTCTCTGCCTACTTGTGATCTCTGTCTATCAAATAAATAAATAAACTATTTTTAAAAAATATTATAAAGGATTTTCAAGTTGGGAGACAGTGAATCGCACACTGTCCCCCCACAATAAATTATAGGGTATGTAATGCAAAAGTCAACACCTCTATCAAGGTGTTTCAAATCAATATCCCGGACACCTTAAAACTCGCACAATGTCAACTATAACTCAGTACAACCAGGAAAGGAACAGAGACAGGAGGAGTCTGAGGGGCGGACCACTCTGTGAGAGCAGCCACTCTGGAAAGACCACCGGGTGCATGGTTCCAACCACAGGACACTCTGGATAAGGCTGAGCCAAGGAGATGGTGAAAGGACCCGAGGCTGCCCGTGGTGAGGGAGGTAGGAGGGAAGGGTAACTAGCAGGGGACTTCCAGGGGAGTGAGAGCACTCTGTGGGACCCTGTCATGATGGGTCCCTTCTGTCACACAGTTGGTACGCACAAGCCCACAGGATCTCCAACTCCAGGAGCGAACGAGCAACAAACCACGGACTGGGGCGGGGGGGGAGGGGAAGGGTGGTGGGAGGTGATGACCTCTCCATGGAGGTTCAGTGGTAACAAATATCCCATCTACGGGGGTTGTGCTGGTCACAGGGAGGCTGTGACGGGGCAGGGAGGTGGTAAAAAATCTATGTAACCTCCTCTCGGTTTTGCTGTGGACCTAACACTACTCTAAAACAAACAAACCATTTTCTTTCGACAGTTGTTCCAGCTGCCTCGTTCACCTTCGGTTGTCAAACGTGTACACATACACGCTTCCTTACACAAGTGGCCTGCGGTTACGTAGACTGCTCCGGGATGGGCTCTGGCACGGGCTTGAATTCACAACATCAAGATCAAGAACATCATGCTCTAGGAGTGAGCCAGCTGGTAGCCCCAAAATACGCTATTTTAAAAAATGACTCATTTTTTACCTTAAATTCAAGGAAGAGCCTTTTTCCTAATGGCTAACCCAGCACAGCAGCGTGCAAGGCTCTCAGACTTAGGCTCTCTCTCCCTCTCTCCTGGTTTCATACGGACTTAACTCACAACAGAGGCAGCCCTTCCCCGCACCGGCACCAGCCCCGCCCCGCAGATCACCTGCTCTCCCCAGACCCAGCTCCCAGGTTCCAGGTTCCAAGCTCACCCAGGGAGGCCCAGGGGAGTGGCCAATGGACAGGGCTC
>NW_022631176.1:1638705-1943036 GCF_010015895.1 Lontra canadensis | reverse complement strand
TGACACAAAACCACCTGCAGACTCAGTGTAACCCCTATCAAGTCCCAATGGTATTTTTCACAGGTACAGAAAAAAAACAATGCTGAAAGCGTATGCAGCCTCCTCTGAAGAACAACGCACACAGAGCGATCCTGACAGAAAAGAACAAATGCAGAGGGACCGCACTGCCTGATTTCAAACTGTCCCACAAGAACATGGTAATGCAAGCAGTAACGGTACTAGCATAAACACAGACACAAAGACCAATGGAACAAAATAGAGAACCCTGAAGTAAACCCACACAGTGTGGTCAACCGATACTTGACAAGGGAGCCACAAACACCTAACAGGGAAAGGACAGTCTCCTCTTCAGCAAATGGTACTGGGAAAACTCAACGCTCATCTTGCAACACTCAACTCACAAAATCGAACCCGAAACAGTTAAGGACTTAAACGTAAAGCCTGGTGCCACAGGATTCCTAGAAGAAAACATAAAGAAGGAGAACCTCGATGTTGATACCGGCAACGGCTTTTTGGATACGACAAACACAAGCACAACAAGAGCCAAAAGACCAGGGAGACACCAAACCAACCAGCTCCTGCACAGCAGAAGTTAAAAGCAGAACTTAAAAAGGTAAAGGCAACCTATGGAATGAGAGAAAACATTTGCAACCCAGGTGTTGGGTAAAGGATTAAAATAAAAAAACAAACAACATAAAACTCTGCAATAAAGCAAAAACATTTGACTAAAAAAATGGACAGAGGAACCAACAGACATTTCCCCAAATGGTCGACAGGCCCGTGAAAAGATCCTCAACGTTATGCATAATCAAGGAAATACTAATCAAAATCACGATGAGCTACACTTCACACACCCGCTACAACAGCTGTCACCAAGATGACAAAGAACAAGGTGGCAAGGAACATGTACGGAACCGGGAACCACGCACTCTGCTGGCGGGATGTTCAATCCCTACAGAAAATACAGAGACTCCCTCAGAAAATAAAAACAGGCCAACTACAGGATCTGGAAGTCCCAGTTTCAGGCATATGACCAAAGAAATGAAAACAGGAGACTGAAGAGAGGTCTGCGTCCCCGTGCTTAATGCAGCATTATTTTCAGCAGCCAAGATCTGTCTTAACCACTTAAGTGTTCGCTAACGAACGAGTGGGTAAGACGATGTGGTGCGTACACACGATGGAATATCATTTAGCCACGAGCAAGGAGGCAATCCTGACATCTGTACAGAAGGGATGGACCTCGAGGACGTTATACTAAGTGAAATTAACTAGAGAAAGACAAATACTGTAAAATTTCACATGTACGATCCTAAGAAGTCAGACGTGTAAAAACAGCAAATGGCTGCCACTGGCTGGGGGTGGGGGAGTCGGGGAGACGATGTTTCAGGGTACAGACCTGCAACCCGTAGGTCAATGGGCTCTGGAGACTGGACACACAGGCAGTGTTTATAGGCAACGGTACTGTACCCTAAGTACCAAAATTGCTGAGAAACCAGACCTTAAAAGACGTCATTACGAGGTACTAATGCTACAATGGTGATCGTGTCACCATACCTAAATGAGCCAAATCAATTTATTAAAACTTAACTCCTGTATGTCAATTATATCGCAGTCAATTTTTTTTTAAACCCAAGACCTCCACAGACATACCTGGAAATCTGCGGAGTTCTAGGAGGTCAGGGCCGAAACACCCAGAGAATTAAGAAGACATCCTAGTTCGGTATAGACATACCCACTAGGAAGACACACCATTTTTGGTAGACACACCTGAGCAATTTGGGAAAGAATCCAAGTCACTTTAGACGCATGTCAGGAACTGGGAAGACACCAAACAGTCACACGTATGAAATTAAGGAGACACTTCCAGGCAACGGAGGGATGGCAGAGAAAACAGGGAGACTCCACTGCAGCCAAGATAAGCCCCTATTTTAGTGACCGATCCCAGGTCCATGGACACACTCATTAGCAAAGAGTGACACGTCCCAGGTCAGTTTGTATATACTGAGGGAATCCGAGAGACAAACCAGGTCCGAGCAGACACCCTTGAGGAATGACGGTGACATCCCAAGTCCTAACGGAAACACCCGAGAATTACAAATTCATGCATGTCAGTGTGGACACAAGCAGGCTACAGGAGGATACGCCACATCAGGCAAGACAAGCCTAGGAATTTCCAGAGACATTTAAGCTGAGGGCAGACACAGTTGGTGAATGAAGAAAACATCCCAGGTCAGGGTAAAACACCTGGGGTATTAGAGATCCCGGGTCAGTGTAGACATAGCTAGTGAGTTAAGAGGATCTCCAAGGTTAGCGAAGACCCATCTGGGAAATGAGCAACGCAGCCCAGGTCAGTGTAGACAGAGCTGGGGAATCGGTGACACACTCTAGATCAGAGCAGACACAACTGAGGATGAGGGGGACAACCAGGCCAAAGACACCCTTGGTCGTTAGGGAGCCCTATAATAAGTGTAGAAGCAGCCGGGGAGTCAGAATTGCCAGGTCAGGAAAGACACACCTGGTTATCAGCGAGCCGCCCCAGAGCAAGCTCACGCACGTGGGTAACTAGAAGACCAGTGACTGCACAATCACGGAAACATGCCAGTCTGTGTGGGAAAACCCGGGGAACTGGGGAAACATCCCCAATCAAAGCACCCACTCTTGGGTTATTTGGGAGAAACACTACGTCAGATTAGAGATACTTCAGGAATTCTGTAGACGTCCCAGGACAGCGTAGCTATACCCGGGGCTTGGGAGACCGTCAGCCCAGAGTAAACACACCGGGGAACTAGAGAGACTTTTCTAGTTCAGCGTGAACACACCGAGGTTATTAAGGTGGCTTTCCAGGCCAGTGTAGAGAACACACAGGAAACGAGGGATAGGAGAGTTTGTCACAGACGCTCCTGAGGAAGCAGATACATCCCAGGTCAGGGTGGACACATCTCAGGAACGGGGAGAGAACGATGCTCCTGGTAGACACACCTAAGCAGTTACAGGGAAATCCCAGGGAAGATTAGACACACCTGAGGAAATCCGGGTATATCCCCAAAGGAGGCAGACATCACGGATCAGCGTATACACGTCAGTCCCGGATATGTCCAACATTTGGGTAGATACAAGTGAGATTTATAAAAACAGCACAGATTAAAAAACAAAAAAGAGACACAACGTGGGAAATAGGCAGACATCTTGGTGCAATGTACACACGCCCAGGGGAAAGGAACACTATATCTGTTAAGTCTAAACATAGTTGGTGAAGTAGGGGGGCACCTCGGGTCACGGTGCACACACCGGGGAAACAGACAACCCAGGTCACCGCATCCACATGTAGCTCCTCAGGAAAAATTCCCAAGTCTCAGGTTGGCTTCTTGGGTTGACTCCGGGGTACTTGGGAGAAGTGCTCAGGTCAATGTAGACACACCTTGGCAATAATGAGACATTCTAGACCACATTCTCCATGCTGGGAAAACCAGGGAGTTATCTCTGGTCAGGGTCAGACACACCTAGGGAACTCAGGTGACATCCAAGGAGTAAAGACACACCTGGGGCATTGCTGGGATTCCCAAAGTCACTGGAGAAACACCTGCGCCATTTAGGGAGACAACTCAGCTCAGTGTAGACTGGGAATTTAGGGCCACATCGCATTATCAGAGTACATCGAGATTAAGGGAGACACCCCAACACAGTGTACACACATCACTCGTCATACTAAGTCAGTGTACAGAGACCCAGAGAATTACATGGAAACTATCAAAAGTGAGTACAATTAAGGAGACATCCAAGTTCATCCTGGACGCACCTCAGATATTATGGGGAAGATGCAGTCTAGTAATGGCACACCCCGGGAGTAGGGAGACACTCCTATCAGCGTAGACCAACCTAGGGAGTAGGGGAGATCTACTGGGTCAGGGTACAGACACCAGTGGTACTAGGGAGACATCCGAGGTTAAGGACAGACACTCGCAAGTCAGAGAATCATCCAAGTTCAGCATAGACACCCCCAAGGAACTATGACATCCCAGGTGTGGAAAAACATGCAAAATAAGGTGACAGCAGAGGTCACTGTACAGATGCTCATGGAATGAGGGAGCTGTCCCATCTGAGAGCAAACACTACAGGTTTTAGCACGGATCTGAGCAGACACACCTGGGGGATAAAGAGTATCTCAGGTCAGTACAGACACATCTGGTGAGTCAGGGAGACTCCAGGAACAGTTTAGACACACCTCGGAGTAAGGGAAACCTCCAAGGTCAAGTTGGACACACCCTGGGTACTCCTGGGACATCACAGGCCAGAGTAGACCTGTCTGGGTTCTTAGTAGAGCCACCTCAAGTCACGGTAGATGACGCAAGAGCAGACACACCCGGGAATACGAGAGACAGGATAGATCAGTGCAGACACATCTGGGGAAACAGGAAGACCTCCCAAATCAGTGGAGAAACACGGGGTTGCGGCACCTGGGTGGCTCAGTTGGTTAGGGGTCCGACTCTTGATTTCGGCTCAGGTCACGATCTCAGGGTCATGAGATCGAGCCCCAGGTTGGGCTCTAGGCTCAGTGGGGAATCTGCTTAGGACTGTCTCTCCCCTTCTCCCTCTGCCCCTCCCCTTGAACACATACTCTCTCTCAAATACATATATCTTTTAAAAACGTTCGAAAGAAACACAGGCAAAACCATGGAGAAATCCAAGCATAGAAAGACCCCTTGATATCTAATTCTACAGGGAGTACCAGCCCAGAGCGGACACACCTGGAGGACGAGGCTGCTGGCCCGGGTGAAGGTAAGCAGAACAACCGAAGCCAGCGTAGACACACCTGGGGCGTTACAGATACAAACCGCACCAGGGGAGATGTACCAGGAAGTTACAGAGACACCTGCCTTCGCTCTAGGCACACCTCGGGAATTAGGAAGGCCTCCACGTCATGGTGGACACATCGAGGGAGGTAACGAGACTTTCCGAGTCAGCAAAGAAACACAGGGTAAACTATGGGAACTTCCTAGGACTGGGAAGACCCCTTGGGAAAATTCAGGTCAGAGCTGGCACACCTGGAGAATTAGGGCAAAGGCCGGTCAGTGTAGAAACACCCCGGGCTCTAGAGAGACGCAGTCAGGGCAGACACACCTGGGGCATTCAGGAAACCCCCTCGGCCGCAGAAGATACAACTGGAACTCTGGAAGACCCCTCGGTCATTCCGGACTCCTCCCGAATATTTAGGAGGCATAAGAGGTCGCCAGAGTTCCAGCAGGTATATCAAACCTACAGGTAGTGTGGAGGTGCCTGGGGAACCAGGTAGCCATCCCAGGTCAGGGCTGACACAGATGGGAAACTGGGAGAACACTCTAGGTATTTCTAGGCCCAGCACGGGTACCAGAGAGACCGCCCAGGATGAGACAGGCAAACCCGGGTAAAGGAACAGAAGCCCCGCGCCGGTCCAGGCACAACTGCTGCAGCAAGGAGACCCCAGAGGTGAGTGCGTACAAGTGCTGATTTCGGACTCAACCCAGCTCGGTGCAGACACAGCTGGGGAATTGGGGTGACCTTCCTGGTTCGTGTATACACGTCCAGGAAATGAGGGAGACAGACCAAGTCAGCGTTGACACATCTGGGGAATTAGACCTCCTGGGTCAGCACAGACTCACCTTCTGCGGAAGTAGACACCCTAGATAATAGACACACGCCTGCGGAGCTTAGGCAGACGACAACGTAGACACACCTGCGTTATTAGGGACACATCTCAAACCCACACAGACACGACTTGGGAATCAGGAATGCATCCCAAATCACTACAATTTAGAGAAATTTTGAGATAACCTAGGACCATGTTGACACAGCTGGCAATCAGGGAGATATTCCAGATAATGCAGATACACCTGGGGAATTAGGGAGACATCCCAGGGCAACACGGACACATAGCGGAGACCTCTCAGGTCTGTGGGAGTACACCTGGGGCGCTGGGCGTCACAGTTTCTAGTTCACACACCTGGGATGTTAACGGAGCATCCCAGGTCAGTGTAGACACATCTGCAGTACCAGGGACGGACCCCAGATCAGAAGACACGTAGGAAGGCTGGGGAGCGAGATACGGAAGGAAGGAGAACGACAAGGGGCAGACCAGGGAAGAAGGTCACATGGAGTTCGTGTTCTGTGGGGACAGCGTTTCCATTTGCAAGAAGAGGAGAGTCCTGGAGATGGATGGTTGTGGGTGCGCAACAGTGTGAACAGCCTTCATAACGCCACCGAACAGTGCACTTAAGACGGCTGGTCGTATACTTTTTACGTAAAAAGGTAGAAAAAAGAACAGGGCAGCGCGTGGTTTCTCAGCGAAGCTGTGTTCACAATGAACAGGCGATGGCCCCTGCAAGGTCAGGGCCGTTGTGAGATTAAGTAAACGATACACCTCAGGTGCATGCCTGAGACCGGGGGTTCTTAGCTGCAAGGCCCAGGAGGGACGGGGGAAGGGGGGCGTCAGGCTGCGGGCACGTGACACTGGGTCGACCCCCGCGTGCCCCACCACCAGGTCCTCAGGTACATCCTTTCCGGAGGCCACTTCCCCAAACTTCGCCAGCGGGCCCCTTCCATCCTGCAATCCTGCTGCGGTGGGGCGGTCTGCGCACACTGCCCTTCCACGCGGCACGCCCTCACTTACGCACCCGCCCCAGCAACAGGAGGCCCAGCCCTGCACGCGGTGGCGGGCCCCGCTCTGGTCACGCGCTCCCGGCTCCGAACGAGGCCTTAAGCCCCTGGTCAGCTCAGCGAGACGCGCTCCTGCTTTGCCAGAGTCCGCTTCCTGGTCCAAGTCTGGGGATCCCAGGTTCCCCGGCGGCCACCCGCGCTGTGTGAGTGACCCAGGGGCTCCCCAAGCCCCGCGCCCCCACGCAGCCACAGAACGACGCCTCCTTCCCAAACCACTTTCGGCTTTTCGAGGCGACAGAGTGCCGATTACGCTCCAGACACACGCGCTCTGCTCCGCAGGGCTTCACCGTCTGCATTCTCCTTTCCAGCCTCTCCCGCCACGAAACAGTGGCCGGACGTGTCAACCCAACACGGACAAACCCAAGACGGCTTCGGCGGGGGGTGGGGGCTGAGACAACTCACTCCCCTTCCCAACCAAGCTGGCGCCTGCAGTACCCGCCCGCCCGCCCGCGTTAGCCGGCTGCAGTGCAGTGGGCGCCACCAGTGACTGCCCTGCGCGGCCAGGGCCCCAGCTGCCTCTCTCAGGACACTGTCCTGGGACCACAACCTGTCGACCCCCTCAGGGAGTCCGCACATGGTGCACCCAGAGGTCCCCGCCCCACCCCCGACTCCCAAAACTGCCGTCACACACCCCGCTAACCCGGTGCGCGCCTGACTCCCGGGACTCACCAGCAGCAGACATCCCGCAGAGGCCGCCCCGCGGGGCCGTCCCCTGCCTCTGAAGAGGAAGCACTTGCGCTGGTTCGGCCGACTGAGACGCAGGAGACGCAGGCAGTGCGCTCCCAGTGGCCGGGCCCGCGTGCGCGCGGACGCCCACGTGCCAACCACACCCACGTGCCCGGCGTGCTCCTCCCACTGACGGCCCCTTCCTGCCGACGCCCCCACGCACGGGCTTGCCCCTCCTCTGACGCCCCTACGTGCCTACGCCCCCACGTACCGGCTTCCCCCGCCTGACGTCCCCCACGTACCAGCGTCTCCCTCCTGCCCGCGTCCCCCTCTTGCAAACATCCCTCACCTACCCGCGTCCCCCACGTGCCAACCACCCCCGGTCCCAGCGTCCCACTCGTGCCGAAGTCTACGACGTACCAACATGGCCCTCCCGCTGATGTCCCCGCTCATAACGGCGTCCCCCTTGTGCCGACGACCCACGTACCGGCGTGCCCCTCCCGCTGACGTCACCCACGGACCAGCGTACACCTCCTACTGACGTCCCCCACGTGCTGACGTGCCCCTCCCGCTGACATCCCCCTCGTGCCGACGCCCCCACGTACCAGCGTCCCCCACGTACGCGCGTCTCCCTCGTGCCGGCGTCCGCCTCGTGCCAACCACCCCAAGTACCGGCCTGCGCTCAACGTCCGCAGATACCGGCGTCCCGCATGTACCAGTGTGTTCCTCCCACTGACGTCTCCCATGTGCCCACGTCCATGTACCCGCGTCCCCCACGTGCCAGCTGCCCCTCCTACTGACGTCCTCCACGTACCGGCGTGCACCTTCTGCTGACGTCCCCCACGGACCGGCGTCCCCCCACGTGGCGACGTCCCCCACGTGCCGGCCTTTAGCTCTAGCCCACTCTCGCCAGATGCCGGCGTTGCACATCGAATTGCTCTGTATAGACACAGAGCAGCGTCTGGCCAGGAGGGTCTACCGCATTGAGCACGCGTGGACGCTACACCCAGAGCCCGTCCCGCACAACACGACCCTGGCAGGAGAGAGCCCAGATGGCTGTGGCTCCTGGGGTGCCCCGACCCAGGCCCCCCTCTGCACTGCTGCCAGCGCTCCCTGTCCTCCCCTCTGCGGGCAGCAAGGGATGGCCCCATAGGCAGCCTGTGCCCCTAAGCCCGTGGAAATTCCTTGCATGCCACCCGCCTTGTCACCCCGGCTTTCCCGAACTCGACCCCGGACTCCCCACACAGCGGGAAGCTTCACCACATCCCGGCAAGGTGGACGGCGCCCAACTCTCCGTTTGCGGGGTGACTGGGTCACACAGGGGCTCAGCTTCCTCCTGAGCAGACAGGATCGGGGACTGGGCCTGAGCCTCATTTGGGATCAATGAGCACACGCTGTGCCAGGCGCCTGCAGCACCTGCCCGGTCTCATTTCGGGGAGTCGGTTATGATCACCCCCAACCTGCAGGCCCCAGTCACCCCTCTGGCAGCCCTGATCTCTGCCCTGTGACCCGGTGCTGCCCGCCCAGCAAGGACACCCGGCTCCCTGCACAGGGACCCCGGGCTCATCTCCCTGGGCAGCCCCAGGCCCCCACCAGAGCCACCTGGGGCCTCAGACACGTGTCCTAGGGGTCAAGGGTGGGGGTGATCTGTCCACACTCCCTGGCAGCCTCTCCTGGGGGAACCGATCGGCCCCTGCTGAGGATGCTGCTGGGCAGCAGAGCCCGCCGTGGGAGGCAGGTACCCGGTTCCTGTCCCGACCTGGTCCCTAACAGCCTGATCATCACTGGCGAGGCTGCGGGACTCGCACAGCCCAGCCCGACCGCAAGAAAAGGCGCCTCCAGGAGCCACATGGTCCGGGGCCAGGGAGCAAAGCTGTCACCGGAGGACCGTGCCATTTTGCTCCCAGCGGACGGAGGGCGGAGCTGGCCGCTCACCTTATTCTCCTGAGCCGGTGGCCCCAGTGTGCTCATGCTCAGGAGACCGGGCCTCCTCCAGGCCGGAATCACGCCTGCATCTGTGGACCCTGCTTGTGGCACCCCTGATGACCAGGCGGGCCTCTGAGGCTCGGAGCTCAAGCCTCTGCTTCGGTGAACCTGCTCCGTGCAACCAAGGTGCCCAGTGGGGACATCTTTGCCACCGTCCCCTCCCCGGTTCCTGCCTCCCTCTCCTTCTCAGGTCAGGGGATGCGCCGCTCCTTTCTCTGAAGACCCCAGATGCACACAGCGGGGGTGCTGCCTGGGGTCTCCGAGTAGCCAGGACCCGCCCCCGGAGTCAGGGCCTCAGGAGCCTGAGAACTGCACTGGGCTTCCCTCCCTTGGCCTTTCCGAGAAATCAGGAACCTTTCATTTTAGAAATTAATATTCATTAAAAATCTAATAATACCGATTTATGGTTGCACATGAGGAAAAATAAGGGAATAAATAACCCAAAGTCTTCACATGTGTTGTCCTTAAGCAAAACCATGTCCAGGTGATTTGTCCGCTTCCTACTGAATTATTTACATTAAGATGCCCAGCCGCCAGAGTGCTTCTCTGCAAACCACAAGTACAGCCCCCACCAGACCCCTCCACGGGGTGCAGACCCTCAGGGCAGCCCTGGGCAGGGGCAGGTGGGAAAGAGCCCCCCCCAGGAGAGTCACCCCCTGGGGCATGAGGCTCAGGTGCCCCGTGAGGGCTCCAGCTCAGGCACCCGAGGGTGCTGTTCTGGGAACCTCACCTGAGAAGCCTCCCCGGGCCCCTCTCCCCAGCCCCGCGGGGACTCCCCAAGCAGGAGAAATCCTGGCCTGGTCAGCAGAGCCCGCATCCTTCCAGCATCTATGCTGCCCTGGCGTCCCCGTGAGCAGCCGACAGCCGGTGCTGGGGTCACTTCCTGGGGGAATCTGGGGCCCTCCTACCATACCTCCAGAGGGACTGGGGGGGCCAGGGTGGACCTGGGGTCCCGAATCAGAGACAAGCCTTCCTCCTGACAGTCCATCAGACACACACCTGAGGCCCGCGGAGGCTCCCCCTGGAGTCTGATTTCACAACACGGACCCTCTGCCCGCTGCTCCAGGAGGGCGGACCCATCAGCACATCCTGAGTCCTCACCGGAGGAGACCCTTCCTAAGGGACCCCACCGTGGGCTGGGGACCCGGCATCTCCAAGGGCTTCCTCCTCCCAGGGGCTCCCAGGCTGGGGCGTCCCCGTCCAGGGCTCGTCTGCACAGGGCGGATGTTCTAGCCCCACCACTGGGGCTCCCGGGGCAGAGCCCAGGTACAGGCAGAGGGAGGGGACCCACGCCTCCCTGTTTGTGCGGCCTGTCACACACGCTCAGTGAGGGTCCGCCCGGACCTGGGGATGGTCCCGGCCCCAGGGATGGGGTGGAGGATCCAGGACAGAGACCCCTGTCCTCCTGGAGCCCCGGATGCACCAGCGAGTCCAGGACCTGGGCTCTCAGACCCCGGAGCAGCTGAGCGGCCAGGGGTCCTCGGGACCCACCCCGACACCAAGGACAACTCTGCAGGAAGGACCCAGCTTCCCAGGGGCCACTGCATTCATTCATCATCAGGGCGATCTGATTGGTCCAGCTTCTCCTGACTGCAGACCCACCACCCGTGTCTGCTTGAATCCTCCCGGCGACGGGGAGCTCACCACCCCTACAAAGCACCCTCCCATGGGATGCCTTCCTGCTGGCCAAGCTCTGCAGACTCACAGCTCCAGCCTGCAACCCCTCTTTCTGCTTTCCCAAGTCTGGTCTCCACCTGCACCCCTGCCCCCAGCCGCCCCTGCTCCCAGAGGCCCCTGCTCAGCTCCTGAGCAGCCGGGCGTCCCAGGACCCCTGCTCAGCCACTGCCTCTGCCCACAGACTCCCTCCCTCCTGCAGCCTCAGGGCAGACCAGACTCCCCACTGCCCACGCAAGGCACCAGGCAAGGCTCCATGGGACAGCTCAGAGCGGAACTGTCAGGGCCCAGATGGACCCAGCCCGATGCTGGGCTTGCTTTCTGCCCCTTCACTGTCTCTAACCTGCCTTGACTTTGGGAAGGGGCCTGAACGCTCCTGGCTGTGGCCTGAGATGCGGGGAGAGGCGTCTGGGACTCGGGCAGGCCTCTCACTCTGACCACTGACCCCAACTCACTTTCCTTCCCTCAGGCTCCGCGTGGAAGTTCCGGGGCTGCGGGGCTGCCGCTCTCCCCAGGGGCAGGAGACCTGTCCTCGGAGCACAGGAGGAGAGAGCTCCTCCGGAGCAGAGCTGCCTCCGCTCAGCGGCTCTGGCCTAGGCGGCCTTGTGCTCAGCAGACAAGCGAGCTGAGAGCCAGAGGGTTGGCACCTGACCGAGGGCTCAGGTGTGAGTCGGGGGCTGGTCCTTGCTCACGTGGGGCAGGAAAATCCTCCTCCTCTCCCCTCCTGAGTGGCTGGCTGAGACCCACCAGGGAAGACAGATTAAGGAAGCAGAAACCGGGAAGCGCACTAACACTCATGTCGCAAACACATGTGGGGACAGGGGAGCCCCTGCAGCGGCTGAGAAGTGACGCAGAGGCCTCTGCCCAGGAGAGGGCAGGGATGTGGGGCCCGGGGGAGGGCGAGTCGCCCCAGAAGGAAGACTAGGTGGACGGGTGGCTGCGGGAGGAGCTCTGTCCAGTCCCAGCTTGGTGTGCACGTCCAGGCTCCTCTCTGGCGAGGGGCGGTTCTCCTCATACAAACACTGCCGGGACCGAGGACCATCAGGCTCCCGGTGCAGGACGTGTGTCCAGGCATATGAGGGGAGCGCAGGGATAGCCTCTCTCTGAGTCCCAGCTTCCACGTGCCCGCAGCTTCTGTGACCCACGTCCAACGCCCTCCATGCTGTCGTTCTGTGATGGAAGTGTGTCTGAGCCGGGACCACAGGCAGAACCGAGACCTGGGCCTGATACCAGCGGAACTGCTCTGAGTCCGGGAAGGACGCCCGCCCCGCACAGTTCTGGGGCGCAGGAGACGCCTGCTGACCAGCTGCTAAGCACGAGCTGGGCCCTGGGAGGAGAACGGGGCTCTGCGGAGGAACCTTCCAGCAGCTCCCGCTGAACAGGTGTCCTGGCAGGATGCTTCTGGGGAATCTGGGCCCTTGATACCATACGTCAGAACCAGGCCTCCAGCCGCAAGTCCTGTCCTGGATCCACAGCTTGCACATCACGGCCCGGACCCACACAGCGCAGGTCCCATCCTGGATCCGCGTGTCATCGTTGTCCCTTCCTGGACCCGCACTGCTTAGGTTCTGTCCTGGATCTTCAAATCGTTCCATGTCCCGTCCTGCAGCCATCCCTGTGGCCTTTGTCCACAGTCCTGGGTGGCTCCTCGTCCTGAGACCCTCGCTCTCCTGAGTCCTGGGCATCCATCCAAATGCAGGCAGCCCTGGCAAGGGGCCGCATATGCACCCTAGCCAGGCCCGCGCCCACACACACAGGGTCCAGAGCCTCCAGGGAGCATTGGGCCGCTGACCATCCCCCACGTTCACCAGCACAGCCCTTCCCTGCGAACCCTCAGCTCAGAGTGGGGCTGCGCAGACCTGTGGAGGCTGTGCCAGGATGCGCTGCAGGGCCCTCGTGGTTACAGGCCTGGACTTGTGGGGGCCCTGGCCTGGGCCATAGCCGCCTCATCGCCCCTGACACCGTCTGCCTGGGGTTCCTGAGGGTGGTGGGTGGGACAGGACAGTGCGCGCCGCTGACCACCGACCTGCGCAAGTGGCCAGCATTGAGTCGCTTCTGTGTGGCTCATGCCTAGTCCACAGTGTGAGCAACTGCCTGATGGCCTCCTTCCCAGGGGTGTCCCAGACCCTGTTTCCCCCTAGGGCTAAGCCCCTCAGTCCCTCTGTACAGGCTTCTCCCTAGGTGGGGTCTCAACCAGGGGTCCAGGGACCTGAGGGCCTCGTGGTCCCCCGTGGGCGCAGGGGGTCCAGGCAGCCTGAGGAGCCAGAAGCTACACTGTTTCCTTGTGAGAGTATCAGGTTGGGGTCTCAGCTTCTCAGAGAGCTCCTGGTTTCCCAGGACAGGAGCTCAGACAGCAGGGACAGCGCGTGGGAAGACCCAGAGCCAGGCACCCTGCCCTGGGACTGCCCAGCATCCAGCCCTCTCTGAACCAAGGCCCATGGGCTGCAGAGCCAGGCCAATCAAAGCTCCAAGTGGCGGGACTCATGTGATTGGCTGAGAGTGTGCACATGACTCCTGTCCATCCAATCACAGCCCTGGGAGCTGTGTGGGCGGTCCCAGACCAAGCCCTTTTTCTGAGGGATCTGAGTTCAGTGTGGCGGGAGGGGGGGGCAGTGGCGGGAGGGGGGCGCAGCGGCGGCGGGGGGGGGGGGGGGGGGGGGGCAGGGAAAGAAATACAGGCGCTGTCATATAAACTAGCACAGGGTCCGTCGTTATGTAAACCAGTACAGGGAATGTCGCTATATAAACTAGCACAGGTCCCGTCGTTATATAAACTAGTATATATATTAACTAGTATAGGGTCCATCATTAAGTAGCTCAAGGTCTGTCATTACATAAACTAGTACAGGGGCTGTCATTACATAAACTAGTACGGGGGCTGTTGTTATATAAATGATACCCAGCTGCCATATATAAGCTAATATGAGACTGTCCTCATATAAACTAACACAGGAGCTGTCATTATACAAACCAGTACAGGAACTGTCGTTATATATATTAACACAAGAGCTGTCCTCATATACACTAATACAGGGGCTGTGGTTCTATAAATTAATACCGGAACTGTGGTTATATCAACTAATACAGGGGTTGCCTTTAATAAAACATAGGGACTGTCATTATATGAACTAATACAGGAGCTGTCGTATAAATTAATACAGGGGCTGCCTTTAATATAAACTAATACCGGGACTGTCGTTATATAAACTAATACAGGGACTCTCATTATATAAACCAATAAAGGAATTGTCATTATATAAACTAATACAGAGACTGTTGTTACATAAATTAATACAGGAGCTGTCGTTATATAAACTAGTATGGGGACTGTGGTTACCTAAACTCGTACAGGGGCTGTGGTTACATAAACTAGTACAGGGACTGTCGTTACCTAAACTAGTACAGGGGCTGTCGTTACCTAAACTAGTACAGGGACTGTCACTAAACCAGTAGCGCAGCCGTCTTCAGGGAGGAGCTGGCCTTATATTAACCAATACGAAGAAGACGAAGCCTCAAGATGGACAGAGAAAAGAGGGCCGTGACTGTGCTTTTTGAAGTCCGGATCCAGCTTCTCCTGATTTTGTTCATTCTGCTCAGTTAGATGAGTCGGTCAGTCTCCTACTGAGCCTAGTTGGCATTGGGTTTTCTGTCTCCTGCACCTGGAGGGGCCTGGAATGAGACATTCCAAAGTTATCCAGGCACCACCTCTGTGCCTCCCTGTGTTTTACCCACAGCCCCCTGGCCGGGCGAGCTCACGGTCCAGAGGAAAGCACGGTGCGGGGAGCAGACCTAGGATCTGCGGCTTCGGGAGCACGGCCGGGGTGACCACATGTCCTCACAGGGAGAGCCCAGCACTCAGCAGCCCTCGGAACCGGTCCTGAGCCGAGCTCAGCTTTGAGATCGGTGAGGAGCTCAAGCCATCTTGCTGACTGCATGAAAGAGAGACCATGCCAGGCAGGCTCCCGCTGAAATGCGCTGGGGTAAATCCCGTGTCTTGCTCTGCAGCAGAAGCGTCCTTCCTATGCAAAGAGCACAGGTGGGAGGGAATGGGGCCGACGACACTGCTGGCCCTGCGCAGGGGGCGCTGGTAGACTGGGTCACAGGCTGCCTGGGCAGGGAGGACTGTCCCCAGCAAACACCCTCGCTCTGCTGCAGGGACTGTCTGGGAAGACTGGCTGAGACTCTGTAGACCTTGAGCACACGCGCTCCAGACTCCAGACTCCATCAGAGCCATCAGTACTCGCTTCAGAACAGACCTGCACGCTTCCCCGAGCATCACGGCCCCTGCCACGAATCCAGCGTTTCTCCCAGCTTTTACCCTGAAACCAAACTCCTCTGCCTCCCCCTCTCCAGCTCCCAGCCGAGCTTCTCCAGCAGGACACAGGCACCAGGCCCCACGGCGTTGGGAGGAGCGCGGCCAGGCTGAGCCTCTGCTCCAAAGGGTAGGTCTGTCCGCTACGCAAACAGGTGACGGGTGTCCAGGGCCTGAGGGTGGCTCGTGTCCAGACGTCTAGCCTGGGTAGTGAGGAGTGGCATCACGGAACGAGGGACACTGTGTCATGACACTCCCAAGAAGCCGCCCTTCTGGAGTCCTAGCGTCGGAGGCAATTCTGGAGGAGGCGCACGTGGTGTCCAGTGGACACGGAAGCAGTCCCACGTTCCTTTTCTTCTTTCATGTAACATAGTCACTGACGAACCACTAAGAGTTCAGTGCCCCACTGGGCCATAGTCTCTGCAAAAGAGAGGCTCTGTGACCACTCGCCCAACCCCTTCCTCGCTCTGTGACAGCAGAACAGGGGAAAGGTGCTTTTCTCACCCAAGGACGGGGTGGACGGTGACCAACCGGGCAGGGGTTACCCATCAGGGTCTTGTCCCCTGTAGCATCTACATGAGACTTTATTGTCCACCCAACCTGTCATTCCATAGATGTTCTTGAGCACCTACTGTATACCAGGCCCTGGGTTAGTACAGTCCTGGGTCACACTGTGGCCCAGTAGAGACTCGTGGAAGTACACCGAGTTGTCAGAACTCCCATTTTCAGACGACAGAAACACAATTCCAAACGCCAGGGGCCAAGACGCGTTTGTCCATCAAGGACCAGGAGGAAGGGCTCTGAGCGGGTTGTTCTCTGGGCCCCTGCTGCTCTGCTCCTCCTCCGCCCGGCTCTGCTGTGTGCAGGGCGGCTGGGCCCAGCTCTGCCTGAAAGCGGCTCCTCCGCTCCTGGTTGGCTTCAGCCAGTTGGGGGAGCTGGCAGGAGCCTGGAGGGCGGGAGGAGAGCGAGGCTGGGGCATTCCTGCTTCTGTCCTGCTGGCCTGTGGCTCTGACAGAGGCTGCATTCCTCTAAGGTCCCAGGTCCTGCCCACGGCCGCGCTCCCCAGGCTACAGCTGTCCCTGGCCTCCAGAAATCCTGCGTCCTCCCTTGTCACCCAGACAAGCCCAGGATAAAGACTCCTCACTCCTGCGAGAACCAGGGGTGCTTCGTGTTCCTGTGGGTCCCCTGCACTTGCCTGCACGTCTGAGGACAGCTCTAGACTCTTCAGTCATGCATGCCGGGTGGGTCATCTGGTCTCACCCGGGTCCCACCTAGGTGGGGTGGGCTAGCTCATGACAGGCGGCAGACGGGCACGAGCACCATGGGGAAGCAGACACCAGACAATGGAACACCATCGTGTCCCCTTCACTTCCTGCTCCGACTTTATCCTCTGTCGTGCTGGACCAGCTCCCCTGGGGGGCAGCAGCTGGAGCCTGGGCACACCTAGCTCAGGTGGGACAGCTTCCAGTCTGTGCCTGCTGAAGGTGGCCTTCTGCGCCTTCCAGAACCGGAATCATCTCCTTTGTCTCCTATTGCCGACCTAACCAATCACCACCACGTCCGTGGCTGAGACATGAATTTGTCCCGCAGCTGTGCAGGGGAGCTGTGGGACATGGGGCTCGCTGGGCAAAAACCACTGTCACCAGGCTGCCTTTCTTTCCGAGGCTCTGGGGCAGGATCGCTTCCTTGTTCGTTCGGGCTGTTGGCAGAATTCCTGCGGTTGTAGTATTGCTTCCCTGTTTCCCTCTGGCTGTCAGCCGAGGGCCCTTCCATTCGGAGGGGCCGTGTGAGTGTCTTGGCTCAGGGCCCCCTGCTCTGACTTCAGAGCTCCTCTTAGCTGCCCTCCTCCTCCCGCCTGGTCTCTGGCCAGCATGGCAAGGTCCTCCCAGTTTCAGGACCCACGGACTAGACTGGCCCCACACAGGTAATCCGGAACAGCCCCTGCCCCTTTTCAAGATCTGTCCCTTTGCCCCATCAGCAGAGCGCCTCTACCCTGGGAGCTGACACAGCTGCGTGCTCTGCACCAGCGCGTCGACGTCCTCAGCGGGTCATTCTGATGCCACAGCACCACGGATGCGGATCAAGGCTCTGCACCCTGGGTCCCTGGGATGTTGTGCAGTGATTTGCAGACGTGCTTGTCCACCCCTATCCTCTGACCTAGGGGTGCAGCCTTTGCAAGGTCGAGAGCAGCCTCCTGTTTCCAAAGGTGCATCCAGGGACTGGATGCAAGTTGACTCTTCGGGACACGCGCAGGCAGGTGGTTACTGGACAAGGCGGGTCAGGGGAGACGGGGTGAGGGGCTGCATGCCCCATGAAGGGGTGTCCCCAGCCCAGCACCAGCCACGGCTATTGTGTGGGATGGCCCAGAACTGCCCGAGTCCTTACCGCACAAGAATGTCCAGAACTCTGAACTGCCCCGGAGCTTCTCCATTCCTGGGCACTGGCCCCTGTCTACACTGCTGGAGCATTGGCCGGGCCAAGTCCTGCCCAGCCACTGGCCCCGCTTCAGTTGCTGCCCAGGAGATGCTGTGTCTGACGAGCAGCCAAGTGCCTCGCAGGTTGCCAGGGACCTCCCCAAGATCAGATCTGAAGTCGCCCACTTCTGTCACCTCCCCAGTGGCTGTGCCCTGTCCCCACATAGCTGCACCCACCAGCCCGCCCTCCTCCCTCCTCCCGCTGCCCGTGGTGTTCCTCAGCCCCCATGTCCACCCTGGGGCCCTGCGGGGCCCAGCAGTGGAGGGTCCCCTCTCCACAGAGGGGACAGTGCCCAGAGCGCAGACCGATCCCTGGGCTAGAAGCGTGCACCCGTGACCCCACAGCTACACGGGGGTGTCAGCAGGTGGAGACCAGCCACAGACAGCCCCTTCCAGGAGGAACCTCCATGAAGTCACGTGAGGCTGACGGGAGGCGTCTCACGAGATTACATCTGGGAGCACACGGACCTTTTACCAGAGTAGAGCAGAGATTGTCGCAAGCGGCTCAAACTCCCCGCTGCTGACCGAGGGTAAAAGGGCAGTTCTCTGACCTCAGAGGCCGACCTCACAAGACCCTGGGGGCCTCTGGAGGCCGGGGCTGCAGCCATTCTGGAGACATCCACAGCCCTTTGCGCTGGGCCCCAAGGAAGCGTGCAGACAGTGACAGTAGGCCGCACAGGCGTGGCCCCGATTCTGGGAGGTTTCCCTTGTAGAATCCACGTCTCTGTGGCAGAGCTGCCGGTGTGCTCAGCCCACAGCTGTCGCCTTTGTCCCTGGCGCCCTGCGGCTCACTGACACATCCTATGGCTCTCAGCGCTACCCCCCGTGACCAGCTCTGCCAGCCCTGCCACCTGCATCCCCTCCTGCGACGCTTCTCTCCCTCCACCGACCCAGGTCCCCCCCACCCCTGCTCCTCCCTCCCGACCACTTTTCCTGGGCTGCTCACAGGCATCTCCAGCCCACGCCCCACGTCCTGTCCCCCAGGTGCAGGACCACGCCACGGGGCGCAGCTGGCGGGAGCAGCCGGCAGGGGGAGCTGATACGTCTCTGTCCCTTGAGGCAGAAGAGGGATGGAGTGGCCTCCAGGACCCATCACTGCCGAGCCCGCCCTCCCCAGGAGCCCACCCACCTGGAAATGCTCTCTGCCGACTGCTTTTCTCTGGGGGCTGCTCTGGCGGGCGGGAGATGGACAGGGGAGTGCACCGGGCTGGGACCCCGGCTACTCCCGGTGTGCTCGAGGACCTGCAGCCCGACCTGCCCTGGAGCCTGTCACAGAAGCAGGGTCCTGGGCCCCGGCAAAGGCCTGGGAGTCAGCACCTGCCACGATGCCAGTCCCAGGCCACGCTGGCCCCTGAAGGGCTCGGGGCTGAGCCACCACAGCAGGGTGGCTGCCGTCCTCACTCAGCACAGCGTGCAGGGGCTGGACATGCCTGGGCTGCCCGGGCCAGGGTGAGAGGCGGCTGTGAGCCACTGGAAACCACAATCCATGGGAGCCTAGACCAGATCACAGGCATCAGGGAAGAAGCCTACTCTACCTCGTTTCTTGGGATTTCTCCATATAGGGTTCCTCCTATGTCCAGCAGGACTGCGTGAGCTCCAGTGCCCACATCTCCATTCCAGCTGCCAGGGACAGGCAGGCCGCCGTGCATAGCTGCCCCATGTGCCCGATCTTCTCCGGCCACCACAAGCTTGGGGGGCAGTTTCACACAAACCAGGGTGGCTGCAGCCCGCGTCCTGGGATGAGCACTGGGAAGGCACAGGAATTCTCCAGGCAGAGCCAGGCAGGAGCCTTCCAGGGGCCCCGTGCTCCCCAACCCCACACGGACAGAGCCCGCCCTGCGTCCATCTAGAAGACCCCCCAGGAGAGAAGACGGTCGACTCGCGGAGGAGCCATCTCTCGGAACCCGGGAGATCTGTGAAACCAGGAGAACACGGGGACCGAGATGTTTGCGATGTGACAAACACAGCTTGTTAGCCTGGTAGAAGCAGAAGGGACTCTTCCATGCCTAATTATGTGAGCAGGCTCCCCAGCATGAAGGGTCAGGCCACTCTCTCATTTATCTGGACGGACTCCATTAGGCCCATTAGTCTACTTGATTCACTCTCCTGTAAGGATGCCGGCGGGGAGACAGGAGGGCGACAGGCGGCATCCCCCCAGGACTGGCCCTCACAGACCCACCCCTCAGCCCCAAACAAGAGGCAGCAGGCACATGGGCCCCTCCCATCATCCAGGGATGCCAGAGGCCCCCTGGCGTGAACAACAGAGAACTCTCTCTGGTCCAAGGGAAGGAGGAAACTTCTTGGAGGAGGCTCCGTCCATCAGGGACCCTGGCAATGTCTATCCTCCCGCCGCCATGGCAGGGGGTTAGCTGTGGCCTGGCCGACTCCCCTGGGTCACACCAGGCTCCATGGTTCCTGGGCAGAGGCCAGTGACCCCTCAGATGACACTGGCCGAGGTGCCTCCCATGCCTTTGCGTAAACCAACCCCTGGAAGAATGATGGGACCTTCAAGCCCGTCGTAGAGGGACCGTCCCTTCCCCGAGTCACACGGGGCAGGGTTCTCTCAGGAAAGGAGCCACGCGGCAGGTGTTGGTGGACACCCCAGGTGGTGCGCAGCTGCGTGAGAGCAAAGCTAGGGTGCCTGTCCCTGTTCCTCCTCCTATAGAACAAAACCTCCGACCAAATTGTCAGGGACCCTGGACTCATCCACACGCCGACCTGGAGACACGGACTGCTTGTTTCAGATTCCATTCTGCCTGGGTGACAACCCGGGGAGATTCGGGGACTGTGCACCCCCCATGCCCACCAGCTTTCCAGAGTTACGTCCAAGTTCAAGGGAGTTTATGTGGCACCAAAGCTCCAGGGAGGGAGGACCAGATCCCCGTCTGCTGCCACCGGGAGCCTGCTCGCCGGCTCCCCACCCTTGGTCCCATGAGGCTCCAGAGACACGATGATAGGATCATTCTCCCGCAGCTGAGGTGCCTGGGGGGACTACGGGGGCCGTGGTTACGCCCACCTCATCATCCCTGGAGCCCCTTCTGCCAGGCAAGCACCGTGTCAGAGCTCTATCCATTCCAGGGAGGGCACTCCTTCCAGGGCCGCTGGTCTTCCTGGGTCCCCCCAGGGGGGAAATGCCTGCTCACTGGAGAAACACCTCTGAGGGTCACCACCCTAGACACAGACCCAGGAAGGGGGAAGAGCTCTCGTAAGATCACAGGATTTCCCTGCCCCACATGTCAGCCCGCGGCGAGAGGTCTGGGGGTCCCCGGGGCTCACGGCTGACAGAGCTGCAAGCTGCAGCCTCGCTGCAAGTCCACAGTCAGGAGCAAAGGCAAGATCAAGGACCACAGGGGAACGGGAAGCCTTGGGCACCAGCAGCCCAGCCCCCGGCCAGATTAGCACAGGCCCTCCCCCGACCCCCGCTTCCCTAGGTCCCTAATACCCAGTTCAAACACACCAACCGCCTTTAGCAACAACAACGTCAGAAAGTCAAGGAGGAAAAAAGCGTCGGAACCAGACTCACACGCTGCGCAGATGTTGAATCCTCGGGCAGGGAATTTAAAGGAACCGTGATGAACACGGTACGAGCCGGAACAGAAGCCGCAGACAACACGCGAGAACAGACGGGCCGTGAAAGCAGAGTGAACCTGAGGGAAAAAGCAACAGAACGCCGGAAGCCAAAACCCTTTGAGAGAAACGCAGAACGCCTCTGACGGGCTCATCAGCAGGCCTGCTACGGCTGAGGAGCGATTCCCGTGCTTCAGAAATTACTTAAAAAATTAGTTAGAATATGGGTTAAAATCTGAAAGCCAATCAGTCTGAATTCTACCGAACATTTAAAGACGCAATTCTAACAATTCTAAAGCCGTAAACAAATGGAGACTCCGCATTCGCGTGTTGAAACATTCAGGACTGCGAGGAAATCGGTTGCTCAGGACTGCTCTGGAGATCTCCTCACCAGCAAGCGACTGTGTAGATGCTGAGAGACTGAGTCTAAAACACGGCAAGGCCACGTATCTGGGAGAGCCAGCGCGACCCTGAGGGAGAAAAGGCACGTGTGGGGACTCACGCATTCCGATTTCAAGACCGCAAAGCTATGGCAGTCGGGACGGTGCCGTGTAGGAAGGAAAAGAGACAAACAGACCAACGGATGCAGAGGAGGGCCCGGGGTGAGAGCCTCACAAACACAGTGGCCAGCGGACCGTGGACCAAGGAACGGAGACAACTCGGGGAAAGGCCAGCCCTGGCGGGCAGTGGTGTTGCTGGCTGCCGCGAGGCCTCCGCGTTATCCTTCAGCACCGCACAGAGCTCCGTTTCTAAAGGACGGTATTTTAAGCTCGAAGGTACACGTTCATCCCCGATGGCCGCTCTCGTGGAGGTCGGGAGCCCGGGGAGGAAGCTGCGGCTCACGGCACAGCAGACACTGCGCTCTGCAGCCGGGAGAGGAGAGGGCAAGAGCCTCACGGCACCCTCGCCCCCTTCCCTGCACGGCCTGCCGGTGATTCCCCCCAGTGGGGGAGAGAGAGCCACGCCCCAGCTGCGTGGACACCGCAACACCCACTCCTCAGCCCCACCGAGCGCCAAGGTGGCCGTGGGACTGGGGGACAGGCAGCGGCTGGGAGGACGCAGCCCGGGCTGTCGGAGCACGTCCAAAGGACACAGACGCTGCTAAGCCTGCCTCAGACTCCATCAGGAAGCCGGGCCACGGTCCCCAGACAGGTCCACAGCAGCCCCCACACTGTGCCGCCTGTGGCCAGTGCCCTGTGGGGGCCGCAGAGAAACCCCCGCATCTGGGCCAGCCCCGCTGCCCTGGGGAGAGCAGAGGGGCCGCTGGCCACTGGACCGGCACTTTGCAGGGTCAAGAAAGGGCGTATGAAAGAATGCGCACCAATCCTTCTCAAACTCCCAGCAAACTGAAAAGGAGAGAACACTCCTGAGCTTCTTTAACGATTGTAAGATAATTCAAGGGTTTGCTGAAATTTTTGTCACCAGGTACTTCATGCATTTTCGCTACAGGGAAAATTATGAACGGCATGTGGCGATTCAGAAAATGGTTGTGCAGAGCAGAAGTCTGAGAGCCGGTGGCTGTGGGGGGCACATGATGGGGACGAGGAGGACGAGTCCGTCTGTTCTGCGGGTCCAGGAGCAGCGTGGGAGAGCTGCGCGCCGGGCTGGGTGCTGACGGAGGCTCCCGCACGCCGCGCCCCGACACAGGGGGACACACGGCTGCGCAGACCCTCTCCCCGTCCTCCCTCCCTGGGCTCGGGGGCTGGTGCTTGTGCCCTACCGCCCTGCCCGGGGGAGGGAGGCTCCTGAGAGCCAGGTGTCACCCGCCACAGTGTCCCCAGAGCTGGGACGTGCTGGGTACACAGGAGGCGCTGACTACATGTCTGCCAGGTGACTCCCAGGGCGGGATGTCACCCACGTGTGTTTCTCCACAGATTTCTGTCTTGAGACTTCATCCCGCTCACCTCGCACAAGCCAAAAACTTGAGGACCACACATCACCGTCAGGACATGGAGAGTTTATTTCATAAAAAATCACGACATATTTTCACTACTTGGTGGCATTCATCATTTTTCCTGTGCTGTGAACTACCGTAAACACATGATTCTTCCCAATTTCTTGTCTTTGGCCAAATTGTGTGCAGATAATGAAACGCCGCAGAAGCCCAGATCTATAGCCTATAAATACAGTGCACGCGCTCCTTCATTAGAAGTGAAAGGTTTCTTCATTACTCCCCTTGATAGATTAGCTGTGTAGAGCGGACATGCTGAGCTTAAAACAAAGAATTCCACCTGAAGGAAAGACAGCTCGACGTGCTTCCCCGGAGACGAAGGGGACAGCGACCCCAGTGCACACTCGGGACTGCAGCGCTCTCACTCTTTGGGGCTCGCGCGTGACGAGGCGGCAACGCGCAGGTACAAGCCATCCGGTTTCGGGAACCACGAGGAGAAGCCTGGGCGGGGGCTGGGCAGCATTCCAGCCCCCTCGCCCGTCCCTGGGGCCCACACAGAGGTCACCACCACCGTCACCCCGTGCTGGGTCGGCTGCTGCCCCCAGGACCTCGTGAGGAAGCAAGAACACAGCTGCCCCGAGATCGACACGTGGCTCTCGGTCGGACCCCTCCCCGCATGGGACATGCCTGTGGGGGACGGCGGCAACCGTCGGGATCAGGTAGCACCCGAGCGAGAGGGAGAAGGCCCCTGGAGACCCGGCGGGCGTGCGGGGTGGACAGGGCTTGGTGCCACCACGGTCACAGTTTACAGAAGACTTTCCAGTATCAGCTACAGGCCTGATCATCTCGCCCCCACGGCTCATGCACACCGTCCCCGCGGACGCCCCGGTCTGAGCTTTCCCAGCCTGCTTCCCGATATTCAGTGGCACTGGGGGCACATCTAAGGTCACAGGCCCTGGTGTCACAGGGACCCTGCCCACACACCCAGCAGTAATGGTCACTCCACTTCCTGGGGACCCAGCCCCGGTCCACAAGCCGAAAGCGACCAGAAGACACAGCCACCGTCAGGCCACCCTCCCCTGGTCCACGGCGTGAGCGGCCTCTGTGGCCACACGGGATGCGTGCTCACTACCCACCGGTGGCATCTGCCTGGGGGAAACACAGAACGGGTCTATATGTGACCAGCAGGAAGCTCTGGGGGAATCGAGGCCATGGGAAGCCCAGCTGCGGGGCTGCAGGGATGAGGGAGGGCTCAGGTGCTCCCAGCAGGGCCCCGGGCGGGGCAGACCGCCAGTGTGGAGAGAACCCCGATGGGGAGGCTGGGAGCTGTCCGCGCAGCGGCCCCACCAGGCTCCTCCCACAGATGGGCCCTGAGCAGCCAGCAACCCCCCGGCCCCAACCCTCCGTGCAGCCGGAAGGCGAGGGTGGCCCGCGGGGCTCCAGCCTGCACCAGGCCCTCTTCTCAGAGCTTGCTGTGGCTGATTCAGCAGGTCGAGGACATTCTTCACACTCCTTAGACGCCCCCACGTGCCTCTGCCTGACCCTGCAGGGGTACCTTGGGGCCTTCACCTCCCCCGCAGGACCCTGCCTCTCTGGCCCCAAAGTCCCCATCACGGCGCCCAGGCTAACTTGCCCTCGTCGTGCTGCAGCCCCAGGGTCCTATGTGCCCACGGCAAGTGCCCCAGGGGACAGTCACTTGGCCACGGGAGGACCAGAGCTGGGAGGGCCACCCCCTACTGTGCATCAGGCTTCGGGCCCAGCAGTGGGCTCTGTCACACGGGGAGGGCCAGAGGTGAGGACGCCTGTCAAGGGGGCCAGGACCCCCACACCCAGACAGCAACAAGGAGAGGGTCCCACGGTGAAGGCAGAGTGTTTCTTGTGTTTAATTTGCGGGGTGTGTCTGAGCAGCAAGACGGCCGGTCAGCGGCCTCCCTGCTCATACGGTGGACAGGTCCACGCGGTGGGCAGAATGGCTGCTCTTGTCCCAGGGGCTGAGCTTGGTGGACACTGTGCCTGGCCGGGTCCCGTTCATCTGTGAATCACAAACGAGTGAACTCTGAAGACGTGCTCCCAGGACAGGAAACCAGATCCCGGGCAGTGCAGAAGTGCTGGCCCAGAAAGCTGTATGAGGCCCCCTCCAACCCATCAGGGCCCCGCTGCCCCCCCCGGGGAAGAGAGCGCTGAACTCCGGGGGCACACTGCCTCCCACCTTCTCCGCTGACTTGACTTCCTTGTCACTTCCCGGAGCTGGTGTCGCACACGCTCACTCCCACTCCTCTCTGTCCGTGCACTCCGCATGCACTCACTGAGCATACCTCACCTTTGCCGCAGGCTCTGGGCTCACAGGAGTGACCAGTGCCAACCATATCCTTGTCCCCATGCTCTACCCACCAGCGGGAGACACGAGACAGTCACACGTGTGTCAGTAAACAGAACGAGCAGTTGGTGGTTATGACACAACACGGCCCAGGAAGTCCCTCCCGAGGACAGGACCCTGTGCCAGGCCCTGGGCTCAGCCAGAACACACGTCATCCACCCCAGGCACCTGGGGCCCTGCCCGCATCTGCACTTCCCACAGGAGGAAGGTGAACCGAGCCTGGTGTGGAGATGACAGGCTTGTCGGGATCCCTGAGCACCAAGACCCGGTCCTCGGGTATCTGCAGAGGGAAGAGACCCATGCAGGAGATAAGCTCCCTGAAGACCGGGCTGTGCCTGGGGACTTTCATACCTCCCGGGACACTGGCAGCACACCCCGTGCCTGCCTCCTCATCAGCTCATCCTCCTTCCTCCTAAGTCAGTGCAGAAGTACTGGCCCTGGGAGATGGGCTGCTGTGGACATACCGTCACCCCGGAGCACATGCAGCCCCCAGGCCGGATGAAGAATGTAAAAGGCCGAGCAGGAGGCGCCAGCGGCCATGCCTCAGCACCAAGCCCCAAGCTGGGCAGCCACCTGCACAACGTGCCCCTGGCCAGGTCAGGCTCAGGGAAGGAAGGAGATATGCTCTGGAGGCTCTGGGTTTAGGAGGCCCAGGAGGGCAGAGGCCTGGTGCCCAGAGCCAAGGCCAGCGGCCACTGGGACTTTCCAGGTAACAAGGAAGAAGTCCAGAGCCCACGGGTCCATGAGAGCACGTGCACAGGCACTCAGGACAGGACCGAAGCGAGAAGGGGGTGCAGACCCGACACTGCACGGCACTCACGATGTCGGAGCTGAAGGGCTTCGTGTTAGCACTGCGGATGGAGCTGCTCGTGAGGCTCCAGACCTTGGTTTTATGTTTGAAGGCAGCCCTCACCTTTGAAGGCAGAACAGAAGATGGTTAGAAGCCATTTCAGCGGTGGAAACGGCAACAATAAAGGTTGTTCTCCAAAGCCTCTAGGTTTTGTGCTGAAATAAAGTCCCAGAATGGGCAGGATCTGGAAGCATCTGTCCAGACTCACTGCCCCAGTCAGCAGGTGTGCTCTGTCCCCACTGCCTACCAGGGCCCACAGAGCGAGGACGCTGGGGCTGGTCTGCTCCCTGCTGGCCTCATCCCAGTTCTGGCTAGGACACATGCTCAACAAGGAATGGTGGAGGGGGCAGAGTGTGGCCAGGAGCAGGGACAGAGGACAAGGAAGGGAACAAATGCAGACATGGGGTGGGCCAGGCGTGGCTCAAGGCCATGTCCGCTTCCCATCGTGTGAACCGCAGTTTGGGGCTCTGCTGAGCTGCTCCCCTCCACCCCTGGTCACCATTGTCCTCAGCGACTCACTCTGCCCACCTCCAGCCATCCTCCTGCCCCCAGTATCCCTTCCCTCCCCGCCTGACCTGTATCTCCTACGAGCAGACCTCCCACAGAAATAGCGCAGATGGGATAGCAGCCCTCTGCCTGTTCCCACTCACTAATCCACAGGTGCCTCCCCATGACCGAGCCCGAAATTGTCTCAGATGTCAAGCCCACAATGTAAGCCTAAGTATGGGTCTTGAGAAATAGGATCTAGAGCAGCCTTCACCCTCCCCATGGCCAAGTGCATGGCAAGTCAATGTCCAGACTGCACCTGAGAACGAGCCCACTCCCAACTGCCCCAATGCCTGCGGAGGGCAGGGGACACAGTGCCCCTAAGTCCTGCGGTCAGGAGACCTCCTTCTTTCACCCCAGACAGGCTCCTTTTGCGTTTGGGGAGCCATTGGAAAGACAGCTACATCTCACTCTCCCTAATGTGCCAGCCAGGTCTTGATTCTGCAGATTGGCTGCCCCCCACTATCTCCATCACCCCATCCTCCACAGAGCCAGGAGGGCCTGTGTGAGGCCAGGAAGGAGATGCCTGGAGTTGCTCAGCAACCAGGAGGCAAGAGAAGGGCTGATGGAAAACAGCCTATAGCACACAACTTGTGACCACTACCAAAGCCTGCCCAGACACTGGCCTGATGGGGCAAGACTTTTTGCACTCTGTGCCCTTCCAGAAGTGAAAAACTACCTCTGTTTCCAGGAAGTAGAACAGCCATACCTCTGAATTCAGGAGACAGTGGAAAAGGAAGATGAAAAGCCCCTGGGGAGGAAAGGGAGAACACAGGATTAGGCCCTCACATTTTGTCACAGCACTCTCCAAAGCTTCCTCCCAAGGCCATGTGGGTTCTGGGACGGGCACTGGTGTGGCTCACTGCTGGGGAGCCTGCAAGTGAGCTGTTGACAATCCTACGGTCTGGAGCCCCTGAGAACGGGAGGCATCCAGATCCCAGCGTGAAATCCAGCCTAGAGGCAGGCACCACTGCGCCCACTGTGCTGTTTGGGCAAAGGTACAAAGGCAGGACAGACCCAGGGATGAGTAAAATGCTGGGAATGGACAAAGGTGAGGACATCTGAGAATCAACTGAACGGACCTTCGTGTCCTCCCAGACAGCATGATGGTAACAACGAAGCAGGCACGAGAATGAGGATGTCCCCAAACTCTGAAGACAGCTACCGTGTGTCCGGCACTGGCCAACACCTCCCCTGAGCTCGCTCCCTTAGTGTGGAAGCTGAGCCGGGAGTGGGTCCTGTTACTGTTCCCACTTCGTGGAGGAGGGACTGGAATGCAGAGAGGATGAGTGATGGGCCCCGGGACCCGGCTGCGTGACAGCTGCAGCCAGGACATTCACCTTCTCCGGTGAACGACTGGAAGGGAACAACGTGTGCAGCTTATTACAAATCAGAAGCAGCAACACGCTCTTGTAAGATGCAGTCCCTGGTCAGGAAGGCCCCGAGCGCAGCAAAGACGGCGTGGGTGGGCCGCGCTCACGCTCGCCGGCACACAGCTCAGGCTCAGGCTCAGCTGTGGGGCTGTGGGGGTGGGGCGCTCACTTCCACCTTCCCTTTGGGGGTTTGTGGGTCTGGGGGTGCGGGCTCTGAGCACCCCAAGTCTCTGATTTCTAGGCTGCTGCCCCTTCTCTGTGCCTCCACACAGGGGACACATGTGTACCCAGACCTGGGGCACACGCCGTCACCATCTCTGCGACCTTTCCAGAGTGTCATCTGTGCAACCGTCTTCCCTTTGAGGCCCCGCTGTGCTTCCCACCGACAGTGGCCAGCAGGACGAGGCAGCCCTGCTGCAAACAGGCCCCGCATGTAGAGACCCAGGGGCGGGCTCCATCGATACCCCTGTCTTTGGCCCTGGGCGTGCCCATGCTGGGTCTCTCAGGATGTGTGGTGGGAGCAGGGAGGAGGGCCTCCGTCCCACGCTTGCGACAACCCGCTGCACACGCGTCTGCTCAGAAGCGGACTGCCGGCAGGGCAGTCCCACAGGCGCTCACCTGCAGGGAGTTGAGGACAGCAAATATATACTGGAAGGCCAAGGCCTGGCCGTTGACAGCAAGCACGCCGAAGACCCACGAGGTTCCCAGGATGGGCAGCAGCACGGCCACGGCTTTTACTGTCAACCTGAAAGGGAAGTGGAGACGGCCACTCTGGGGTGCAGGCCGGGGGGCACTGGCCTCTCAGTGGGAGGCCACTGAGAGGGAGCGGACAGGGCACTGCCGGGGGCCAGACCTGAGCCCCACCCTGCAGGGAACCTCGGGTGAGGAGCGGAGCGCTGGGGACCTGACACTGGGTCCCTGCCCGGTCAGCTCGGGGCCAAGCCAGCAGCTCTGCCTCTGCCCTCCTGCAGCTGGCACCGGGCACCCAGCAGCCATCATGCCCCTGGGGCACCCTCAGCTGATCACCGTGACCCGGCCGGCAGCAGGGCTGGGTCGGAAAGCTGATCCCCGGTACCCACAAGGCACAGCAGAGCCAAGGCTCCGGGGGAGGATCCAGCAGGGAAGGACAACGCACTCTCGGATTCGGCCTCACGGGCTCCTTCCCAGAACATGGGCTCCGCGGACATGGTCCCTGCGGCGTCTGCAAGCCCGGAGCAGAGCTAGCTCCTAGTCTGCTCCCAGGGAACCACTGAACCACTGAGGCAAGGCCCACGTGTTGTCTGATCCCAGCTGTTCTTCCCGTTGCTCACAGTCTACCCTGACTTCCGGAGCAGCTCGGCTCTGCACGCTGGGAGGTCTGCACCTGGGCTTCCGAGGAAAGCTGTGCTTATCACTGGGCGCACTGACCGCACATCAGCCTTGCTCACTAGACCACGAGCGCCCAGCAGCTGGGCTGGGGCTTCATTGCTGCGATCCCGACGCGCAGCCCCGCGCCCGACCCCGTGGGCTCTCAGGAAGTGACCGCCGAGTGCAGGCGCGAACGCGCGAGTGAATGAGTGACGGGAAGACTGACGAGCGTGCACACGGGCACACACACATCCAGCATCCCCGGGAGGAGGGGCGACACGGCCCCCCCGAGCTTCCTGGTGGGACACCCCAGATCCCAGTCCTGACAGCTCCTGGCCACAAACCCTGAAAACCAGCGGATGGCCCCACAGGTCAGCTGCCCAGGGAGCGGCAGCCCCACATCTCCCTGAAGTCAGTACAGTCAAAACACTGGAATCCAGGAAACAAACCATCACGGACGACGTAGCTTCATCTTCACATACTGGAGAATCCGTATATGAAAAGAGCAGGCTTGAGAAATGGGTCTCAAACTGTGCTGTTTTTTTCTTAAAAACGAAGTCTCAGAACAGAAGGTCTTGGGGAAGACATGTCCAGCTGGCGCTCTCTGAGGCCTCTTGTTAACGGGACCAGAGCTGCCGGGGTCCTCCCGTCACACACAGAAGGAACAGGTCCCTGCCCCGGGGGGAGGCCCCGGCAGGTGGACGCACCGCCCAGACACGTCCCCTCCCGCTGCTCCCCAGGCCACCCTGCGTGGGTCTCAGTCCCCATGAGCGTCCCCCTCCTCCTCCCACGGCTCGTGGGTGGGTCCTCATGGTCCTCAGCCTCACCCCTGCCCCCAGGAGCTTGGATCTCACTTGTGAAAGTGGAACGTTCCCTGCTCCTCTCTGGGGAGTCTGGAGTCCCCCAGGAAACAAAGACTAAGGAGGAGGGGAAGCCCCTTCGGGCTCCTGAGGAAGCTCGTCGTCCTGTTAGTCACCGTGCGGAGCTGCTCTGCACAGAGGACACGGCCAGATTGAAACCAAGGCCCGGGAAGGAGGAAGCAGCCACAGAAGCCGTCCGAGGATGCCGTAGTTGCCGCCACCCTGCCTGGTCTGGAGCCCGGGGGACAGGGCCACACAGGAGACCTCAGAAGACAGTGAGGGGGGCCCCATGGAGCCGTGTGGAGAAGCCCCAGCACAGGTCACGCAGCCGGGTCATACTGCAGAGCCACCTCTCTGTCCAGAGGCACAGCCTGATCTCTCCTGGGAGGAGTGGGACCCTGGGCTGTCAGGTGCAGGACACAGGAGTCCTTAGTGGTTGGGCCAACAGCCGACGCTCTGCAGAGACACAGAAATTTGCTCCCCGACCTGGGAGGCCCTGCCTGCCCCACGGCGCTGCCCTTGGAGGTGTCTGGGAGCTGAGAAAACCCATGAGGGCCAGAGCTGCTTGTCAGTCCAATTCACGGTGTTGGGAACTCATTACAAAATAATTGTCTAATCGATTTGCTGCTGACATATTTACTGCTTTTGCTCTCAGATCGGAAAAGATATAGTGTAGCTAAAGTAACTTGCAGAATGTTAGCTACCTCGTGTCCCTGTCCTAAATGTTCGTGACAGCCCCAAGTTCCCTGAGAGGAGCACCTCCCCCACTTCCTGGGCCTGTGGTTTGGGGTGCTGAGTGCCCCCCAGAGCCAGGATGGCCCCTGGGACTCAGGCCCGGGGGAACTGGTCACTTGCGTTCTGCTCTGACTGGTTCTGGGATGAGCGTGTGACGCGATGGGAGCCCCGGCCTCCAGCCTCAGGACCTCCGTCTGATCTGGGATGCAGGGGCTTCCCGTGTCACCAGGAGGCAGGTCCATCTGAGCAGGAAGCCGACCGGGGACACGGGGATGAAGGATGCGGGAGAAGCCGGGTCCCCTGGATCAAGCAGGTCGAGACTCCCTGCTGGGCTCTGTGGATCAGCCCCCTCGCCTTCAGCCAGTTTGTGCTGGGTCTTCGGTCCGGTGCAGTCAGGGGAGCCCTCCCTGCTATGGGGTCAGGACGCCTCGAGGGCGGGAGGCGTGGGAGGATCCCTCCCCAGAGGGACCTGCGCCTCCTCCGGGGGACCAGCCCTGGAGCTCCTCGGGAAGTTCTACCCAGAGGAGGTTCACCTGCATTGACAGCCCTCCGCGGCTAGGAAAGCAAGGCATGGAGGGTGCTATGGCGGGGGCTGGGGCAGGACCGAATCTAGAATCTTCCTCCTCACCCCAGGCATGAAACCCCCTGCTTTACAAATGCGGCAGCAAGGCTGGAAAAGGGCTGGTCCTGGTCAGGCGACTAACAGCCAAGCAAGGTCTCGAGCTCAAAGCTCCCCAGTGCCCCCGGCCCCGAACAGCTCTGTGCAGGCAGGACCGCCACTGATGGCCCAGAGTCCAACTTACTTGAAGGCGCTGGGGTCCCCATGTATCTTGTAGTTGTCAGCGCTGATCTGCGTGATGACCCTGGTCACAGCGATGAGGATGCCGACATTGACCTGCACGTGGAGAGCAACGGGACACAAGGTGAGGCCTGTGGCCGCAGAGCACCGATCCCCCCAGATGGCTGCCCAAGCCGCCCCTGGCTTCGGAGCCAGGAGGTAGTGTCTCTGCAGAAACCTGGCCCACAGGGTCTCCGAGCATTTTCACTGTCCTTGCCACATGCAGCAGTGCCCTCTGGGAGCACATCTGTGCCCATGAGGGAGTTCTGAACCTAGGGGCACAGCAAGGCCAGGCCTGGGGCTGAGACCTCACTTCGGCGTTGCTCACTCGGTAAGCCCACGCACGACGGCCTTGTGCCCTTGTTGCCCACCAGAGGAGAAATAATCCTGACACCCACAGCGCGAACAGATCACTGCAAGGGTGAGAAATTGTACCCACGAAGCCGCCTGCGCACAGCCAGCCTCTCACTTCCCGGCCCCGGCAGGCCTGCGGCTGTGTTGTCCACAGAGGTCATGGCGCAGGAGACTGCACCTGCCCAGGGCTGCTCCCCTGGGGTCAGTGGAGCTGGAGGTGGGGCTGGGGGGCTTCTCTGAAGAGCTTTTGGCACAAACTGGCCCTCTGAGGGCAGCTCTCCGGGGCCCTGACCGAGCCCGGCAAGGCAGGAAGCAGCAAGGGGAAGGGAGAGCCCGGATTTCCTTCTGCAGCCGCTGGATTCAGGGTTGTGCTGTGGCTGGGACCCCTCTTCCCTCTGGAAACCTCAGAAGATCAATGACAAAGTCACCGAGGAGTCCAGCTCCAGGCTAAAATCCTAGGTGCACCTTCAGGCCCGATCACAGGCAAAGACAAGGCGTTCCCTGGCAGACCCCCCGGGAGAAGTGGTCCTCCCCACCTCAGCCCGGTGCCCAGGAGAACCAGCTGGTGCTGCAGGGTGGCAGGCGGGGCCCGGGGGCTCCCACCCTGGTGGCCGGGCCCACAAGCAGGTCTGCCCAGCCCAGGCACCTGCATCCTCATGGGGGCCCCGGCCTGAGGCGCCGCTGCTGACACCACCTTACAAGGCAGCCTTGCAGACACGTCCCCACAAACTCTCTGCTTTTCCACAACAGCTCCTCTTGGTCTCCCTCCTTCCAGTCACCTGTCCCCATGGCTCCATGTCCGAGCACCGGGGCAGGGGCTGGCACCCTCCCCACTCAGCCCCAGCCTGCACTCCTGCCAGTATAGTGCCCTGCGGGGCCGGCTCCGTGTCCTCGCTGACACCTCAACCCCAGGCAGCTCAGTCCCTGGCTTCGGACCCACATCACCTGCCTCCTCTCCCTCCTGCACAACAAGGATCCTCACCGAAGTCCCCCAGCACCAGGGAGGAGGAAAGAAGTCAACGGTGTGAATGTCCCCCAGCAGCGCTGCCCTCCTCCCGGCCCCTCCAGTCATGGACAACCACGAAAAAACCCCACTCAGCGCCGCGGAGAAAGGGTGGGCAGAGCAAGGCCCCAGAGCGGTGGGGACTGTGCTCCAGACCACGGCTGCTCCCCGAAGTCCACGTGCAGCTCAGCTCGGAGAGCCACAGGCTTTCACCTCCGACCGGGCACCAGCCGCTCCCAGCGACCAGAGGGCAAAGCCACCAGGAGCCCCCTTTCCCCCCCAGAGATTTGGTTATTTTCTGGAATAAATGCTTTTCGGATTTACGCTTTTGGGGGAAGTTTGGAGTTCCGACGATGATTCCTGCAGGACTTCCTGTGCATTTTGAGTGGAGGCTCCTGCTGGTCCCGTCCGCCGCCCTGCAGGCCTAGCCCCTCAACTCGGCAATTCACATTCTGGGTTCCTTGCGCCCTGGGCAAAGCTGAGGTCTTTCTGGAATGACACAGGCTGGAGACCATGTGACTGACCACAGCGGGTGGCAGGTCTGGGGGCGCCCACTCTGTGGGGGGACCATGGACCAGGCCGTTCTTCCCATGCTCATAAAGCCTGAGTCCAACAGACATCGTGTGAGAAAGGCCCCAGGCCTTGTGCGTGCAAACGTGTATTCACATTCGCCTCTCCGGGCATAAAGCCCTGAGGATACACGAGTCATTAGCACCAGGGGTGTCTGCTGGAGGCGCGGAGGTGGAGGGTGAGAAAGAGAGCTGAATGGATGGTACTTAAATGTTAAATTTTTCTTCCCAGTTCCCACATGAGGGTTAAAATTCCAGAACCACATTACCCCTCGTCCGTTGCACCTACATGACCCAAGGCCTCTAGCCCCGAAGGGAAAATCAGGGGTATACAGACGGTGCCTGACGGGACTGTGGGCCCCCTGTCGCCTCCTGACCTCTGCCAGGAAGTATGGTGACCGCGGTGAAGCCGCTGCCATTTCCCACAGCTTCTAACTGGCATCAGCGGCTGTCTCTGCGAAGATTTCTGGGGGGTTCGTTTCTCCCATCTCCCTCTCCCCGCTGGGCTCTGAGGGCTTCCCTCCAGCAAGCACTCTCCGTGCCTCGGGATGATAGTCCTGCCTGCCTTCAGAGTAGGGGAGGGGCCAGGGGAACCCCAACCCAGCGACCGCCGCCTCCTCATTCTGGCGAAGGCTGTGCTGGGAACAAAAAAGCCCTAGTGTTTTGGGAACATCCAGAGCAGAAGTGGGTCTGACCCCTCACCCTGGCCGTCCATGGGAGGGAGGCTGGGGAAGGGGGGAGGCCGGGGTGGGGAGGCCCAGGTGGGGAGGCCCATGCACCTCGGACACTGGCTGTTTCATTAACCAGCATTCCCCGTGACAACAGCCAGCAGGTCACCTCTGACAGAGGCCGGAGGAATAGCTCGTGGGCCGCATTTCAGCAGAAAGGCAGGAGGGGGAAGGATCTGCATTCAGGGTCACGTGACCATGGGAGGAGGGAAGGGCTGCACGGGGCTCTGGGGTTTGCACCGTGTCCTGCTCCCTGACCTCGTGAGGGAGGTGCATGCCACGACTCACAGGGAGAGCATTACACAGACATACACAGGAGACACGGCGGTGTGAGTCCACGGCTGTTCATCTGTCCCTATGGACATCTGTGACTGGCACTATAACCCTGTGGCATCTGTGCATCTATGGAGACCCAGCTGTCCCGACTTCTCCTCCGAGGAGTCTCTCTCTTGCCTTGTGAGGCCTGCACAAAACAAGGCCCTGGGGGACTCTGCCACCCACAGGGTTCCCAAGCAGGGCATCCAGACTCAACGGCTCCTATGACACCTGCTGGTCCCACAGGCCATCCACACTCAGCCTGCCTGCAGCTGTCTGGGGAATGGCAGCCACTTCCCTTCCTGACTGGGGAACAGTATGTGTGGTGATGGGATGGCTGTGGCTCACTTCTGCCCTTTTCTCCCCAGCTCAAGGCCCCAGGGACCCTTCACTATCCCCGAGAGTCCGGCCCCAGGAGGACCAATTGTACCAGAACACGTAGAAACCACCCATCCCAACCCAAACAGACACCTCTCAAAAACGTGTTCCAAACTGGCAAGCACTGGTGGGCACTTTTAGCCACACAGGCTGTCAGAGCCTCTATGCTCGGATGGGAGCCCTCCTCAGGGAGCCACAGCTCCGTGCCCCCGAGCCCCACGGAGCCCCAGGGACAGGGGACGGCCCTGGATTTGCAGGCTCCGTCACACATCCCCGAGTTATCTCCTGCAGCTTAAGCTATTCCCTGGAGAACACTGGCCCTGCTCAGAGCCCCTCGTTTGTGCAATGGTGGGGGGACGCTCGGATCCACCATCCCGGGCCCTCCCCGACCTCTCGGCCCTTGCAGAACAGGTGTGAGATCTTCTCCGGCTGGGCATGCCCCGCCCTTCTTCATGCTCAGCCCGGTCAGGCTCCTCAAAAGCTCCGGTCCCCCAGGAAGCTCTTCCGTCCACGGTCCATCCCTCGAGAGTGTCTCAGCCTCCCAGAGTGGCAGCCACAACGTGGGAGCCCAAGGTCACCACCACAGAGCCCTGAGCTACTCCCACCCACCCTGAGGCTCCATTGTCCACCCCAGAACAGGGCTGGGTGGCCATGTTACTGGTTCCTCTGGTCTCACCACAGACCCAGCCACACACAGCCAGGCTGCCACATGTCCCAGGTACCTTCACACAAGATCTCCAGACGCCTGAAGCTAGTCCCGCATCCCGAGCGCGATACAACTGCAGCAATGAAGCTGCCGGGCGCGGGACGCTTCTGCGGGCGGACTCGCCCCTCCGTCTGCAAGCTGGGAGGCAAACACAAGCATCCCTTCTCTCCTTCCACCCTGCACCCAGCACCAGGATGGTCTCACCTCCTTTTTCCCCTGACTCCCCAAAATGGCCCTCATACCTACCCCTCTCTCCTTCCCCAGGACCCCGGCCTGAGGCAGGGTCTTCTTGATCCCTCTGTGCTGGATCTCAGCAGCATGGGCTCTCCCTACCCCTACCCCCGGCCCTCGCCTGCCTATTCAGGACATGTCCCCCCGACACCCTCCCTCCCTTGGGGAGAGGCCGTCCCAGGCTCATGCACAGAGGACTCTGGGGAGACGGCAACTGGAATGGCCTCTAGTACCTCCATTCCTACAGCTTCTCCTGTGCAGGGAGGCCTGAGGGCCAGTTGGGGGGGGGCACACCTGGGAGGACCAGAGCCTGCGGCATGCAGGACAAGTGCTCCCAGCAGCACCTGCTGCTCCTCCTGGACACAGAAGGACTGGGAGATGGGGACAAGATGTATACATGTGGGTCAGCTGTGCCCCTCCCCTCGCAGAGGTACCTGGGGAGCATGGAGGCCGGGGCTGCGGCCAGGCTCTGGCCTATGGAGGATGGCGCAGCCATGGCCACCTGGATCCTATATGAAGGATCCAAGGGTGGACACCTGGCCTCGCTCCCCTCCCACCCTCTGCTCTCTTGCCGGCACCTCCACGGGCCACACATCCCCAAAGCCAGGGAGCAGGAGCCTGGCCCAGAAAGTGGGAGCCGGGTGAATGATGTGGGACAATGGGGCTGCTGTGTGGGGCGGGCGCCTCCCACTGTCACTCTCGCCCCAGTAGACAGCGGTGACACCATGGTGGTGTCCCAAGCTCTGTTCCTCTGGAAAGCCCTCACTTTCGCACTGCCCCACCAATGTAAGGCTTGAGCACTGTGTGCACAGGATTTTAACGAGGCAGGAACTAACAGATCCTCAAGCTTCTTCCCTCACTTTCACTTCTAATTAACCACCAGGGCCCACAGCCTCGGCTGGTGCCAGCGAACTTGGAACAAAGTCAAGTGGGCTTTCAGATAAGCAGCTGGGAAGAGAACCAGGGTGAAAGAAGGGAAGGTGTGGAATTTATGAGAGCCCGGCCATGCAGGGACAAGCAGTCCAAGTCCCTGCGGACTGCCCTCAGTGGTCACCTGTCCTCGGGTGGCAGACAGGGATGAGCGATGGGGGGCGATGAATGGGGGTGATGAATGAGGACGCTGAAGGGACAGGCATCCGGGAGGTGTCCCTTTCCCTCCCTGTCAACACTGGTGCCCCAGCCAAGGCAGGACTTCACATCCTTAAGGGCGGCAGCCGAGAAGCAGTACCATGGCCTGGGGGACCGCCCCAGGGTGCATGGAGGGCACGTCCTGGGGTCCCAGCAGAAGTACATGTGGAGAGCCTATCCAGGGGGTGCTGAGGCAGGGGTGCACACAGAGAGCATATCAAGGGTCCCAGCATGGGAGGGTGCACCTGGAGTGCGTCCAGGGTTCTGGCCCCGACAGCACGTGTTCTGGGGTCCCACCTGGGGTCCTAGAGATTACAGATGTGGATTTGCACAGAGGGGAGGGGGCAGAAAGGGTGTGGGGAGGCCCTTCCATGGGCCACCCCTTCCTGGTGACAGTGCTCAGCACCACTGGGTACAGATGCCCAGATGGGATGGCAGAGACAGGCCTCCCTGACCAGGCCTCATGCCCGGTACCGATCGTGGCACAAGAGCACCGGCATCACGCTCCTCCCCGGCTCCCCACGGCTGCCGGCGGACCCCCCAGCTCTGGCCCCCGAGCAGTCAGGTGACACTGGCCTGGCCAGTCATCCACTTCCATCCCCGGTGACTGGCTCTGGGACAGACATGTGACCCACAGCAGCCAATCAGAACTGCTCCAGGACTTCCCCGGGGACAGTTTCCCTCCTTGCTCTGTCCTGCACACTTAGAGGACACATGTCCCCGCCAGACAGAGTGTGCCTGAGACGCAGCTAGCCCAAGGCAACGGGCCGGAGGCAAGCAAGAGACACCTGCTGACATCCCGAGTGCCTGAGCCCCTGCGCTTCCCAGGACTGAGCCTTTCCTATCTACCGGGCATAGATGGATTTTTTTGTTACATTCAGTTAGCCAACATATATGCTACCTGTGGAGAAGTCCCCTGGTCTGTGTCCCTGGGAGGGGGGGGGAGTGACAGGAGGAGGACATCCACACTAAGGTCACTGCCCGACCCCACCCCGGCCCCCCAGGCCAGGATTTGGTCATTCTACCGCCCTGGTGCCTTGGGCTGCCACTCCAGGGAACAGCAAGTACCATCTCTCCCGCAGCTACTCCCAGCACAGGCGGCGACACTTCACGGAAAAGCACTTTCACGTCTTAGGAGAAGGATGGTCCTACATTGAGCCTTTGTGATCAATGCTGACTTCGTAGGCGATCCCCCACGAGGACACCAGGGAACCCTCCTCCAAGGAACCCCAGGGACTTGGCCCACAGGGCCCAGCCGGCACGACCTCGAGGCCACACCTGGCGTCCCCTGAGTTGGGAAGAAGCAGGGCTCCGGGCCCAGACCGGATGGAGAGGGGCTCCCTGGCACCTCCCAGGGCCCCGGCCACTTGTGCGCCGCCCCTCCTCTGCGAACCACACCCCAGTTTTCTTGTAACTTCCTCCCGGACTTGGAATCCACCTGCTCCAGTCCCAGGATTGGCATAGCCACCCAGGCCCGGCCAATCAGACCACTCCCCTCCTCCAGGCCCAGGAGGGCTGGCCAGTCAGAGCACTCCTCTCCTCTGGCTGCAGCAAGGGGCCATAATGGGCAACGTTCCAAGCCAGGCCCATCAGAAAGGATGAAACTTAACCCAGGGCTTTCGTGGGAAATGTAGGAGGAACAATAGCTAGAAAAGCAAAGGCTGTCTTTAGAATTTTATGAGATTCCAGAGCTCTTTACAGTCAGGGCCCCCTGCCTGAGGACAGCGCCCCCACAACCCGGGTCAGAAGGTGGACCCCCGGCATCCAAGGATGGCACCCCCCGCCAGAAGTGGGAGCCCCCACCCCTTGCTGAAGCCTCTCTTGAGCCCCCAGCAGAGCCCCCAGCAGGCCAGCCTGAGAGCTCACCGGCCCTTCGGGTGGCATTCTCTGTCCCCCGTGATGTTGGGAACTCTGTGGGGTTGCTTCCCAGACATGCATGACCATCCCTGCTGCAGCTGCGGCGGCAGGGCGAGAGCGAGACCGGGGAGGGAAGACCCCACCGGCATACACTGCCCCTCGCAGGCTGTGTGCACCTGCACCTCCCACACACCATCTGGGGACAAGAGCCCTGTATCACATGCCGGAGTAGGGGTGCTGTGAAAGGCTGTGGATGGGGTCGCAGGGCCCACAACGCCCAGCCCCTCTGCTCCCACAAGCAGGAACTTACCACAATGATGCACAGTGCAGGGGCCACGAAGGCCCAGACAGCGCCACTGGTGATGGACAGCCAGCAGCTGGGGATGGAAGCAAAGCATGAGGTCCACACCACTGTTCCTCTGCCCAGAACAGTTGCCAAGCCAGTATCTTTTTCTACTACGTGGTCTATCTGAGCAGCCAGAGTTAACACTGTTCACCCCCACAGATATATCTGCATCCTTCCCACCATGATTTCTGCCTCTCATTCTTGGGGTGAACGTTCCAGGTACCTGTCTGCCCCCCTTCCTCCCCTGACACCTCCAGGACCAGGACACACAAAATGCCTGCGGCAGGGGACGGCATCTGTGAGTTGCTCATTGGGCCCTGCTCTGAGGAGGTGACCTTTCCAGGAAAGGCACCTGAGCAGCCCCGCTGCAAGGTGCATGGCCAACCCGGGCTCCCGAAGGGGGCAACTGCACACAAGGTGGCTGGGCTCCCCCACATTTCCTGAGAATTTTAAGTTGAGGGGGATCTTCCGCTCCCATCCTCTTGGGAAACGGCGAGCCCCCTGGACCTCTGCTTGCGAGGAGAGTGCCTGGGCTCAGCTGGGGCTGTTCCTGGCCCTCGCTGGCCTCCTTACTGCCCCAGGGCCTCTGTGGGGCAGCCCCACAGAGACAGACCGCACCCCCAGAACAACACGGGATGACAGGGCAGTGGCCCAGAGACCCCCAACAGCGGACTTTCCCTCCTGCCAAACAGAAGGATGCGTCCCTTAACTTACTTTGTAATTGTTCCATAACTGTTCGTAGCAGATGACACTGAAATGACACAGATCAGGAAAGGCAAACCTGTGGACAATGAGAGCAGGAGATCATGGCCGCTGGCTTTGGAACCCCTCATTCCTCAGTCATTCATTCCCCTGTGAACTGCGAGCGGGAAGTGCTGAGACGGCCTCCAGGAGCCTCAGTCTACACCGAGGGCCAACTCACGCTCACCCTCACCCTCACACTCCCATTCCCATGAACACCCACACTCACACACAGACCTCTGAACCCTATCCTCTCCCCTGCTCCCCTGCCGTGGAAGGGGGCCCAGACAAGGATATCAGGGGACCTGTCCCTCTGCTGGCTGGCTCCTCACAACCAGGCTGCGTTCTGCTTGCTCCCAGAGCCGAGGCTGGGGGTGGTGAGCACGCAGGAGTGCCCCCCGCCCTGCCTGCGCTGAGCTCGTGGCCCCAGAGGAAGGAGAGGAAAGCCTGCCCCGGGCTGTGCCTGCGTGCCTCCTGTGGCGGCTCCCGGCCTTTCCAGCTCCAGTCTGAACAGTCGTGAACCGGAGTTTCCTGCACGGCTGGTCTATCTCTGATCTGCTGCTCTGACATCTAACTAGTTCAAATACATTACAGAAAACGTCCAGGCCTCCACAGAGGGGACCCACTGGCCTCTGGGGAGAGGCGGCCAGGCTGGGGGCTCTCACCATGGCCTGCTGTTACAGGAGTGTTCCACAGGTGAGCATGACAAGAGAGAAGGCAGACTTCTTCCTGGTGCCACACGCCTGGGGCTCCTGCCCGGATGGACCCAGGGCCACAGGAAGTGAGCCGACTCCCTGGGACCTGGCTCCAGCCCAGCAGCCCCTCCCTGGGCCCTCCATGTCCACAAATGTCACAGGGCATCCTCTCTGCCCGGCTCATTTGGTGTGGGAGGGTCACCTGGCACCTGAGATGGTGAGGGGCCTAGTGGGGGGAGCATTAAGCCCCGGGCACTGGCAGCCACCCAGCACCCCAACAGCATCACCGAGGCACCCCAGTTTCACTGAGGAAGTGCAGGCCAAGGGCCACCCTTGCTCTGGGTCCACAGAACAGCAAGCAGGCACAGACGTCCCATCCTGGTGGGTTCCAGAAGGTGTGGCAAGGACTGCTGGAGATGGGTTTCAAACTCGGTGGTCAAGGCCTACACGCCCCTCCCCCAGTCCTGGCCCACGTCCACGGGTCTGCGGCTGGCATCTTTGCTGCCTGGGGTAAAATGGAGGAGTCCAAGGTTCTTTTTCTGCATTCACAGCTCATTCGATCTCAAACGCAGTGCTGGGGGCTCCCTCACCATTTCTTCCTGTGTCCCTCTCCTGGTATCCCAGGTCACCCCATGGGGCAGTGGGAGAAGCGTCTGTCTGAGCAGAGGCAGCCTGTCTGTCTGCGGTCTCTGAGGCACATGGCAGAGCCCAGCATGTGACTAAGTGTGTACTCTTCTCTTTTTTAAAGGCTCATTTATTTGAGAGAGAGAGAGCATGCACCGGAGTGGGGGGAGGGGCAGAGGGAGAGAGCCCAACATGGGGCTCCATCCCAGGACCCTAAGATCATGACCTGAGCTAAAACCAAGAGTCAGATGGTTAGCGACTGAGTCATCCAGGTGCCCCAATGTGTGTGTTCTTACGAAGAAATGTTTCAGAGGTGGGAGGATTAGGAGGAAGGTAAGAGCCAGTAAGAAAATCTTGGGCCCTGGGTCCATTCCCAGGGGCACCCCAGACCCGTTGTGTGGCCTCAATGAAGTCTCCACTGAGTCTCCACGGTCTCCCTGTGGAAATGGAGGGCCGAGCACCCTGCTCCCCAACTGTGCTCTGGCCACGTGTGTGAATGACAAGACGTTCCACGGCTCAGCTCAGTCCCTGTAATCATCTGCACTGTTAGCCAACTCCAGTCCCTCTACTGTGGCCATCACCACGACCATCGGTCCCCGCAGCCGTGCAGGCACATGGCATGCTTCTGCAGACAGTTCAGGGTCCGTCTGGCCCTGGCGTGTGGACACAAACTGCGAGGAGTTGAGGACGCGCTGTCTTTGGAAAGCGGTGGTAATTCCCCAGCCCAGGGTGGGACCGTGGGAGCCAGGAGAGAGCAAAGAGCCCAGGGAGCGGATACCAGGAAACTTGACACAGGGGCAGAGGCCTCACAGAGAAGGGCAGAGAGGAGGCTGGAGACAAGTGGCCTGCCCTCTTGCCTGAGGGCCAGTGCCACCTGCCGCACTCTTCCAGATGCTTCTCTGGGCGCGAGGGAGCCTATTAGGGTCCTGGGTGTGGACAGAAGTGAGTGTGCCTCTCAGGACTGAGTATTTAATTTCCAGTGTGAGGTCCTTCCGTGTCCTCCCCTCTCCCCCAGCACCCAGCAACAGTTCCAGGCAGCGACCCCTCCTCATGGGGCTGCCACAAGCACAGCCCCGCCCACAGCCACAGCCACCAGGGACACAGAAACGGGAAGTAAAGGTGTGTGGCTTTACAGCAAACAGCGCTGAGTGGCCATCTGACTGGCAACCCTGTGGCCCAGCACTGGCCTGGCTCCCTGGAGCACCAAGCAGCCCAGGGAAGGGAGGCCGCCATGAACCACAACCAAGGATGTGCCTGGGACGAGTGGGAGCTCTCCAGAGAAAGCTACACCCCTCACTTCTGAGTCGGCCATCGGAAACGCACATCTGCAGCAGGATGCGCAAACTCTCAAACATCCCTCCTAATCTCTCCTGCTCCCACGGGGACACTTCAGGGACAGAGATCACGGTTCACTCACCTTACAAGTCCAACCTAGGGCCTGACATCTCGCAAAACCTCAAGGTATGTTCCTGATGTGATGCCTCCATCCCCCAACTCGGCTTCAAAACAGTCCTGAGGGCTTCAAGGCCAGGGGCGGGCTCTGGAGGACAAGGCCTCTGTGCAAGGGGCGCTCCCCGTGGGGTGGTCTCCCTGTGCCTGGGGTCAGCCTCCAGCTCCTTCCTCACTGGCCCCTGAAGGTTGAGAGGGCCCGGCTGTGTGCTGTCATTACTGATGCCCAGAGTGAACTCTACCCAGGCAGACGGAGAGAGGCAACTCCTGAGCCCTGAGGACATCCCCCATGGGAAGGTGACGGGCCCGGCCCTGGGCTCCCTCTGCAAACAGCAACATCTGGGCCACACACGCACCCAACCACAGGGATAACGCCGGGGTGAGAAGCTACACAGTCCAGACTGTGCCGCCCAACAGGACTGTGAACTCAGGATTCCCAGAGGGCCGCACTTTTCAAAAGATCTCTGTGATTTATATAAAACCTCAGAATATTTAAATACTGGTTAAAATCTTCCATTTCTTTTCCTTTAATTCCGCTGACCGAATAAGAGCCCAGGCGGGCGCAGGCTGCAGGAGTGCTCACAGGCGGGTGGGGGGCATCCTGGACGCCGTGGCCTGCTCCCTGCGTGGCCCCAGCAGCAGGGGGGGAAGGGAGGCAGCTGCAGAAGCCAGGAGGGTGCAGAACGTACTGCCTTCGCCCCAAATACATCAAGAAGCTCAAAGCATAGAGTACACGTGTTTATCGGCTCCCTGCATGAGGGCTGTGCGAATTAAACCCATGTGAGGCAAACCAGGAACAAGCAGCAGGTCACTAATGCTGGATAAATGCTTTCTTGCAAATGCAGTCATGGCAGGTGTCAGTGACATGGCGGTCTACCCACGCTGACAGGAAGCAGGGACCCCTCAGGGTAGGGTGGGTAAGATGGAAGTTCACGGAGTCAAGTCAATGGGGAGGGGGCTTCCAGGATGAAGCCATGAGCGGCTCCACGGATGCACCGCTCTGTGAGACAACCCTCACTGGTGAAAATTAGCCTAGAGAAACCCCAACCATTGAAAATCTCTGCACGTTTTCCTAAAGCCATACAACAAATCAGGAAAAACTTACTCAAGAAAACCTACTAAATCTTGGTAATAACAGTGGGTCCATCACTCGAGCCATGACTTGCTCTACCCCAAAGAGACAGGCCTCCCCGCACTGGGCCCCTTGGAGCTACACTATCTCACAGGGGTGGGCAGCCCGCTCCTTGCGGAAACGCTGTCCCAGGTAAGAGCGACAGAGATCAGAGCTCCCTTCCTCCATCCAGCCGCAGCCCAGAGTATGTGGGACCTGTCTCCGCTGGGACTCACGGAGAACACAGCCCCGACTGCCCTCCCCTAAGGGCATTCACAGGGCGGAGGCCCTACACTGCAAGAGGTGAGCTGCCCACCCCACCCAGGGCCATGCTCTGATGCTGGCGTGGTGTACCCGACAAACAAGCCACCGTCCCTGCCCCAGCTCCAGAGCAGTGCTTCCACGACTTGTCCAGGTATGGGGGAAATAGACCATTAGCTCTGACAACTCCAACGCACTCTCCATGGGAACGGATGTGATTTGGAAAAGCCTGTCCAAGCCTAAGAGTATCTGGCCTCTTGGAAGTATGTCATATGAAGCAAGATCACATCCCACCTACCCCTCCTGCCCCATCCCACCCCCTCCTTCCCCATCCCACCCTCTCCTGCCCCACCCCTTCCCCACCTGCCCCACCCCATCCCCACCTGCCCCACCTATACCATTCTATCCCACTACCCTCATCTGCCCCATCCTATCCCTCACCTGCCCCATCCCATCCCTCCTGCCCCATCCCATCCCCTCCTGCCCCACCCCTTCCCCACCTACCCCATCCTATCCCATAGTAGTAGCGGTGCTTGCTGTCCTCTGAGCCAAAGACCTTGATCACCATGCTGTAGAGATGCAGCCCTTCCACCAGCATCCACGCAAAGGCGCTCAGGAAGAAGTAGTGCAGGAGCATGGCCAACACCCGGCAGGGGACCTAGGATCAAAATGCAGAGGGCCATCTCTCTGGGTGTGAGCTATGGGCGGTTCCTGGCATCCTGGGTCACATGCCCTCATTCCCCACCCTCAAAGGGGCGGGGCCCAAGCTCCCTTTCTAGACCCCACAGTTTGGATGGGACCTGTGACTCTGGAACAGTGATTGGCTCAAGAGAGCACATCAGCATCTCCCTGCCCTTTGTACTGGGGACCTAGGAAGTCTTAGAACCCCAGAAGGGTAAGAGCTAAAACTGAAATGGCTTGGGGATGTGGTTTTAAACCCAGCTGGTGGGAAGGAGAAGCAGACTCCCACTTGCTCCCACCAGGAGAAGAGAGGCGGTTCTGGGGAACAGAGCAGTAGAGGTGGGCGGTCCTCTGCAGCAGGATTGGCTCAGGCTGGCCACGTGAGCAGACCGACCCAATGGGGTGGGCTCTGGGGAAAGGGCAGAGCTGCCAGGGAGCCAGCCTTCGAGCTTGGGCCTTCGCAGACACGTGGGCCAGGCAGCTGCCATTAGGTCCCTAAACCCGACCTGTGCCGGGTCTGGCGCCCAGAGCCGGTGTCCACGTGGGGCCACGAAGGGGGCACAATGATGGGAGGGAGGAAAAATAATAATACGTTTAAATAACACCTTCAAAAATTAAAATAATGGGGCGCCTCGGTGGCTCAGTGGGTTAAAGCCTGTGTCTCTGACTCAGGTCGTGGTCCCAGGGTCCTGGAATCGAGCCCTGCATGGGGCTCTCTGCTCGGCGGGGAGCCTGCTTCTCCCCCTCCCCTCTCTCTGCCTGCCTCTCTGCCTACTTGTGATCACTGTCAAATAAAATCTAAAAATAAAAAAGAAAGAAAACCCAAAAGATTCCATCAAAAATTACTAGCACTGATAAATGAATTCAATAAAGTTGCAGGATACAAATTCAATGTATGGAAATCTTTTTTAAAAAATTAAAATAATGAAAAAGAGAGAAAAATTAAAGAATTAAAGACAGAGCCCCAGATATAGCATGATTTCTGTTGGGCACCCCAAGCTCTGTTGTCCCAGACTCCCCGTGATACCAGCTCATTCTCAGGACAGCATCGTGTCCCTGGCACCTGGTTTCCCAGGTGCAGCTGGAGGTCCCTCATCTGCCCCATGCGTGCGTCAGAGGCAGGTGTGCCGTGTCCCTGCAGCCCCTTCCTAGGGGCGCCACCACCCACCAGCCGCTCCGGGACCGGCCCCCAGGGCACGCGGTGGGGCCCCATCCCTCCCGGAGGGGGGTCGGTGCTATACAGGCCACATCCGCATCGTCCGGAGGCCTGATGGAAATCCAGAATTCTGGCCACACCCAGAGCTACAAACCCAAATCCGTGTTCTAAGGAAACCGGAGGGCGGACGCACCTGGAGAACGCGGCTGGCACGTGGCCGATCCCTCCACCGCCCATGCGGGGATCTTTAGATGCCGCTCTGCGCCCCTAAACCAGCGAGGGAGGACCACCCTGCAGCCCAGGAGGGTGGAGCTCTCCCTCGGTAGCGGCCCCAGGACGGGCAGGTGGGGGCTGAGGACCCCTCGGCAGAGAGGACCGGAAGCTCTGCCGACCCCCGCCAGCGTAGGGTGACGAGCTCATTGTGCCTCAGCCCATCCTGTGTGTCTTAAGACCGCCCACCTCTACTGCTCTGTTCCCCAGAACCGCCTCTCCTCTCCTGGTGGGAGCAAGCGGGAGTCTGCTTCTCCTTCCCACCAGCTGGGTTTAAAACCACATCCCCAAGCCATTTCAGTTTTAGCTCTTACCCTTCTGGGGTTCTAAGACTTCCTAGGTCCCCAGTACGAAGGGCAGGGAGGAGGTAGGCCTGGGCCTTCACATTCCTCCTGCCAGCAGCGCCCGACCTCACCCTCCACCAACGGAAGTGGCTGGGGGTCTCTGAGGTCAATGCAGCCGTGAAAAGCAAGACTGCAGGGGCCAACCCTTGCCAGAGTCGTCTGTCACCCGCTCCCACATCCAGAAGCAGGAGGCGAGGACAGCACGGCCTCCACAGGCCTGTCTTCCAGGATCAGAGGGGCTGGTCTGTGTCGCCTGTCTGCATCACGCTTGGCACCCCATCACGCCCAGAGCGCGAGCTGACACAGCCCATGGGCCAGCAGTGGGCAGAGATCCCAGCTCAGCCAGGCTGTCTCCTGGGCCTCTCCTGGACCAGCCCCTGCCCGACTCTGGGGGTGTGGCCTGAATTCTGAGTTGAAGAATCCAGCCGGAGTCAGCCCTAGTGACATCAGAGGGAGGAAGGAGAGGGACGGGTGTGGGGCTACTCACCGTGCCAGGCTTGAAGCTGAAGCTGACCAGCAAGAGGATCTGGGCCACCAGGACAGCGAAGGACAGGTTGGCATGGATGTGGTAGCGCTGGTTCCGGATGGTGCTGACGGAACTGAGGGCGGAGAGGCAGGGGTGAGGCCCAGGCCCAGCGCCGCCACCACTGCTCCCTGCCACGCCCCCAAGGGCTGCCAAAGAGGCCTTTCTAGAGCCCATGCAGACGCTATCACTCCCCACTCTCACACCTCACTGGCTCCCTATTGCTCTAGGAAAGGAACCAGCAACTTCCACCGGCTTCGGCCCCGCACAGCCTGCGCCCTGCTTCCCCCTTCTGGCCCTTGCTGACTCCACCCGATCCTTGCTCTTGCTCCCGCTCACAATGTCCCAGGCTGGCTTACCCGCACCCCAGTCCTTTCTGGGCTGTGGCCTTCACACCAGTTGTGCCTCCCTAGGAGAGGACTTCCGCTGGCCCAGAAGTGTGCGCTCCTGGCCCCCCAATCCCCACCCACTCTGTGTCCTGTCCTCAGAGCTGCCCGCCTGGCTGTGGCGGGCTTCCTGAGCAGAGCTGGGGGACGAGGGAACCAAAGAACTGAGGTCTCAGCTCAACACTGGTGGCTCGGCTGCTGCCACCCCTGCCCCCCACAGTTCCTAGAGTTCTGAGGAGCTGAAGGCCTTTCCCTGTGGATCATGCTACAGCTTGACCCGGGACCCCACAGTCACAGCCAGGCCGGGAGCCAGGTGGTCCTCAGAGAACCAGAGCAGATGGAGGGGTGCTGGGCTCCAGAAGGAGCCGCCAGAGCATCATCTCCCCTGCAGAGGAGCGGGAAGTGGAGATAAACTCCCAAGCCCCACCCCCCCAGGACTCATCATCCTGGATGAGTCAACAGCCCTGAGCAGCGGCCAGCAAGTCCTCGCAGTCGTCTGCCCACATGGATGGCATACACTCCACTTTTCCATCCCAGTTCAGAGAGGGCCTCAGAGGGCCTCAGCTTCCACCCTCCCCTGGGGGGCACAGACTCCCTTGAGCTCTGACCACACGTGGCTTCAGCCAGCAGGGGCAGGGGGCCTCCTGGGAAAGGGCCTTCCTGCCTCTCCAGCAGATACCTGGGACCCCTACAGAGCTGTGGCTTTGTCTTTGGGTAGGGGTCCTCCTGGTCCGGTCAAGTTCTCACCAGCCCAAGGGCCAGAAAAACCCTTACAGAACTTCCCAGCATAACTAAAGCAGGGTGCCCTCCACTCCCACAGCCCCTCCTGCCTCCCTCCTCTCTTCTCCAGCACCCCAACCCCTCCCTGTACCCCGGATCTCAAGACGAAAGCTGACTTTGGAGCAGCTGTCCAGCTGGAATGCATCACGTTCAGGCTCTCAGCGAGGCCAGGCACTCGCTGCCTCCCGAGGACACACGCCCAGCAGGCAGCGGAAGTGGGGCAGGCTTGCACTGGCATCTGTCCAAGGGTGCCAGACCTCCCCGGACGCAGGAGAGAGCGGAGGATGACTCACGAGAGCATGGCGAAGGTGACCAGCGTGAGCACCAGGCAGACCAGGGACACGGAGCAGCCGATATAGGTGATGGCCGAGAGCGCCACCTGGTGTCCGTGCGTGAGCTGTGTGGGAAGCAGAGCAGAGACGTCCACGCTGGTCCAGGTCCCGGAGGCTGAGGTGACCCGTGGAGAGGGTCCCAGGGCTGGCGCACAGCTGACTATCAGGCAGCCGCTGTCCCAGTGTGCATGTCGTGGGGATCACCGGGGCCTGCCCCTCCCCCCAGATGCCCTGTGACCACCACTGACAGGTCCAGTCCCTTGGTCTCAGCCCTTGGACTGACGCTGGAAGGCTCCACCCGAAGGGCCAGGGCGATCACTCAGATTCCGCCACACGTCCGGCTTCTGTCCTGCCAATTCCTAACTGCCGCCCTCCTGACCCGTCCCCACTCCCAGCACCAGCCGTGCCTGGAGTCTACCGTGCAGCACCCAGGTGGGTTAAGACCCAGACCCAGCAGCCATAGGAGTTCAGTAAGACCCAGGAGGGGGACCGACTCCTCCCTGAGGATCCCATGGATGTGCACAGCTAAAGTGCCTAGAGCGAGCCAGGCACACGGGCCGAGCCGTCCTAGAGTTCGTGTGCAGTCAGCCATCATCCCTGACGTCCACCGGCACAGAAAGGAATGTGGTAAATGAGTCGGATGCAAAGCCATGAGGGACGGTGACGCAAGCCTCAGCTCTCCTGGCAGCACAACCGCACATGGTGGCCCCTTCGGCTCCAGGAGCAGGAGCCTCAGATCACACTCACTTGACCCTGGGCTCCACCATGCTCTGTGCTCCCTGAGCCTCACGCCTAGAACACCACCTTCCCCACGCCCATCCCTGCAGAGCTGTCACTGCTTCCTGCTGTGGCTTCCTGCTGGGTCTGCATCAGAGACCCAGCCAGAGCCCCTCCCTGTAGCCCGTGTGTGGACACGAGACATCAAGATCCCTCCAGCCTCAGCCTCAACACTCTGGGCCTTTGCCTCAGCTACGCCTCCCCCTGTCCTGCTCACCAGGATGTAATCGGGCACATAAGGAGGCAGCTCAGGAAGCTTACACACGTCCGGAAGGACTGGGGGCCCAGGAGGCCCCAGTTCCCCAGACCGGGGATGGCGAGCAGATTGTGTGGAGCAATCTGGGAGCCAGCGGGTGCACCTGAGGATGGACAACTTGATGGGCTTTTCTTCTTCCAGCTCTGTGGCTCAGCCGGTCAACTCACTCCCCAGGGCTATGAGACACTTTGGAACCTTGACTGAATGGGGGTGGGAAGGAAAAGCCTGCAGGCCGCAGCCCTAGATGCAGGAGGGGGCGAGCCCCCATTTCACCTCCTGTTTGCCCACACCAGTTCCCTAAGCAGAAGGAATGCATGGGGGTCACTGTGCTCCACAGTGACATCCTCGGCCACACCCCCGGATCGGGACCCTCAGTGTCCCCTTTTGCAGAGGGGCCAGCCGGAGGCATGGGGATTCATCAGGTAGCCCAGGAAGGCGAACGCCACCTAAAGCCACCTCCCCACACCACGTGGCCTGAGACATCCCCTGCGATGTGTTGTGAGGAGGGCTCCTTGGACTGGTGTCTCCAGTGTTAGACATGGGTAAGGGGAGCCGCATTCTCTGTCCCGCTAAGGAATTGTGAGAAATCCTGCAGGTAAAACTGAAACACTTGGCACTTGTCGCGCTCTCAGGGAGAGGAGAGGAGAGGCCGCCCCTCACCTCCAGAGACGGTTCTGGAACAAGTGCTCTTACAGAGATGTTTTTGGAAGTAAAACCGCACACAAAACGCCAGCATTAAATGAGAATGCCCTCTTTGCTGTCACAGGTAATTGAAAAGTCTCCTGGCTATCACAATGGCCCCAGAGACAGAGGGAAGCATCACATTGAAGGGTTTATGGACATCACGGACCCTCAGCTCTTTGTAGAAACTGGGGTCCACCTCGGTGGCACCCACCAAATGGAAATGGAAATGGGAGCACGTGAAGGGTGATAGCCATGCCTGGCTCACGGGACACCTTCAGCCCTCGGCCTCTGGGACCCCCTCTCAGGTCTGGCCCGAGCCGGGGCACTCCACGTGAACCTCCACACTGCCCCGTCACCACCTAGACCTTTCTCCCTGAGCAAGGGAGCAAGATGGAGAGCTTGCTCTGATGGACTGTCATGCCTGCGGCTCCAGGACCACTGGAGTCCAGAGGTGTCCGCCTCCTGAATGTGGGTGGCAGGGGGCACTCTCCCCTCCTCCAGGGAAGCCACACCTAATCTACATGTGCGTGCCTGTGGCAGAGACAGCTGGTCGATGCCGCTGTGGCTCCCAGACGCGCGGGAGACCCCACACAGCAGGCTCACAGTGCCCAGCAGAAGCTCCCCCATGGGAGCGCTGCAGCCTGCCAGCCACGCACGGAAACCCAGCCTCTGATCCGCTAGCCTGCTCCGCCTGGAGCTTCTGATAACGGGCTTCCCACCCTAGCCGCGGACCCATAGCTGCCCAGGCCCACCGTCGAGCAAGCGGAAGACTGGATGGCTGAGACAGGAAGAACATCACAGCTGTTACTGGGTGCCTGGTGCACGCAGACAGTGAATCCTACAGCTGCCCTGTGGGTGGGCACCACCATTCTCACTTGCAGAAGGAGAGACTCCAAAGCCAGGTGGGGCAGCACTGGGCTTCCATCTGCCATAAGCACGCATTGAGCACTACTGTATACCAAGCTCGGAGCGCATGCCACAGGCGGGAAGCACGGGTGAATGAACAAGGTGGCTAGTTCCTGCTTGGACAAGGCTGAGACAGGAGCCAATAGGGCTGCGGGGCAGACGGCCTATAGAGGACCGGGATTCGGGTGGTCGGTCTCACTCGGCCTCCGATGAGGGTCCTCTGGGTCCCTCCTTACTCCTTGGAGCCGATGCATCCCCAAGTGCTGCTGGTTCCTCTGCTAACCTAGGCCACACACCCTCTCCTTCTTGATTCCCAGAGCTCCCACCTTTGTCTCACCCAGCTTCTCCCTGCCCTCCCCCAGTGTATCAGGGCCACCTTCAGTCCAGTCTCCATGGGCAGGACATCACCCCAGCTCACTCCCTCCATGGCCCCTGTCCTGGTGAGACCCATATTCCTTCCCTCGGCCCTGCATCTCTGCCTCACCAACTGGTGGCCCTGTCAGAGGGTCCATACAGGAGAGCAGGACCCTCCCAGTGACTTGGGGGATGGGCTTCGACGTGGGATGCAGGTAACAAGAGTGTGGGAGTCCCTGGAAACAAAAGCCATGAGGCACCCCAGGGAACAGGCATGGCATCCATCCCTGTGGGACAGGAAGGTCAAGGAGGTGAGGGGATGGGAGCAGAGCAGGGCCAGCAAGGAGGACGGTACCACTGGGTCAGGGAACACAGGGGACCCAGGTGAGGCCGGGAGCACCGCAGCATCGTACCAATGCCTGTCCCTCATCGCTGGCCTGGCTGGGAGGCCAGTTGCCAAGGGAACCTAAGGCTGAGCAGAGTGAAGGCCAAGTGGGGCGCCACGGGTGGCGCCCACACACACGCAGCCCTTCGTGGCTGCTGACCCATGTGGCTTTCTCTGCCTCCGCCGCTCACCCTGGCTCTTTTCCAATGTCCGGTCTCCAGGCTCTCGTGAGCCAGCATCCCCTCAGCCATGCTCTCTGACCCCGGCTTAGCCATACCCCCTCACTCCACTGTGGACAGCAGGAGCCCGAGGCTCCCTGGGCCTCCAGGTTTCGGTGACAGTTCCTGGGCCTCACCAGGTGTAGCTCTGCGGGAACACGCTGCCAGCCTCCGGCTGCATGAAGCCCAGGCCGTAGGCGTATGGCATACTCCAGGGATGAGATCAAGGCCACGGGCCTGAGGACAGGCAGAAACGAGCTCCCTGGCTGGCTGAGGGGCACAGATTGGCAGCCGCGGGCCTGCATTGGTGGGGAGGGTCCCCCACACTCCCAGCCCCTGCACAGAGACGTGGCCCTATGTCTTTAAGACCCCTAACTTGTCCTGGTCAGGCCAACTACGTCATTGAAGGAGTGAGCTGGGGCGGAGTGCGGAACCCAGTCACCCCCTCACCCAGGCCCCCGGCCCCCGGGGCACACAGCTAGCTCTGAACTGGCACCACTGAAGCCCTTAAACAGCGGGAAATTCCATTCAAGGACCTGTTAACAAGGGGGTGGGGGGAGTGCCATGGAGCGGAAGAAGCAGTCCAGGCAGGAATCACAACGGGGCCTCTCCCCTGGCAGGAGGGCGCGGCCCGCGGTCGCTGGAAAAAGCCGGACCAGGGGCTGGAGGTGACGCGGCCACTGCCGGGAAAGCTGCCAGCAGCACAGTGAGGGAAGGGGGCCTCTGGCCTTATCCCCTCTCCCCAATCTCCTGCTGCAGCCCCAGTGGACCAGGACCCTGGCTGGCAGAGGTCAGCCTCCCAGGTGCAGACCCCAGCAGGGGAAGGGGTTGGGCCTGAGAGCAAAGGCCCAGCCCCAACACACTTGAGGTCAAGTCCCTGCTGCACCCACTCCTGGGCAGCCATGCCATGGGGGACAGGGAGCCCCTGGACCTGCCTCTGAGGCTGGGGCTGGGAGGCGGGAGCTGTGTGGTCCCGGCTTTACATGGAGGCAAGGGTTCTGTCAACACTGCTGTGAAGCATGTATGTTATGCTGGGGGAGGCGCGGACAGGGGAGACATGGGCCTGACCCGCAGCCACCACTCCGGAGGAGCTGGGCTGCTGCAGGCCCCACACTCGGTAGCTGCGAGCATCTGTGCCCGTTTGGAGCCGCACGCTGCCACTGAGCAACCCCGCCTGGGGACACACTCACAGACACGGGCCTTTCCTGTCTGCCGGGGCCCGAGGGCTGCGGACACCTGACCGCCTACCAGTGGAGGCAGGAGCCATCAGCGGCCTCCTGCTCAGGTTAAACAAATGAGACAGGCCTGTGGGCTGAGTGGAGGACAACACACGGTGAGCCCACGAGGCTCCCACAGAACAGCCTCTGTCTCCCCCCTCAACCCAGCAGCCCAGAGCCTCCTGCCTCGATCCCAAACCAAGCCCTTGGCCTCCTGTCCCTCACAACCGGCCCTCCCAGATGGAGACACCCCTGCTCCCCCCAACCCCAGTGTCCCCACCTCCAGCCTGAGCAGCAATGACTCCTGAGACTGGTGGGTGGTCAGCGTCCCTCTGCAGGGCAGCCCAGCCCCCAACAGCAGCACAGCACAGTGTTCTTCCAGAAGACTCTACAGTAAATGAGGCACCATCTCTGGGACTGTAGGGCCCGGCCCATGGAAAAGGTGAGCACCCAACAGCACCCAGCCAGCGGCTGCCCCAAGAGTGTGGTTTTCCTCCTTAATGTTCCTATCCCACCTCCAGGGCCTGGGTCCACGAATCCTGGGTGAACAAAGCAGGCTCCCTGTGTGGCTGGGTCCTGAGGGGAGAGATGGAGCTGTAGCCAGTGGCCCAGCGCCCCAGAGAGGCAGCAAGGCCACCAAGGGGAAGGGCCCTGGGAGCCCAGGAGAGAGACAGGCAGGAGGGGGATGGGAGGGGGCGGGGAGGGTGGAGTAGGGGAGGGAGCAGCGAGGGAGCACCATCAGCAAGAAGACAGGTCTCCCAGGGCCCAGGACTCCACCATCCCTCAAAAGGATGAATGCAAAGGGGTCAGAGAGTGCGTGGAGGCTCAGTCCTGACTCAGGCCTGCTGCACCCCAGCCCAGTCCTGCTCTTTGGGGACGTCACCCAACTCCTGGGGCTGGCTGCTCAGCCACCAGGTGAGACTTGCGCATTTGGATGTCACTGTCAGCTTAATTGGGCTGGGTGCTTGGGCTCAGTTCTTGGGCTGGGTGCTCCGAGCTCAGTACTCCAGGGAAGTCACAGGTGGGCAGGCTGAGGCTCAGGGCAGGCACTTGCAGAAGGCCACACAGTACGTCAGGAGAGGGACCCTGAGCGTCTGCTGACCAGGGGGCAGAGTGGGGCCACTGCTGAGTGCACCCCAGCTATGAGGACAGGGCCGCACACAGTAGGTTCTCATCAGAAACTGCGTGAGGAAGTGACTGGCACAAGGGAGACCGCCCGAGCAAACCTGCTTCCCCATGGTGAACGGAGCGGGCACAGCTCCATGCAGGCTGGTCCGGCCCATCTGGGACACGCCCAGCAGGACCACAGAGGCAGCTCCCAGGGGGCACTGGAGCAGCCCCAGCCATGCCCTGCAATTAGGTCCCCGAGCTGCAGCTCCCCGCACCCTCCCCACCGCCCAGAGCCCGCCAAGCGGCTTCAAGATGCCACACCAGGCGCACGTTGTGGCCGTGGGCCCAGGGTGCTCGAGGGGACCCTGAGGGATGGCGGTCCGCGGAGGCGAGACTCCCGCACACGTGTGCACACACACCCCGCAGCGCCGGCCTCAGGAGGCATGGTGTGCCCCCGCAGTGCCCTTCCCTCCCCGTCCTGCGGCTAGATTTAGAAATGCCCAGAAAAGCCTGGAGTTTGCTTTGGGACATGGGCTCCTCTGAGTCACAGACCACAGACTCCAAGGCCTCTGGGGAGGCATCTTACATAAATTCATGAGGCCAGCTGCGAGCCTGCACACATCACATCCAAGTGGAACTCTTGTTTCAGAAAGAAATACTTCTGTCTTCCGCTTTTTGCAAAGCCCCGCGTAGTGGATATGTCATTTTCCCACCCCGGGAAAGAGCCAGAAAGACTTTTCTGTCCTCCTAGGAGTGGAACAGCGGTGCCCCTGTGAGGAAGGCGGTGGGGGAGGCCAGTGTGCAGTGTGGGGAGGGTGGCGGGAGGTGCCGGGACTGTGGTCAAGTGCAGCCCCAGCCCCGGCCTGCTGGGGGCAGCAGCGGCTTGGTCACGATGCCCCAGGTAGCCCAACTTTTGTTTTGTTTTTTTTTTAAGAAAAACAAAATTCAAAATTTTAGATAATTTCTCTTTTGAAATATTAACAGTCAAGCTAAAGGAATCGTGCCAACTGGCCAGCCTCTGGACCGGGTTCTGTGGTTCTGTCTTCCTGAGGGGTAACTTGGCCCTGACCCTGGCCCGAGTCTGCCCTGGGGATGGTTAGGAGCTTCCGGGGACTGGCTTTCCCGGGTGCACCTGTCCTGGCACAGTGCTCCCACTGCCCCCTCCCTAGAACAGATGCCCCTCCTTGGCCGCTCCCAAGGGACCCGCTGGAGGAGCCAAGCAGGGGCGAGAGGGCCCGCAGGAGGCGAGCAGGGGAGCGGCAGCACGGGGAGCAGGGGCGAGAGGGCCCGCAGGAGGCGAGCAGGGGAGTGGCAGCACGGGGAGGCAGCGCACGGGGGGGTCTCTGGCTTCCACCAGCGCATGGGCTGTTCTCACCATTGTACAGACAACCAGACTGTCACCCTGGAATGTGAACCTCGGATGGGATCCCAGAAGCAAGTGAGACTGACTCGTCTCTATGGCTTCTGTCACACCAGCCCTCACCCCTCCAAGTCCTCATGGTTCCAATTCCCCTTCCTAGGAATCCCGTCTCTGAGTCGGTCACTGGGGCCTCGGTGGTGGCTCCCACAGGGGCTGCGGTGATCCGAGTCCCACCCCTTCCTGGGTCTGGCTGGGCCAGCCCACCGCAGCAGCCGCCACTGCGGACCCCGTTCCCCCGTCCCCAGTGCCCCTGCGGGCCAGTTCTGAGAAACGACAGTCCCAGCGCCAGCCTCCTGTCCCGGTCCCCGGTTCCCCGGGAACAGGCCGTGTGAGTCAGCCTCACTCCTCGTGCAGCTGTACGTGGCATCCTAGTGTCCAGAGAGAGAGCTTCCTGGCCTCCCTAAGCTCCTCTCCTGCAAAACAAACCCCCTTGTTCACGCACAGTTCACACCGCACACCCTCACATGGCCTCTGCCTGGCACCAGCTCCAGGCCACTGAGCGAGGAGAAGCAGGGCAGCCAGAGGCGCTCTCAAAGCCGCCGTGCCGGAGAGCAGAGGTTACAAACTGCCTCTTCGAGCTGTTACTTTTACTATTCAATTCCACACAGATGTACGCACAGGGGCCCAGCTCACCAGCCGGGGCTTCATTCCAGGGTCTCGCGACCCGTGAACGGCCCAGAAAGGCACCTTGGTACATTTCTCCTGATCACACACCATGACATGACCTCACATAGGGGACCTCACATAGGGGACCTCACATGGCTTCATAAATATGAGGTGTGTGGGGACGCCTGGGGGGCTCAGTCAGTTGAGCGCCTGACTCTTGATTTCGGCTCAGGTCACCATCTCAGAGTCATGGGATCTAGCCCCGTGTCAGGCTCCACGCTCAGCATAGAGCCTGCCTGACAGTTTCTTCTCCCTCTGCCCCTCCCTGCACTCAGCCTCTCTCTAAAATAAACAAATAGAATCTTAAAAAAAACAAAAAACAAAAACAAGATGTTTGTTCGCTACTTTGCATCCCGTCCTTTCCCCATGACAAAGCATTGGTGATGCCTCCAGGTCGCCGGCACCATCACAAGCCACTCGAACAGCCGCACGTTGGCTCTTGATGGAACATTCTATTAACACGGAGGCGGGGAGGTGCGACGTCCTCCCTGCTGTGGAGGCATCAGAGCCCATGCACTCTGTGGCGTTAGGCCCATTAACACTTCCGTTTTCTGTTACGTCAGCGACAAATCAGGCTGGAAATAGTGTTTTACTTAATCTTGCTTTCCGATTTTTGGAATTCCACGATGCAGATCCTCGTGGGTGTACCGACAAGTCCGGGTCTGCCTTTCTGGACGAATGGGGACACCACACTGTCTTGACCACGGGAGCTTCACGGGGACCCACTCTGTGCTGTGCAAAGTCTCTCCTACCCTGTTTTCTAACTTTCTCGACTACACTCAGAACGTACTGTTCTAAAATTAACCTGAAGATAATTTTAAGGAGATGGTTCCTAACAGAAGAGCGTAGGGTCAGATGGAGTAAGGACCACTATTGCCAGCCAGCCACAGCTGGCGTGACCGGTGCTCTGGGTCAAGGGGGTCCCACAAACCAGCCGGTGGGGGACCCCATGGGGTCGGCACTCAGTGGGAGGGATTCGGGCCTGTTTCCCACTCAAGGAGCACAAAGCGTGTTGTTTCCCCACCCCAGGGTTGTGGCTGGCCAAGCCCCTCACCGTTGACCAACGGGTGGGGACCCCATATCATAGTCCCTCCCACAGAGAAGAGCCAGCAGAGCGAGGCCTGGGACATCCCTCCATGACCCAGCCCAGCCACCCCAGGTACCATGGAGAGGGGTTCCACGGAGGCCCTGCTGGGGCGCGGGCCAGGGCAGACCGGCAGAGGGAAGGCGGGTGCAGCCATGAGCTCCGGGGAGAGACCCTAGACCACAACACCCCCTCCCAGAGGCCCTCGGGAAGATGGGGAAAAGGCACCCTGCTCTTCTCACTAAATGAGCTGAGCCGCAGATCGGCATCTGCTGGCGATAACTGCCGTCACTGTTTAAACGTTCCTCGGAATGTTCATTTTTAGCATGGGTAATTTTGAATCATTTTCAAATCAACCTTTCCTGGCAATGAGCAGATATGATTTGCTCCCACAAAGTCACCCACAGACTGTCCGAATCTGGTGTCACCTACACCGAGTGCTGACAGATTTGTATCATAAATGCTCTGTGATGGGTTTTTTTAGCTCCCTGGACCGAGCTGCCTCCCTTCCTCCCCGTCCTGCCAACATCCCAAACCCAACTTCCTGCCCACACCCACCACCAAGCAGCCCCTTCCACATCACAGAGGCCCAAAGCATGGACCTCGTTCTCTGCGTGCAAAGGACCCAGAGGAGCCGTCTGGAGGTTGGGCCCCAGCCCCAGCTTTAGGATCTGGAGAGCAGAGCAAAACCTGGGGCTCCCCTGCCCCGGATGACCTTGGGCAAATCCCCTGAAATGGTAGGATGGCTGTCCTGCCCACACCAGCACTCACACGTGGTCTGCTCCTCTGTGTCTGTGACATCCCCTCTGCCCCTGACATTTGGGTCTGAAGCCCGGGCTTTGAGCCCTGGCACTTTTCCCAAGAGCCCCCCGGCCCCTTGCTGCTGTGTTCCCCTGCTCCTTCCTCCCAGGCCCATGAGGCTGCAGCCTCCTCCCCGCAGTCGCTCACCGGCACCCGTCTCCAGGAGACCCTGTGGGCTGTGCCCTGCCTCACACCACCCCCTGTGGCTTCCAGGGAGCCCTCGCCACGCAGGACAGAAGGTGCTCTCAAGTGTGGAGCGCCAGCCTTCCCTCTCAGGGTCCTGAGCACGGGGATGTGTCTGCTGCTTTGCTCCCAAGGCCCAGACCAGTGCCTTAAAGGCCTTGGGTGGTCCTCTCGAACCCAATTCTTCATTGTCGGATGAATGAATGACCCCAGCCCATCCCCCTCTCTGGGCCTTGCTGTCTCCACTCAGCCACCACAGCCTCAGACTGTCCCCACCCTATTGGCACATTCATTCTGTAGGTAGCAGCCTGGTGCGTTTCCCGCTGGGACAGCTGAGGTGGGTCGATGACTCCCATGTGGTGCCCAGAGGACACGATGGAGGCACGTGGGCTGAGGCTCTGGCAGGACAGGCGGAGATGGAGGCACAGGCCTCACGGCGGCGGGGCCTGCCACTCCCCCAGCCCAACAAAGGTCTGTGCAGAATAGGACAAGAAGGGAGGAGGAGAACCTGGGAACGAGTGAGATTTCGGAGGGCGCCCCATGCAGCCCAGGTAACTGAGGGCCTCTCTCCACTTCCAGCCACTCTGGAACCTTCTACTTCACCCCCCCCCCCGGTGTGCCCACAGCACTGGCACCAGCCCACCACCTGATCTCCCTGTAGCTAACGGTACAAAGCCACAAAACACACCCCGACTTGGGCAGCACCAGGCAGAAGAGCGGGGGGACAGGAGAGAAAGGGGGTGACAGAGGGCCCGGGGGCAGGAACCAGATGGGAAGGGGTACCTGGCATCTGAGGGGCAGCTGCTGCCCACACGTCACTCTCACTGGGACCGCCTGGGGGTCGCAGCTGCCTGAACACAGATGTTCCCCCCAGGGCACAAGGCAAGCTGAGGGCTCACGCCTCTCAAGCCCGAGACAGCACCGCGCGTCCGAAGCTCCGCATGCTCTCACTCAAAAGCCTCCTGACCTGCAGGAGCCCAGTTGCACTCTACTCCCGTCGGGGACCCCGAGTGATGGGCCCTGGGACGTTGGCGCACCTGGGACTGCGGCGCACCTGGGACGGCGGCGCACCCCCATCTCCTGGAGCTCCACCCCCCGCAGAGTGAAGGGACCCACCAGCTCTGACCTGTGCACAGTGCTGGCGTGTCTGCGTGCAGAGCGGGAGGGGCCGCAGTCTGCCCCCACACCCCCCTCCTCCTGGGGGTCCTGGAACTCCCCTCTGCAGTCTCTACAAGCAATTCACAGTCCAGACGCAAAACCCATGGCACACACAGCACAGGAAGGAGCCTCCCGTGCTCGCCGCCTCTCCCGGGGACACCCCAAGCCCAGGCCCGACTGCTGCAGCTGCACCTGCTGCTCCTTGGCCTGCGGCACTCTCCCCTGCCTGTCCCCCGGTCGCACCACCAGGTTGCTCCTTCTCGCTGCACCTGCCACATCACTCCCTTCAATCGTTCTTCACCTGCTGCTGCTTGAAACAACCCTGTTTGCTAAGCTGTAGCCTGTCTTTCCCACTAGGATACAAACGCCTCAAAATCAAAAGTCACTGCTTTTCTTGTTACCAGCTGACCGCCCAGGCTAGGTGTTGAAAAGTACTCGTTGAACGGCCGTGGAGGAGAAATCAATGCTTGTGTGACGACCCTGGGGGCCACTAGGAGTCGCGCCCCACCAGCCCCACAGTCCTGCACACATCAGGGGCTCGGGTCCTCTGGACCATGGGACCCAGGGCAGGGGGTCTGTCTGGAAACAGACGGGCCCCGTAGGGTTGATGTGCCAAGGGAGGGACGTGGTGGAGCCAGTCGGGACAGCAGAGGGCTTGTGACCTCCAGACCCCAGGTCATTTCCATGCACAGCACAGGGGCTCAGGGCACCTGCTGCTGTGACTCAGGAGGCTCTGTGGAAGGGAAAAGCCTCTGGCTCCCTACTCTCTGCAGCCCAGCATCACCAAACCCACAGATCTCTAAGAGGAGTCGGAAACTCAGAGTTATAAAAAAGATTTTTCAATTTCTAAACACAGTTTGGGATGAAATGGGATGTGTCTGTACAGGTGCTTTGCTTTCCAGGGACCTTCAGAGACCCCTGGGCTGACCCCCATCTCCTCTCCAACCTCCTGACTTTAGCACAGAATTTCATGTTCCACTGGGGTCTGGAAGCCCATCAAGTCATACCCACGCAGGGGCCAGGGACCCATCAGAGCTGAGAAGGTCCCACCCTGGGGCATTGGCATTTTTAAAGAGTACTTTTTCGGGCGCCTGGGTGGCTCAGTGGGTTAAAGCCTCTGCCTTCGGCTCAGGTCATGATCTCAGGGTCCTGGGATCGAGCCCCGCATTGGGCTCTCTGCTCAGCAGGGAGCCTGCTCCCCCCACCTCTGCCTGCCTCTCTGCCTACTTGTGATCTCTCTCTGTAAAATAAATTAATAAAATCTTTAAAATAAAATAAAATAAAATGAAGAGTACTTTTTTTTTTCTCTTCCAAGCTTCCCTTAAACCAATGAAATGAACATCTAGCCCTCAGGGCGCCACGCAGCTGCCAGTTTCGACACTCTGGCACAGAGAAATGCAGGCAGGAGCGCCTCCTCCACCCTTAGCCCCAGCCTCCAGGGAAGGCCGTGGCCCCATCAGAGAAGAGGACAGACGCCCCCCTGGTGTGCCGGGCTCTCCCTCCCAACTCCCCCTGGGAGCACAGAAGCTCCAGGGCCCTGGGACCGAAGGCAGAGGACGGTGGCACACCTGCCTTGTGCACGCAGACCCTCAGGAAGGACCGAGGCTCCACACGGGGCTGCCACAGGGAACATGAGGCAAAGGTTTTGGTTTTGGTTTGGTTTTTTGCTAAAAGCGTAGAACGTCACAAATGTCACCCATCACAGGGTCTCCCCGATGAGTGGGACCACCCGTGTGCCCTGCCCGCACCCTGAGGTCAGAAGGACATGCTGTCAGGGCTAGGGGACCCATCGGGGCTCGGGGACCCGGCGCGGCTCTTACCTCCATCGGCACCACCTGCATCAGGATGGCAAAGTTGGTGAGGTGAGTGCAGCGGCAGACGGAGTAGCTGAGGTTCCCCTCGGCGAGCTCACAGCCCTGGTTGGACCAGATGCCTTCTCCAGAGCTGGGGACACAGGAGAGAGGGGCAGCGGGCTGAGAGCGCAGACGTGCTGGTGCCCGTTAGAAGGACCGCGGGTACCCGCCCTGGACCCACAGCCCGGGAGAAGACACATGCTCGTCCTACGACCCACCAGCCCCACTTCTGGAGAGCTCTGAGCAGCGCGCCTGAGGACACGCCTGGTGGGGGGTGGGGTTTCTCGCCCAGGGCAGGTGACACCACGAAAGCAGCTCAGGGCCCGCCACAGGGCGCACACAGACGTGAGAAAATGCGGCACATCCAACGCAGACGTGTATCCACGGAGGGGGGAGCGAGGCCCTCGCACCTCCCATCCAGGGCACAGTCAGGCAGGACGCGCGCGCACGAAGCAGAGCGGGACGGCGTGTGCTTCGCAGCCATGGCCCCAAGAGACACGCGCGGTTCCGAGGACACCCCGACTGGCCACCTCCCGTGAGAGGGGCTGAGACCGAGCTGTCAAAGGGGTCTTTGCTTTCTCACAACATTTCACTTTTTTACAGAAGTGATTTAGGCCTTGTGTTACGTCGTGACGTCTCCGTCTAGCTGGAAGTGGCTGCAGGCAAACATGCTCAGGTGTTTACTGTGGTTTCATCCTACGCTAAGAACATCAGGGATCATCATCTGCTTCGGTGTCTCTCTGTCTTCTCAAACTCCCAAGATGTTTCCAAGACTCTTTCCAGAAACAACACCTTTGAGTTATCGGCAAAGGCAGACGTTCATTTCAGCCGAAGGCTGGGCCCTCGGGGAAAGCTTTTGTGAAGATGAGAACATTGAAGGGCAGTGCTTTCTCTCTGTGGATGCAGCCCATGAGGGATGTGGCCATCCCGGGAGGGTGCCGGTGTCCCGTGGGGGAGCACGCACTGGTGGCACTCGTTTCCACCCCCGAGGCGGGAGTGTCCCTGCAACGAGGATGACGAGGTGTGACTGCGTTCTGGTTGAGGCCTGGCTGCTGTGGAAGCCGAGGGGGGAGCAGGGAAGGGACAGTCAGCCACACTGGCTGCCGTACTCCATGCAGCTCCTCTGTCTGTCTCCCCAACGCAGACACCACACTTCCTTCCACTGGAGGCCCACCTGAACCCAGAGGGCGCTGGACCACACGGGCCTGGTCACAGGGATGAAAGACACATCTCTCCGTACACACAAAGCAATTAGGAATTAAAAACCAGGAAGGTCACATCTTCCCAGATGGAACCACAAAGGTGCGATGACACACGCATTCGCCTTGGCAGCTAGGCCCAAGGTGGCTCCGCCTCCTGTGGGGTAAGGACCCATTTCCCTGGGGTGAGCCTGTCCCTGAAGGCCTGCCACCGGAGCCAGGCCAGGCAACACTGGAGAACGTAAGACACGCACGACCCTGTGACCTAGAAGTCAGCGTCCGAGCAGAAGCTGCTCGCTTGCACACGAGACTAAAGTGTGGGATAAACATGATCAAACCCGACACAGCAGCTGAGGCCGTGTGGGCCGAGTACAGCACTGAGTGTGGTGGGATGGGACGAGAAGCACGGATCTGAACAAGACCACGGATTTTTGTTGAACTAATTATAACTCACACTGAAGTTATTGAAAAAACACCTCAAGCCGTCCGTGCTGCGGCCTCCAGAAGGGCGTGAAGAGGGGTCAGGAAGGGAAGACGGTCCATGGGACACTTGCTCGTACTTTCTAGAAGAGTAATGCGCCGGTGTATTCCCTGTACCACTTCCTAAAGTCTAAAGTGAGCCAGCATTCTCAGTGTAGTGAGAACATCTTTGAGAAAATAAAGAACATTTTCTGAGACAAACAGAAACTGGCAGCAAACTTGCGCTGAGGTTCAAGGAATATGCTGGACAGAAATTTCAATCTACAGACAGAGCAGCTGGAAATGGACGAGAGTGAAGGAAAGCGGGCAACTGTTGTCTTATTCTCAGTGTCTCTAACAGGCAACTGATCGAAGCAAAAATTCTAGCAAGGCATCGTGGGCTTCCGGCGTCTGCATGGTCCAGGGAGCGGCCAGAGTGGGACAGGGCCCGACGCTGCTGTGATGTTGCAGACCGCGTGAGGAGTGGTGTCCTATCACTGGAGGCAGATGCAAGGAACCAAAGACACATATACAGGGAGCCCTGGGACAGCCGCTACAGAAGATCACAGGGCAGCTTAGAGGTCAGTCGCAGTGAAAAAGCAGCGTTGTGACATATGTCCTGATTCCAAGTGACATAAGAAAAGAGAACACAGGAGACAAGGAAGAGATGAGGAAATTTGAAAACAGGCAGTAAGACGGCAGGTTTCCGTCCAAACACATCTGTGAGCACATTAAATGCCAATTGTCAAAACCCACCGGTCAAGAACAGAAATGCTCCAAAGGGATCAAAAAGCAAGATGCCACCACAAGTAACCTAGAAGAGACTCTCTTTAAGCACAGAGGTGATAAATAAAGAGGTTGAAATGTAAGGTGGGGACAGACACAGCACCCAAGCACGGAGTAAGGGAGCCAGAAGGGCTGTTGTCAAAGGTAGGCCAGGTGGGACTCAGAACAACCAATATTCCCCCCAGGAGAGGGACACAGAGCAATAAGGGTCAGTTTCCAAAAACACAGAATGATCCTAACTAGAAAGGCTACTAAAAACACACCCAAACCTGGAGAAATCTCAAAGGAGAAACAGTTCCTCACGACACGGAGACGTCGCCATCCTCTCCCGTGAACCAGTGGGACCAGCAGGCCAAAAGGTCATAAAGTCACAGAAAGCCCGACGAGCACTATCAACGTGACCTCGCCGGATGTATCAGACCCCGCCAGGAGCTACAGTCTTGGAGGAAGCAGGGCGTTCACCAGGACTCAACACAAGCTGGATCATCACACAGGATCTTAGAAACTTAAAAGGACTGAATTTTTTTAAAAATTGAATGTTTTCCTTCCTGTCTTCTTGTCAACAGAAATCGATCACCAATCAGGAGCGGAGAGATCTCTGGAAAATCCCCGAGCAGTCAGACTAAATGATGCATTTCAAAGCAGCACACGGCTTGAAGAGGAAGCTATGAAAAAGGCTAGAGAACATTTCATGAAAATGAAGGCCCCGTGCTGACACTGCAGGACTCGGCCCAGTCAGCATCCGCAGGAGACGCGCAGCCCAAAATGCCTGCATCAGAAACCATTGGGAGGGGGGGCACCTGGGTGGCTCAGTGGGTTAAAGCCTCAGCCTTCGGCTCAGGTCATGATCTCAGGGTCCTGGGATTGAGCCCCGCATTGGGCTCTCTGCTCAGCGGAGAGCCTGCTTCCTCCTCTCCCCCTGCCTGCCTCTCTGCCTACTTGTGATCTCTGTCTGTCGAATAAATAAATAAAAAATTAAAAAAAAAAAAACCGTAAGAGGGGGGGGCGCCTGGGTGGCTCAGTGGGTTAAAGCCTCTGCCTTCAGCTCAGGTCATGATCTCAGGGTTCTGGGATCGAGCCCCGCATCAGGCTCTCTGCTCAGCGGGCAGCCTGCTTCCCCCCACCCCCCGCCTGCCTCTTTGCCTACTTGTGATCTGTCTGTCAAATAAATAAATAAATAAAATCTTAAAAAAAAGAAAAGAAAAGAAACCGTCAGGGCCTCCGCAACTGCAGCCCGCGCCCTCAGCAAACAGCGCCCCTGATAAGCAGATGAGAGTAACTGAGGGACAGAGAGACTAAACCAAGCGCTCAAGAACAGAAATGCTGGGGAGAAAAACCAACAAAGCCAGAAGCCGTCTCTTTGAGAAAGACAGTGAGGCTGACAAATGTCCATTACGAGGGACCGCGGAGGGAGAGAGGGACGCAGCTGGCAGACACCCAACGTGGAAGGGGCGTGCACACAGGCCCCCCACAGGACCATGGGCGTAGGGCCACCATGGTGCTCACGCTTTAACCACACTGCGGACAAATTCTCTGAAAACCCAACTGTCCAAACTCACAAAGAAGTAGATGGCCTGAGTAGTTCTGTGGCAACCAAAGACATTCCGTGGTGGCCAGAGGCCGGCCAATGACAAAAACAGGCTCAGGTGGCCTCACTGGTAAGTCCGAACGAACGCGTGGGGAAGAAACAGACGCGTTCTGCAGAAACCGCCCGACCCACACCTTCCACAAGGGGACGGCTGCCCTGGTACAAAAACTAAAGATGTGACAAGACAAGAAAACTGTAGACCAGCGTTCTCCGTGAACACAGATGTGGCGGTCACCGCCTGCAGCGAGTGACGCTCAGATCACCTCGAGCAAGTGGGCTCTCGGGGACTGCAGAGCCGGTGCACACTCAGCCCCTCTCAGTGCCACCCAGATGCGTCCCTGGACCAGAGGGGGCTCCGCAGAACGCCACCCGGCAGTGAACGGTAGCAGGGAGCCGTTAGCACAGGCGACAACGCAGGGGTGTCACGCTCAGTGACGGCAGTCAGACACAACGCACACGGTGGCTCCGTCCACGCAGCACGCTTGCAGACGTGGAACCGTGTGGGTGGAAGACACGTCTGTGGCCACAAGAGCTGGAGTCCGAGGAGTGGTGGGGAGTGGGCCCCGGGATCTGGTGGGGTCAGGCACTGGCCTGCATCCTGACTGCGGGGCTGACACTGCTGGGCTCGTCTGTCCAAACCCCTAGAGCACGGGACCAGTGTGCCCATCTCCGGTGGGCGCTACCTGCTAATAAAGACGCCCTGGGGACGGGGACATAAGCGTCCTCATGCTGCACGCTGGGTGGTGGTAGCCCTGGGGGCTGGGGGCAGAGAACAGGAGGGGACAGAGTGTTCTTTGAATCATCTGTGATATTTTCGTTGTCTTATTCTTGAAAATATAAACGCGCTGATCATGACAGATTTGCGGCAACGGGCAAGTGGTTTTCCGAGTATTCTCTGTCCTTCTCTCTGCTCTGAAAATGTCTTCAAAAATAAGCGCCGGCGGCGCATTCTGTTGCTACCACACTCTGTCTGCCCCGCTCTATCCATAAAATATTTCCCTGCGGTCAATGCCCCCAAATTAGGATGACCATTTCTAGACGGACGTGTCTCTTCATTTTCATAATTTGCAAAGATATGACGGGCTGCAGCGGCCCAGCTCAGCCACGGCAAAACCACTACAATAAGAGCGCTGGCCATGCGCTCCGCAGGCGGTGGGACGTGTGCACTTAAGGGCACAGCCAGAGGAAGGCGCTCCCGGACCAGAAAGAAGTGGGATTTGCTGGGCACTAGGGGGGCTGGGCTGCACTTCCTGGCTGTGCGTGGAGCAGAGATGGGGATCAAGCGCACGGTCGCACCAGCTCAGAACCTCAGTCTGATCTCCTGGTCACTGAGAGTGGGGAGGAGGGGTCTTCTCTGACCCGCAGAGCCGCTGAGAAGAGCCCTGACCCCCAGCCCCGCCTGCTCCTGATTCTCTCTCATGCTCTCCTACAGCAGCTCTGTGGCCCCAGGCAGAAGGGGGAGGGAGGTTCTGCTTTCTATCTCTGGTCTGACCATGGGAGCCATTCATGGGGGACCCCGCTCATAGCAGCATCACCATTAGAACTCCATCAGGAGAAGGCCCCCTGATAATGGGTGGGGTGCCTGTGGAGATGAGCAGGAATGGGTGTCCAGCACAGAGGGGGACAGTGGATTCCAAATTCCTCGTGGAGGTGCGGAGAAGGACGTCCTGGTCTGTGCCCGTGCTCCCAGAGCTTCAGCGGGACTGACGTCAGTGCACCCCAGGGTGGCCACTGGCCATCGGGGCCGTGAAATCCTGAGAGGCCCGCGGGCCCACCAGGAAAGAGCAGCTCAGCCAGCCCCTCCCGGCTACCTCCCCAGTGTGACACCCAACCCCCAGCACAACCAGGGCCCAGCTCTCCAGGCTTTTGGCGGACCAGGTGAGTGTTCTGAAGCGTGCCCCCAGCTTTAGAGGCTGAGTCCTGCTAGGTGCTAACACGGCCTTCAGAGAAAACGTGACCCAGCACCCCCTCCAGCCCTCACCTGGGTCCCGGGATTTGCTGGGCGCTAGGGACAATGCAACCGCGTTGTCTCCAGAGGGGTGACCGGATCGTATCCCAACCAGGCACCGCGCACCCACCGCCCCTGCTCCCCTCCCCCCATCCCCGCCCTGGGGTCGCCCGCCGGCAGTACCTGAAGTCCAGGAAGGCGCAGTACAGGAACACCCAGTTGCTGCTGTTGGTGGCCTTGCTGCGCTGACTGTGGGACTGAAACGAAAGGGCGGAAATGCTTCGTGAGGCCGCTGGAGAAGCCAGGCTCCCAACACTGAGCTCAGCAGCCCACCCGCAGCCCCTGGGACCTCGGGGTGGTGTCTCAAGAGGCCACGGACTCTATCTCAGCTCTGTCGTGGTCCGAGAGCCATGGCATCCAGCCCACCTCACAGTCCCCTCTCCTTCGCCCACTCCAGCCTGGAAGCCAGGGCTTCTGTCTCAGGGCCTTTGCACTTGCTGTGTCCTCCCTTAAGACTGCTCTTCCCCCAAGACAACACATGCCCGCCCCCCCATTTCCTGTGGGTCTATGCTACATGTTAGTCCCAGTGGGACCTTCCTGCCCACTCAAACAGCACCAGCCCGAGCAGCCCACCCCTTCCTCTTGTCTATTCTCTTTCCAGCCTTGCTTACCAGGCAAGAGGACATGAATTCACATATTCGTTCGCTTGCTCTCTTCCCCCCTGGAAAGCATGCACAATGAACCCTTGTCCATCCTGGGCACTGGGCACTGGGCACTGCTATGCCGCTAGTGCCTGGCCAGAGAAGGCACACAGCAGGTGCTCACTACAGCCTGGTTGAGTGAGAGGACAAAGGAATGATCAAGCGACCAGATCAACCCATGACCTTGTTCCTAGGACTCTTGTTCTCCCCAAAGAGAGAAAACTCCAGGCCCTGGACTTCTCCAGGATGCCAGCTCAGGCCCGCCGCCACAGCTGCTCTGCCCGAAGCAAGTCACAGGGGGTCTGCCAGGGACTATAGCAGGAAACTCGGGAAGCCGGGGCTGCTCCTGGACACTCCGTGTCCCACAGACGCACAGTCATGAAGTCAGGACCTCTTCCGTGGCTGCCCACCATTCCCACCGTCTCATCTGCTCCTAAGACCCCACCCAGCTCCACGGTGGGGCTGCACGGGCCACCGTGGGAGTCAGCCTTCTGCAGGACAGGGAAGCAACGGGACGGTTCCCGCCACCTCAGCTCCAGACGTACCAGCTTCTCTTTCCTGGGACCCATACACGCCGGCAGCAGCCCCTGCGCCCACCACAAACTCCGTCCTCTGCTTCACGCTAGGACCACGGCTGGTAGTCCCCGAGTGCACAACACCGTGACATCAATGCCGTGTCTTCCTGATATCTTGGCAAAACACAGAGCACATGGAAGTACTCGCTGCATGAGTCACAGTGGAAATGCCACCTTACAGGCTGGCAGGCATAGTCCCTGATTTCCGAGGGCACGTGAGAGGACGTCCAGCAGCAGCACGGCCCACTGAGCGAGGCCGCAGGAGAAGGTGCGTCAGAAACCAACAGGCCGTCCTCTCTCTGTGCACATGCCACATCAGGGCACAGGAACTGGTGCTCAGGGAGACAGGTTCAGCTGAGCCTCAAACCCTAAAAGAAGCTGGAGGGACCACACAGCACAACCCCAGACTCCAGAGATCCATGGAAGCCTCTTTGCATCCTTACTCCATTCCCAGACTCTGTCCAAGGAGCCTGACACAGGACACCACAGAGTGTGGTTCTCCAAGTGCCTCAGCCAGGAGCCTGGCATGGCCTATCCTTTTGCCCCTCCAAGGGCAGAAACCAGGGCTGGGGGCAGGGACAGCAGTTTAGGTTTTCACAAGCCCTTGAATTTGAGAGCCACCTGCCCCTCCCCATCCCATGTCCCAGCCACTGTGAGCATCACGCTCAGACACAGAGACTACTCCTGCAGCCACTTGGGGACACAGGATGTTGTCAGCCAAGGAACCACGACACACACACCCACCAAATCCAAAGTACAGATAAGGACCAGGTGCTCGCCCCCACCTGGAATCGCCTAGGTGCCCTTGGCCCAAGTGGCCCTGGGCCTGCCCCCAGGACAACATCAGGGGTCACTGTGCATGGACAGGCATACCTGTGTGTTCCCATGCGACAGAAAGGCAGGTGGACACCAGCCAGGACAGGAGGGAGCCTGAAGCCGGGCTCACGGAGGACCGAGGCACTGAGGCCCGGAGGAAAGAGTGATGCCCACCCCCACTGACCGCAGTGTGTAGCCGGCTTGCCCCCCCTTCTTGCCACTGAGGACTCTCCCGGGCCCCCTCTGACTCCAGATCCACATTCATGGGGATTTAAAAATCAGCCCCGACTGCAGCGAGCCCAGCACGTGTGTGGTCGGAAGGGCGGAGGTGCAGGCGGCGCTCCCGGGGTCTGGAGCCAAGGTCACACCCCGAGTCGGGAACCTCCTGGCCTGGCAGCCGGGGCTCCTCCCGACGCGGAAACAGCAGACCGCCTCCTCATGTCTGGATGCGCAATCCAACTGGAACAGAGGCCCTCAGCACGTCTCCAAGAAAGGAGGCCTAGAATGTTCCCAGGAGCTTGAGTTGTGAACATATGGGAGTGGTGCAGCCAGAAAGAGGAAGGTGAGTCATCAAGTCATGGCCTGATTTCCCGGAGAAATGTGGGAGGCGTCGACGCCCAACGGCCTTGTAAGCGCAGGGACCAGGAAATGGGGCGCAGGGCAGAGCCGTCATCTGACCCCCTCCTGTGCCCTGACCCAAGGGGCGCAGGGCAGAGCCGTCATCTGACCCTCCTGTGCCCAAGAGGTCGACAGAGAGAGGGTCTTCAGCAGAGAGCTTTTCCTGCTTCCAGCCTCCTGTCTGCCCCAGCACACCTCCCTTAGGTGTCACGGCCCTGGAGCACCTCCTGTGGGGTCGGAGACTTCTTCAGACAACCCAAACGCTGGGGAGACGTCAGTGGGACTAACCAAGTATTTACTGTCTGCTGTTCGTAATCAAGGTACAGAAAGGCATCTGCTTCTCAGGAGAGGAGAAAAATCCATCAGATAACAACCTGCAAATGTTCTTTGCTTGGAAATCTGTTTGCTTTTCATCCAGGTATACGGTTTTTCCTACAAACACGGTGGGGAGAACTTGCCTGTCCCTACTCCCAAGCAAACACACAGAAGCCTCTATGATTCTCAATTCTGACCCTCAGCAGAGCACTGGAAGGACTCAGGGGCCCCACACCCGGTGCAGGAGGCAGGGGCTCTGGGACGTGGGCCTGCCCCCCTTGCCCCAACCCAGCTCATCTCACCACAGGCCAGGGGCCAGGGCTCTAAACGGCCGAGATATCCCACCGTGGAGGAAAGCAAGAAAAACGGAAGTCATGTTGGGAGACTGATGAGGAACCCCTTCAATCAGCCTCTGAATCCCGGTATGTGCGAATGTGTCTTATCTTGGTGAGCTCAGCAGGCGGGCAGATCCCCTCCTGACAGATGCTCACACGGGCCCTGGCAGCTGGGGCGGGGCCCCATGGAGGAGACAGCGGAGGAATCACCTCCAGAAAGAGGGTGGAGGGCAAAAGGTCAGACGGGGGAGGTTTGTGACTCAATGGAGCAGGGGCTCACTGTCCCATGCGGGGCCCAGCAAAGTGGGCAGCACGGGGAAACTGAGGACACACCCGCGTGCTGCACTCACCGTTCACCCCAGGCTGCGTGGGGACCACAGGCGCCCTTGTTCAACGTGTCAGTCAGGTCATCTGAGGACACCCCGAAGGCCCTGACCCAGGCCCTCCCCCCGCCTCCCCTGTCCAAATGCTGCCGGAACGCCCTCCTACCCTGACCTTCCAGTCACATGAGGTCCCTTTGAGCTGGACGTGCTGGACTCTGGTCTGTCCTGTCAAGGGACACATCCTGACCATATGATGTAGGCGCCCATGCGATGCCAGCATGAGCTCGTTTTTATCTTCAGGTGACAGCCCAACCCCCCCAACCTGCCTCTTCCGTGCACCTGCAGCTGAGCACAGCAGGAGGTCAGCATGTGCCAGGGCCATCTGGGACCAGGGTCAGAGATGCCACGGAGCCCTGGGGACCAGGAGCCCGGGGAACACGGGGCCCGCACATCTCTGAAAACGAGCTTGCCCGTCCTTCCTCTGTCCCTGTGGGATTCTGGGACCCTCAGGAGGGAGCGGCATTCCCCAACAGTGTCCTTCCCACATCCTCTGTCCTGAGGACTCGGGACCCTCCCCTGGCAGCTCCTGGGTCAGCCCCGCGGGAGAGGACACCGCTGGGACGTCACACAGGGGCTGCCATCAGAACCGCCTGCTGCAGCATGCAACCGAAAACATTTTCAAGTCCTCCCCCGGGGCCCAGGTGACCCCAAGTCCTGAAGTTCTCGGTGGACAAAGCACCAACAGAGCCGGACGGGACCCCGCGAGCAACACAGAGCAAACCCGAGGAGCCGTAAGGAGGCGGGAACGTGGGCGTGAGGGCGGCTGTGAGCTCGCTCTTGTCTGCGTGGGACTTGGGGGCGTTTCATCCCCATTTCATGTGAGTGAGCGGCAGAGATTCTTGCTTTTTAGAAAAGAAACTGTGCTTGTGTTGAGTGGCGTGGAGTCACAGACACGGTGCGTGTTTGCCGCTGCTCCCAGCGCTGCCACACACATTCGGTCCCAGTCCCGCAGATGGGGTTGAGGCTCCTTCCCGGCCCGGAGTGCCAGCATTTCCCTCCTCCAGCCCTGGCCCCTCTGGTTAACCACAGGGACACCAGGGGTCCCCAGAAGGCCCTACAGGGAAGGGCGGCCCCAAGACCCCGGTCTCAGCCCTCTCCGCCCTCCCCCTTTTAGTCCAAGACACGAGGCTGGCAAACACATCCCGACCGGTCAGAATTCAGACAGATTCACACAAGGTGCAACATCTTTCCTCTGGGAAACTCGGGATTCTCGGTTTGATTTCCTCCAATTAGAAAACATGCTCCTTAAAGAACCAGGTTCAGTGCTTAAGAAAGTGCCTTCTGTGCACTCAGAAGCCCGAGATACCACGGGGCTGACAGGGAGGCAGCAGCCGGACGGCCAGAGCAGGGAACCCAGGAAGACCCCGCATGGGGGCGGGAACGTGTGCAGCAGAGCAGAGCAGCTCCGGGAAGGAAGCACACTTGTCCCCACACGCGGCACCAGACCAAGCGGGGGCAGAAACCCACACACACCTCACCTGAACCCCACGCCTCAGACAGAATCGACCGGAGACGGGTCCCTCATTAAGCATTAAACAGAAAGTACAGGACTTTACAAGAGAGCACAGGGGAAACCCTGCAGACCCGGAGCCCACTGGAGAAACTTGGCTAGGACGCCAGAAACAATCCATGAAACTTCAAGAAAGAGTGCACTGGACTTCCTAAAAGCGAAAACCTCCAGCTCTGCGAAACACTGTGTGAGCAGGACATGAAGACAAGCTACGGACGAGCAGCGCACACGTACGAAGCACACGTCTGACCCGGGAGTGACGTCTAGAACGGATTCCCACAACTCAACTCTAAAACACAACACAGAGAACCCAGTCAGAAGACGGACCAGGGCCAGGAGGAGACATCTCCCTGGAGAGGACACGCGGTGAGCAAACGAGCCCCGGGACACACGCCAGTGCCGCTGGCCATCGGGGAATCGACTGCAGCAAGAACAAGGGAAATAAAGACAGGGACAGTACCAGACACAGATGACACAGATACCGCGGTGCTCACACCTCGCTGGTGGAAAGGCCAGTGGGACAGGCCCTCCGGAAAACAGTCTGGAACTTTAAAAAAAATATTAAGGATCCTTACCCTGTGAACCTACAGATACTCTCCCAGGCGTTCATCCCAGAGAAATGCCAGCGGTTTCCCCAGAAACCACCCCCATGGCTGTTCACAGCAGCTTTCCTTGCGTGAGCCAACACCTGGGGACGACCCACACCTCCCATGAGGGGTGAGTGGTTGGGGACACTGGGGCCCCTGGCATGGGGGGCTACTGCCTGGCCTCGAAAACCCATCAACCTGACACAGCAACAACCAGGACGGGCCTCAGGCATGCGTGTGAATGACAAAAGCCAGGTTTGAAAGATGACACACAGTGCGACTGTCTTCATGCCTTTCTCAGAAGGACGGATTAGGAGATGGAACCGGACCGCTGGTGAGGGGGTGGGACCGTGCAACAAGAGACGGTTTTGGGGGTAACACCAGTGGGCAGCCCGGTGTCTGTGGCAGTCCTAGGAGTCCACACCTGACTCACACCGACAGGCTACACTCGCGCAATGGTTCTGCGGCCGCACGCCAAGTTCTAGCGTCCCTAACAGTGGGGGAGACTGCGTGTGCGGCACACGCACTGCCTTCTGCGCCTTTGCAGCTTCCTGTGGCTCTATCCCTGTCCCGAAATGAAGGGCTTTAAAAGGGTTAAACCCACATGGGATCAACTCTAACAGAGCCAGGTGTTCCAGCCAAAGGCACACAGGGAAGGGAACGGCCACTGAGCGGGGCTTCGGCGTTCAGGCCCCACCTGGCGGAGGCTGCGCCGGCTCATGCCATCCTTCCGCCGGCCGGTGCAGGGGCCCCAGTCAGCAGACGGTGCTCTTGTCAATGGAGACGATGCGACCCTTCCTGGCTCCCCAGGACCTCCTGTCTCTGGTCTGTGGCCCACACAGAGTGTCCCACGCCCCATAGTCGGTCCACCCAGGACCCCGCTCCTTCCCAGGGCTTCCTTCTACCTCCAGGGGCCCCGAGGGTTCTGCACACACCCACGTTTGCATCCTGAGGCGGGTTCTTTGTTCTCACCGTGAAGCCCAGCGTCCCCTGTGTGGTCCGGGCCAGAAACAAGGGAAGCCCTTATTCCTCACTCTGCGGAGGGCCCAGCCGCAGCCCCCCCACCCCCGGTGTCAGCGTCCACCCTCCACCCACATCAAAGCGATCAGCGTTTGCTCCTAGCCCTCTTACTGTGATATTTTTCTTCCCAGACGCCTCTTGCTCATGGAATATTTGTGTTATAAATTGTTTCTCCCTGGACACCTGGTTTGAATCTTTCAAAAATGTTCTGCAAACTTAATTTTAATGTCATCTGTACTGTGATATGAGAAAGAAAAGAATCAGCGCCTCAGCCACGGCTTCAGCCATGGTCGGCTGGCCTCTTGGGGTGGAGCCCCGCAGTGCCTCTGGTCCCTGCACCGTGGGGCCTGCACCCCAGAACCGCTACGCAAGCTCGGTCTCTGTATAGGTGGAAGGAGCACCCAGCTGTCCTGAAATCAATCCCCTTGTTGGTTCCGGTTTCCCGTGCCGCATGTCTGAGTGTTTTCCGACAGCCAGGAAGTCTTCCTGGGTTGTAAGCTGAGGTTTGGCCTCTCACATACATCTGAAACAAAGGACTGGCGACGGAAACAGATCAGTGCTGCTCCCACGCCTACCAGCCCTCCTCAACTGGGAGGAAAATGTATTGTTTTCATTACACAACGTACAGAGCAGAAATTACAATATAAAGCTTTAGCTGCCGGATTTGCAGACACTCGGGAAACTGCGATTATAGGTGCGCCCCAGGGGGCCATGCTGGGGAGTGCCATACTTTGACTGCTCTGCAGGTGACGGTGTGAGCTGGAAAGGTTATAAAATTCGGATCTATTTTACAACCTGGCTCTGTAGCTGCTAATCATAATGGGTTGTGTTTGGTATCTTGAACTCCCCTATAAACCACATTAAAAATGATGCTGTTTGCTCTGAAAGGTGCATGGCCTTACTCAGAGGAGGGAGGAAGGCAGAACCCAATGCATGCCTTCTAGAACCATCAAGGACACAGGTGCTCAGGGAACCCTCCCTCCTTGGGCTCTGTCAACCCATTTCCCCATTTGCTTCTCTATTTTACACGCTCATAAGTAAAACAGCCTAATCCAAAGTTTCTTAAGCTTTAAACACATGCACGGGAAAAAAATCCTTTTTGAATAAGCAAGATACTGTCCTCCCTTTAAGTTATCTTTCCACGTGTTAAGACAGCACTTTCCACAAAGGTGGAATCCTGACTCTCAACCAGATCTGAGGTAAACAGGTGTTAAAGGAATTACTGGACTCACTAGTGAGCAAGGCTGCGGCTTCCAAAGCAACACACCCGAATGAGCCATCGGGAATGTGGAAGGAAACGAGCAGACAGGACACCGGCGAACTGATCAACATCCCCAGGGAAGTGACCGATCGGCTGACAGGGCACGCTGGGCAGCGAGACCTCAGTGCACAGAACAGAGGCTCCAAACGCCACTGCGGAGCCAGCAGGTGGTAACCCAGAAGGCGGGAGGTCTCCTGACCGAGGCGGGCAGAACACAGTTTGTCTGTCCAAGAGCCACAGGTCCTGAATTCGAGCACAGCCCCGGGAACTTCAGAAATGAATGCCTGTCCTTCTCGGGGCACAAAAAGCAAGCCAGAGCCTTTCCAAACCAGTGTGTGAGCTTCTGGGGAGAAGCTTTTATCGAACGACACAAACCTTCCTGATCTGGCAGGGCGCGCTGGCAGCCGTGAGCAGCCGTGAACACAGAAGCGTTCGGAGAAAAAACAAAGAACATGTTTATAACACATGGGGCATCAGTATGAGGAAGAAGAGGCAGCCGTGAGCCCACGGAAGGGAAAGGGCGAGGGACAGACAGGGAGCAGCATGCGCAGTGCTCGTCTGCGCCTCCCATTCTGCTCGTGGTGGGGCAGGCGTGATCCCACGGGAGGAGCTCAGAGGAGGCAGGGACAGCCCCGACTGGGGGAGATGCCCGGAGCACCAGCATGGGCCGGGCCGATCCAGGGGTTGGGGGGCCCCAGCTACATGTATACATGAGGACTACCAGCCCTGAGCACAGGTGCAGCAGGCCAGGAAAGCCCCCAGGGCTTGGTGCTGGGACCAAGCCTGGCAGCCTCGCTCGATCCCCCGGGCCACTGCAGGTCTGGCTGCTGAGGCTCACAGTCGCATCTCGCGGGGCCCTCACAGTGTCAGAGTCCCCATGACTCCATCCTGTGCATGACATCACCCCCGCCTTTACGGAGCCGGCCTCGCTGAGCCGCCAAATAAGCATGAGTCCCGGCACTCTGCCTTCCAGCTGCTCACGACCGCTCACGCTGGGCTGTCTTGCCATAGTTCCTTCTCTGCCCTTCTGTCCAGAGACACGCCCTCACTGCTGGGTCTAAGCTAGTCTGTGCGTTTCTTCCCCTGACTAGTCTTGAGACAAGCAGCCCGACCCTGCTGCAGGAGGGAAATGGGCTCGGCAATGTGACGCCACCTCACCCTCACCCCCAGGAGCCCCGGAAGCCATCCCTTGACTCCCCAGTGACAGTGACGGTGACCGTGAACAAGGGCAAGAACTCTGCCCGCAGCCATAGGGCTCTTGCTCCCAACGGAAGGTGTGCTGGCTGCAGCGCACACACTGGGGCCGGGTTCAGGGGCAGACAGGAAGACACAGAGTGGGAATTTGCTGTGACCCATGTTTAGTCGGTGACCCCTGACCTCCCAGAGCCGGTGGCAAGAGCTGGAGCACCTCGGGCCACTGGCCCTGCCCAGGACTGGACCCTCGGGCAGCTGTGGCCCTGTTCCGTGGCTTCCTCTATCGGACCCCACCTAGGCCCTGAGCCAGCGGCCTAGGCAGGGACTCGGTGCCCTCAGACGCAGGGAGCGGGCTCCAGGGACAACGCTCAGAGCCAGTTGGTGGCACGGGCAGGAGGCCCCTCAGCGCTCCTCCTGAGGGCCCTTCTCTCCTAAGAGCTTGTCCTTCCTGGTCTGATCAAGGGGGCTGCTGTGTAGGCAGACCCAGACGAGTCGGGAGGAGGAGACCGCAACACAGACCACATAGATTAGGGCGGAGAGGACGGAAGAGGTTGGAGCCGTCCTCTGGCACAGGCTTGAGCCCCTCCCCAGGCAGAAGTCCATCCCCCGTCCAGCCGCAGACAGAAGGATGCCCTCCCTGCCTTTAAATCCACGAGTGCCGGTCAGGAACGGCTGTAATGTGTCCACCACCGCCCTGAAGAACCTGCGCTCCAGAAAGTATGTCATTGCTAGGATTTCCTAATCATTTACAGGGAGGTCTCCTGATGGAAATGTACTGCTTAAACACAAACACCCAAGTTCTGTTTCAGACAAAGAGCAGAAAATGACACGGTGTGCGCCATTGGCTGCTCCTGGCATCAGTCACAGGAACGAGGGGCTCTTGCTTTTAGGGGCATAGCTGCCTTGCCCTACACCTCACACAGGTGCCAACGGGTAGGAGCAATGGACTGTCATCCTTCCGGCTGAGCCCCAGTGCTGGACGTGGAAGCAGGCTCGGTTTGCCGCTCTGGAAATCTGGGCGGCAAACCGCTAGCTGCGTTCCATGTGAGCAGCTCTGGGACATGCCAGCCACCAAGGAAAGCAATTCCCAGCTACGTAGGGGGACAGCGTGTCCTCCGAGAACCACATCGGGGAGGCCATGAAGCCTCCTTCAGGCACAGGACGAGGCTGTGTTGTGGACCACCGGTGGGCCACCAGCGAAGGCCACCCAGCTGGGACATGCGGGGTCCACTACCTCCTGCACGAATGCCGCCCTGTGCAGCAGAGGCTCCAAGCATTTGCCGATAAAGTCTTTGTGCCCAGTTTCACGGGGACCAGACCACAGGGGCAGGAGTGAGCCGAAGCAGAGGAGAGACGACTTCCTGACCACCCAGGGTGACATCTGTAAGCCACAGACAAGTGTCCCACTTTTCCAGGCCGTCTGAGTGTCAGTTCAGACCTCTTCCCGCCACACCTCCCACTGCCCTACTTCCGCCTCCGCGTTGAGGGGCTCTCTATCTCACCACTAGCCCCCAGGAGAGCCAAGGCCATCCCACGCAATGACACACGTCCCCAGAGCAGGTCCAGGCGCCCTCCCCACAGCCAGCACGGCTGCCCATCCCCAGGCCTCCACTTAGCACACAGCAAGTGGCTCACGATGACGTCACGTGGCTCAGCTGTGAAAGTACCCAACCCCGTGACGGGTGATCCTGGTGCATGAGACTGTTGTGACGCACAGATGGACACTTTGCACAAACGTGGGACGACGGCAGCATGAGCATTCCATCCCCAGAATCTGGCCAGAGCTTCTTAGAGAAGAGAGCATCTGGGTTGAAGAGAAGTTCATCAGCGGCAGACAGGCGTGGGGTACGACTGTGCAAGCACCGCGAGAGGCGAACACAGATGGGAGAGGCTGCAGACAGCTCAGGCTGTGCCTGGTGCCGCCAGGCCCACGAGCTTCTCCCTGTCCAGGGCCAACGGCCGCACCCAGCACCGCGGCACCCGCTCCACACCCTCAGCCGGCATAGCCCTCGTGCTGGCCTGCAGACAGCACAGCGGGCCCACCGTATGCAGCAGGAAGCTGAGACCAGAGACCTCAAGGCCCAGCCCGGGACCACACAGCTGACCCGTGACAGAGCCAGGACTTGCACACAGGGTTGGCACTAGGGCCCGTGCTCTGCCCCGTGCAAAGTGCCGGCCGCCGTCTGTGCTCACTTGTTAGTACCCCCGTGCTCACCCTGCCTCTTCCTTCCCCCCACCCCTGCTCTCCCCTCATTCTGCTTCTTTTCTTGCCAGCAGGTGGAAAAGCGTCGGCCCAGCCCAGCATCAGCAAGGACCCCAAGCTGGTCAGGAAGCCGGCGCCCCCAGCATCTCGGAGCCCTGGGAACCACTCAAGAGGACACTGGGACTCGGGAGAAGGCCGGTCCTCTGGCGGCCTAGGCAGGAGAGGCAGAGGCCCTGCTGCCAGCCCCTACAGGACAGGCCGGGTCAGGCTCCCAGGCCCCAAGCACGGGTTTGTCCCACAGTGTAGAGGAGGGCCACGCCAACATCTAAAAACGATCCCGTCCTGCCCAGAAATGAGGTCTGTTTTCTCAGAGAACAAGAGTCTTTTATGTGAACTATAAAAAGTTACTGGATCAACAACCTATTATCATCGTGGAATAAATTACTGATCTGAGCGTCAGCTGGGACGGTGCCTAGTTCAGCCCTCCGCCCTGCAAATCCGAGGAGCGCAGGTCACAGAAACTCCCTCCAGGGCCTGCTTGCCAAGGGCCCCCTCCTGCTCCCAGCTCTTCCCAGAGGCCAAGGGTGTGAACCCAGGCAGGCGGGGCACACCCCTCAGCACATCTGGGCCCCAGGCCCACAGAGACACATGGAGGCTCCCTTCCGAGCCCCAAGGACAGTGGCTGATTCCTGTGCTCAGGAAGCCAGTGCTTCTGGGCACCTGCAGGCCAGGCTGAGAAGAAACACTCCCCCTGGGAAGGGGAGCTCAAGGTTGACATGCAGCCCCAGCCACGCACCGTCCACACCCTGCCCACGGTTCCAGAAAGGGTTTTGGCCGCTGTCTCCTGCATCAGCAGCCCTCCTTCTGCAAATAGTGGCCGTAGCCTTGAGCGCCCAGGTCAGGGGCAGGACAGAGGCACATGACAGATGGGACACCTGTTCTCCCTCATCCAGAGCTAAAGGGTCTGAACAGAGGTGCGTCAGCAGACACGCCCTTCAGAAGCTCTGGTGGAGGCCCAGCTGCCCCACCCCCGATGTGTGACACAAAGGTGACAAGTGGAGCGCTGTCCTGGGCTTGAAGACAGGGTCCAGATCCTGGAAAGGGCCAGGGCCCTGGGACAAGCCTGGGGAGTATTCACGTCCAGAGGAGAGCAGCCCCCTGGGGACACCACCGTTCCTCGCTGACAAGGACACTGGTTTGTGTGAAGGCAGACCTCTCCCGTGGATTTGTGGCTTTCACAAAACCCCAAGAGGTACATTTACGGCACAGCCGCGGCGCCCCAGAGGAGCCAGAGTACACGGGAAGGCCCCTCCTGCCATTGCTGACTTCTGTCTGGAGAGGATTCCTGTCCCCCGAACAGGCAGGATGACGTAGCTCGAGATTCGATAATGAGATGCAATAAAGGTGCCGTTGGCACATCCCACGGCCAGCGGCCGATGCGCGTCTGGCCCTGGACATTCTCTTCAGCAAGGAGGGCCGCGTCCTGACTGCTGCCTCCGGGTGCCTCCTCGTGTCCCCGGCAGCCAGCACTCTGGTTTTCTGTGCTCTGCGAAGACCCTGCGCCCCAGCAATCGGCGGGCATTCCTGGGAAGCGTGCCGCCAGCAGGTGTCCCCAGGGGAGGACACCTGGGTCCACAGACCCTTGCAGGAAGCATGGGGTGCGGTCACCTCTGCACTTCCACCATCCTGCCTCGCGACAGGACCGGCACACCCAGAAACTAGAAAGTAAGACATTTGGGTCAAAATCCCAACTTTGAATATTGGTGACTGCTTCGAAACCATCGGAACTGCAGTGCAGGGCATCCTCAGGCTGAACGTGACACAAGGGCCACCACGTTGCAAGGTCAGCTCCAAGAGTGAATGTGACTTCTTAGCTTCACTGCAGCGTTCCTCGTGCGTGGCCCTCCCGCTGCCCCGTGAGGCTGGTCCCATGCTGCCGCCACGAGCCCCGTGTCCCAGACAAGTCTCAGAGGGTGCGTGCTTCACCCCACATCTCAGAGTTTGTCCAGGGCTACAGCTGGGGCTTTTCCAGAGCTGTCTGAGCCCAAAACCTGTTGGTTTGCACCCTGTGTCATGGGCCGGCTGCCCACCGAGGACTGCAAGATGATTTTATGTCCACACAGGTAGAGAAATGGGAGCATTTTCTGTTTAATTATCACGTTTGATTTCGTGTGTATTTAAAAATGTGCACCAAACACGTGGGCTTGAAGATATCACTATTTACCGCTGTCCCCTTCTCTGAAGGACCGATATCAGTTTAGGAGGAGAAAGAAAAGGAGAAAGGAGGAGGGGAAGTGGGTGGTGATGACGGCCCTCCTCGCCAGCTGCCCACGTCCCACTGACCACCGTCCCCAGATCCCCGTCAGATGAGCAACAACACTGGGAAGCCCATGTGGCCACAATAGAGCTCCCTGCGGAGGCAGCGTCATGTCCCGGCTCTCGAGCTTGGGTTCCGTGAGGCAGGAAGGTGACCCATGGGGTCCACCACAGGGCCAGGCTCTGGAGACCCGAGGGTCACCCAGGGGCTGGCAGCTCGGATGTGCGTCACTCTGGGCCCCCTTCAGATCCTCCATCTTCCAAGGGAGAAAACGGACAGAATCCTGGTTTTTATGTGAAATCTCCCAATTACAAACCGTATGCAACAAAGTCATGATGTGAAAGGAACCATCTTTGGGCCCCAGGGGAAAGCCAGCCTTCTGCTAAGCAAGTGCTCCTCCCCGTGCCCAGATGCTCCCTGGGGTGGTGTGGAGGGCTCGGCGCGTCAGTGTTCGCGGGGAGCATGCTTGGGGAAAAGCCACACCAAGCAGCGGGCTGCCAGGGCGGGATGTGCCGAGCGTCCCGGGCTGGGGTCCGCTAGGAGCGAGAACACCGCTTTCCTTGATCTACTCCGCGACCGTGGCCTCAGCCCTCGCAGCCGACAACTGCTCAAGAGGCCGGCCTGCTTCTACGGAGACCCTGTGCGCATATGGAGACCCTGTGTGCAGGCTGGTTTGACTTGCTCCTGCCTGGCTCCGAGAGATAACAAAGCGGATACTTTGTTGTGCCGGCCCCTGGGGGTGGGGGCTCCCCGCAGGGCGGCTGTGCCACCTCCGAGCTTCCACCTGGCCAACTCTGGACCCCCTGGGGACTCAGAGCTCCAGGCGCAGTGCCTATCCCAGGGGACCTGAAGGGGACCACTGCTCTTCCGATGACCGTGCCTCAACCTCCCCTTTCCCCAAGCACGGGTCCCCCACCCCATCCTGCGCACTTGGCCCCGGTGCATGCCCCACCCAACTCCTGCCGCCGGCCACATCCCCTTCGTGAGTGTCTATGGCATATACGTAGAAATCAGAAAATTTCACATACAAGCAGCCCCTCGGGAAAATGGGCAGACTGGGAGACAAGATGTACATGCGCTCAAGGTGGCTGGTCAGCGAGCTGGGGAACCCCTACGATGTCCAGTTTTCTCCTGGTGCCAATGTCAAGGATCGGGAAAGGCTCTCATCAGAGTAGAAGAAGGTGGGTCCTCTTGGTCACCTGGGACTCAGACCAGGCAGGAGCATGTCCCACAGGGTCCTAAGTGCCCACATGTGTCACCTATGGGCCACTTCCAGAGCCGCCCCAGGAGGGCAGGCCCAGCCTCTCTGCTGCGTGGTCTTAGTCCTGGGTGGCCGCAGTGGTGCTCCTGCCCTCATGGGCAGCTCTGGCTGGCACCAGACGCAGGGAAGTGCCCCCGCTGCTGTTTGCAACAGGACCACGGGGTGGGGAATGAGTGCAAGTGATGCGTACCCTCCTGGGTGGCCAGGCTCATCCCCACTGGGGCCTTGAGCTGACCTGTGCTCCTCTGCCTCTGTCTGATGGCTGTCCTGCCAGGCATCCCCCTGCCAACCTTTCCCGCCATGCTTGCCATGAGGGGATGAGCACCTTCCTCCAAACCTCCCCCAAAAGCTCCACTCCTGGATGACTTTGTATCCCCTTCCAGGCAAACGTCTCAGGGAATCTGCAAGAACCACACTCACGCAGCCAGCCGGCCGAGCCATCCCCACACGTGTACAGCGTGGCCTGAACAAAGTTCAAAATTTTTTAAAAATTGCATATTTAAAAAAAGGTCTTGATTCTCTTAAAAAAATGGAGAAAATTTATCAGCTCTAGTTTAGAAAACACATGAGCTCTCCATCAACCACTACACCACTCTGAGATGACAAATAAGAAGACAAACACCCAGCAGTCAGAAGACAGACGGGAGGGGAGAGACCCCCACCCGCCAGGTCTGGGCGCCCACCGCCCACCGGCCGTCCTGAGAGCCTGGTGTGCGTGTGAGCCCTCAGGCAAGGTGCCAAGTCACTTCAGCCCATCGGCAAGAGCTTGGGGACACGTTTCCAAGAGGCTTAAAGATTAAAACAGAGGAGTCGGGGCCCAGCTGGGGCTGCACGCACGAGCTGCCATGAAGACGTGGTGGGGGTCCCAACCAGCCGGGGGCAGCCAGCAGCGGTCCTGCACCCCTGACGTGGCCGATCTGTAAAGCCGCATGAGCTTTGCTGAGGCCAGTAAACAAGGAGGGGCATGAGTCGGTGCGACTGGGTGGCTGCGTCGGTGAGGCATCTGCCTTCAACTCAGGTCGTGATCCTGGGATCCTGGGATCCTGGGATCGAGCCCCGCTTCGGGCTCCCTGCTCAGTGGAGAGTTTGCTTCTCCCTCTCCCACTCCTCTAGCTTGTGTTCCCGCTCTCTCACACACAAATAAATACATAAAATCTTAAAAACAAAACAAAAACAAAAAGAAGGGGAATGAGTTTCTTAACGGCATCGCAGCTCCTCCCTGCGCCGGCTGATGCAAGCAGACCTCCCCACGGCCACCCTGCCTCGCCCGGGTGTGCAGAAAACAGTGAGCTGGGAGCACAGACATTTCCCCTGGGTTGTAACCCTGACACGTAACACGCACATGCCTGTGTGAGGGATTGACAGGTGTGTGGGAAATGAGTGTGTTCTTTTCTCTGACTTCTCTCAACACTGTTCTGATACAGCTTCTTCAAGGGCCCCTGGGGGGCTCAGTCGGCTGAGTGTCTGACTCTTGGTCTCTGCTGAGGTCATGGTCTCGGGGCCGTGAGCTTGAGCCCAGCTCAGCGGGCATCTGCTGGAGGTTCTCTGCATCTGCCCCTCTCCCCGTTCACATACGCTCTTGGTCTCTCTCTCCCTACAATAAATCTGTTTTAAAAAATTATGGTTTTTCAAAACATAATAGCAGTGACACGCTGCTTAAGCGATGGGCTGTTGCAGTTTCTAATCCGGAGTCTCTGAACGCCCGAAGGCGGGTCGTGTTGGGGCAGCCACGAGCACGGCCTCTGCGCCTCCTGCAGGAAGGCTCAGGCCTGGCGCAGCGAAATCTGCCGGGGACGGGGCACAGGGGCCCCAAAGCTGAGCAGGTTTGAGACACAGGTGAGGCGGGACTTTACTCCACAGACAGGCGCGTCCCACCGACACACGAACTCAGAGCTTCGGAGGGTCACAGGTCTGGCCGCGACCCCGCGCCTTCCGTCCTGCAGCCCCCATACCTGGCTGTGTCACCTGGAAGACGGCACTGTCTTTCCCAGCAACATGTCCCCGTCCTCAAGGCCTCCTGAGCACCCCGCACTGTGCGCAGCCTGAGAAGTGAGAATGCGCCCAGCGTGGAGGCTACGGGAAAAGACGAACCCTAACAACATGACCACATGAGGCACGTGTTGCCACCAGAAATGGGACACCGCAGCGATGCCCACCCAGTCCAGGAGTGACGGCAAACTGAGACGGGGGCCACTGGGAGCAGCAGGAGCGGGAGCGGGGGGCGCTCCAGGCAGAGGGAACAGCGGTGCACAGGCCCTGCGGCTGCGGCAGGGGTGGACGAGGAGGGTGGCACAGGGGGGCTGAGACGGGCACACTGGGGAGGGGTTTCTCTTCACCCGACAGGGCAGGGTCCCCAGCAGAGAGGCAGAGGACCTGATGTGCTCCTCCAGGAGGCAGTGCTGCCACTTTGGGGGAGCTGCGGCAGAGGAAGGGGCAGCTAGTTCTGTGAGTCCCTGGAAATGCAGGGCAAGCAGTAGAGGGGCTGCATACTAGAGCAACAGTGACGGGCTCCACGGGCAACACTCTGGACGCTCTGTGTAGCGGGACAAACCGGAAATGGGAGCGCAGTTGGCAGGCGGTGCTGTAGTTCAGAAGACAGACAGCAGTGTCCATGGGGGAGGCAGGTCACGAGAGTGACCTAGGACAGTAGCCAAAGTCCAGCAGCCAGACCGCCATGACTTCTTGCTCAGCGACACCGGGCAGCAGAGCCAGCAGATGGTGGGCTCCGTCCCATCACGAGCTCGGTGCAGACCCAAGGGTACCCATGTCCTAGGTCCTCAGCACACCCAGAACTTTCTTTAGTGCCACATGACACCATGTGTCCCCCCAGGCCTCACCTGCCTAGCGAAGGCTGCCGTCTGCCATCTCCCCAGCAGGTACAGCTGCCATGGATGCAGCCACAGAGGACGGTGCAGTTTGTCCCCATGCCAGGACCACAGCCGCCTACGGGCTCCCCGCACCATACACCTCCAGCCTGTGCCAAGAGGCGGCTCCAGGCCCCATTCGCTGAGGCAGGATCAGCCCGCCTGGATGCCCCGATGAGACCAGAGAGGATTCCAGGAGTCCGGGCCAACCTCCTAAGAGCTCAGGAAGCCTGCTGTCCCCGTGGGGAGGAGAGGGCACAGAGGGACAATCTGTCCCGCCCTCTCTAACCCCAGAGCCTGAAACACTGCACACCGCACAGATGTGGGCTCAGTCAGCCTCTGCTGCACGAGCGAGGAGCAGCTGTCACCACGCCGGCAACCATGACAACATCAGCCGAGGGGATGGCCGGCTCCGGAAACCTGTGCCTCCCAGACACCACCCCCAGCCCCCGCCTCACAAAACCGAAAATCAGCTCCATCTAGACTCGGCCCGGGGGACTCACCCCACAGCAGCCCCACCCGGTGTCCTGTTGAGAGCGGCTTCTGTGCGCAGTGAGGACCCAGGCGGGCACCCCCTCTCACAGGGACAGCCTTACGGACCTCAGGCATGGCAGAGTGTCATGGGCTGCTATGAGCACATCTGCACTTACAGGGGCAGGAGAGTGACCGCCCGCACAGGAAGCGGCATCCCTCGACGACACATACGTCCCGGGTGGGCAGAAGGATGGAGCGAAACCATCCGTACGCGGCTGCTGTGGCAGTTTGCACATGGCCCATAGAGCCCCCTCACCCCCGTCCCTCCCGGCAAAGGTCACGGCAGGATGGCCAGAAATGCCCTGAGGCCCCATGAAACTGTTGGCCTCTTGCACCTGGAGGGGAGGGGCTCAAGGCTAGTGACCCAGGAAGGCTGGTGATTGCCAAAGACCCAACCCGTTAGAGCGCAGCCCACGGCGGGAATGACTGAGAGGTGGGAGCCTGGGAACGGCCGGGGGGTGGGGGAGAACCACAGAGCACATGTGTGTGATGGCATGGCTTATGTGTTAGGCTGTGTAGTGCGTCACCAGGGACAGGTCAGAGCAGCCCTGCTCCACAGTCTCCAGGGACCCCACGACACCCACCAGGCCTGGCAGGCTCAGATCCTGGAAGAAATGAAGCCAGGCCCCAGGGGAACGACAGTCGAGAGTGCTCGCTGGCTCTGCCATCGGAGGCCTGGACCCAACGTCGCTGTGCTGTGCGGCGACAGGACCAGCGGACACACACTGCAGCCACCTGCTCCAAGAGCAGCGGGGCGCCGACTGCACGTGCTGCGGCAGAATGAGGCCTTGCCTGGCCCTCCTGCACAGGGGCGGGCAGAACAGCTCGGGCAACGAGCGTGTCTGGCTCGTCCCTGGGCCCCATGCATCATAGGAGGATGGCAGCAGGTAGGACAATGTTTGGGACACATGGCCCCTGCCCCTGAGCCACATGATCACCAGCTTCTCCTGACACAACAGACGCCCTGTGCTCAGCAGACTCTGGCTTGCTCAAGGGCTGGGCTTGGAGACGGCTGTCCTCTGCTTCTCCTTCGCTTCACGGTGACACACTGCAGCGGCAGTGTCGAGTTCTCCAGCAGCCGCGACGAGTGGCCATGCAAGCCAGGGAAGAGAGCTCTGCTGTCCCACAGAAGAGGGCAGACTACTTGTTCCTCGGAGTGTAGGACGATAGTGTGCCCCAGCCCTGACGTACAACTGAACAGTGTCCCCATCGGGCCCAGCCTCGGGGGAGGGGTCATAACATGCTACAAGCACTTGCCCATCCCCGTGTCCCATCACATCAGTCAGAGTGGAGAGGGCCGGATGCAGAGACTCTCCAGAGGGACGGCGCCCCCCTGCTGCGGTGGCTGTGCACACTCAGCAGTCCTTTGAGGACTACGACAGCACGGTCCACAAGGGGCTTCTTGACATCTGTTGCACCCAAACCAGCACCCGTCCCCCAGACATACCCAGGACCCAAGTATGTTCTTTACACAGCAAAGGAGACTTTGTGGATGGGCTTCGGTTAAAGACCTGGAGGTGGGGAGGTTACCCTGGATGACCCATGAGGGTCCTTCCAGAGGGAGACAGGAAGGTCGCGTCGGAGACGCAGGCATGACTACGGAAGTGCGGTCAGGAAGAGAGCTTTGACGATGCTCTGCCACCAGCTCTGGATGCAGAAAGGGGGACAAGTGAAGGAACGCGGCACCTCCAGGAGCAGCAAGAGGCAAGGAAAGAGATTTTCCTCTGGGGCCTCCAGGAGGAGCACGGACCCATGAGACTGACCTCGGAGGCCCGAGCTCCTGCCTGCAGGATCAGAAGGCCATGTTGTTTGAAACCACTCACCCCATGGTAACTTATGGCAGCAACGGGAAATCAGCGCACACTTGTCATGGACCCGCTGACAACAGAAGCAATCTGACTCGCACACGGCCAAGATGGAGTAAGATGTGAAGGTGGTAGATGATGCCGCAGGCAAAGAGGACTTAGGAGCCAGTAAGGAAACAAACGATGTAAAAAATAAAACTGAAAATTAAAACGACACCCGTGTGATGCAACTTTGTGTCCGCCAGTTTGCAGCCATGGGGGGACACGGGTGCCAGCAAGCCCCTCTGGGGACAGCACAAGTCATTACAGCCTCCTGAAAGGCAGTTTGCAATGGGCATCAAATGTTAAAATGGGTATCTTACCCAAAAGGGCCCAGGCAGCCTGGAAGAACAGAGCCAGGGCCCTGAGCAGGCAGCAGGGCCTGGTGGAAAGCTGTGGCAGTTAGGACAGTGGGTACTCGCAGCAGAATAAACAGACAGCATCCATTCTGGGAACCAGCCTGGCATTACCTACTCAGCTTGAATACATGTGTGCTCTAGGACCCAGCAGCTCCATTCCTGGGTTGGCACCAAACGGAAGGCGCATGCACAGTCACCAGAAGGCACACGGTCCTGGAGGAGCGCTGTCGTCCCTCCCACGTCCGACGGATGGGGTGGGGGCGATCTCACAGGTGCGTTCACCGTGGGAAATGTTGCCGTGCCGCACACTCATGCATGTGCTGTACGTCCCTAACATGTCTACTTTCAAAACCGTGGGGACTGAGAAGCCTGGTCTGGAGAGTGTGAACTCCAGCTCCAACACGTGGTTCTAGAACTCAGGAAACACCGTCTGCCTGAAACGTCTGTCCACAGTAGACTGTGAAGCGGGAGAACAATGTGTAGACGTCGACGGAGCAGCTCTAGGATGGTCTCCTAAAGTGATAATTGAACAGGCGCACGATGGCTCTTTGTGGTGTTGTTTATGATAACGAAAACACGCAATAGTGCACAGCCACAGAACAGTGATAGAGAGACTGTAGCGCAGCCATGAAAATAACTTACGGTGTTCAGTTCTCAGCACAGAAACATACACATGTTAAATGAAAAATTGCGGGCCCAACAGGGCATGGAGCGCGCTGCCCGCGGAGAATAAACTATGTGTGGAGCGCACACGTGTATCTGCTGCAGGAAGATATGTTAAATGTCAAATGTGAACACTGGTTGTCGCTGGCTGCTGGGATTTCAGTGATGCTGGGCTATGTACACGCGTGTGTCTATGTGTGCCTGCTTGTGTGTGCCCCTCTGTGCATGTATGCACGTGCGTGTGTGTGCCTGTATGCATGTACCTGAGTGTTTGTGCCATATTTTTTCAAATAACTGTATGTGGGCACCTCAGTTTCCACCACAGTCTGCAGGGTAGGAATATTCTAGGTCCTTAATGTACCAAAGAGTGACCATAAAAAAACACTGGAGCATTTTTCTCGCTCACAACAAATCCTAGAGAAGTGAGAGCTGCAGGCTGTGGAGGGTCCATGCCCGCAGGGAAATTGACCCACTTGGTGCACGTGACTTACGTCTGGTTTGGATGTTACAAGTGAAGAAGGAGAGAAGACTCTTTCACAGCCCAAACCCGGAAAGGGCCAGACCCTGGACAACAGCACGGAGCTACGGGACTATGGTGGGCAGTGATGCAGCACGGCGGAGGCGACCAGCTCTCGCTGCAGGGGACCCCAGGAACCCCAGGTGAGCCACCTCGGCTGGGGATGGGGTGCTGTGGCAGAGGCCAGGGAGGCCGTTCCCCGCCTGGAGTGCGCAGAACAGCCCAGAGGAACAGCACCGCGGCAGGAGCACTGACAAGACAAATTTCGTCGACACGACGGGACACGAAAGAGGCGGAGCTGTCTGAGTTGGGAGATCAGTGCCCCGAGGACAAGCACATTCCAGAGGCCAAAGCTCAGACTCGGCCATGCACCTGCGCACGTCAGAGCCTCTTCTGCTCACAGAGCCAGAAGCACCAGAGGGCTCAGTGTCACTTGGGGGCCACTGTGGACACCGCTCCCAGCGCTGGTCAGGCCTGATGGATGAGACACAGGTGTGCGCCCCACAGACAGCAGAGCAACACTCTGCAGGGTAAGACTCCAGCCAGGCTCAGAAAGGAAGGCCTAACAAAACCCGTCAACCCCTGGAGGACCCTGGAAGGCTGTGGTGGCCCGAGACAAGAGAGCACCCCACCCAAGCATGCCCTTTCCACCTGCATCCCCACTGTGCGCTCTGGAGCCCAGGGTCAGAACGCAGCCTGGGCTCACAGGCGTCCTTAGCAGTGGGACCATCCAGAGTAACCAACAGTGCCCCAAGGCATGGGGGTAATGGACTGAGCGCCGTGGATGGGGGAGGGGGGTTAGCAAGCTGCCCTCCAAGGGACATCCCAGACAGGCCAGGCCGGGGCTGCCACCACCACCCCTTGCAGAGCCCTCCAAGTCCACACTGCACTCTGCACCTCAGCCCTGGGCCCACATCGGAATGAGCATGCAACCTCCTCAACACCACGCTTCCCCGCAGAGTCGGGGAAACAGCCTGTGCGCACCCTGTGCCCTGTGTCTCCTCTGAGCTTCGCCTGCAGGCGAAGACCTCCTCGAAAAATGCTTCCCATCAGACGAATCATTTTATTTCAAAAAAGCCTGCCTCCAAAAACATCCTGCAAAACACAAAGGCAACCTTCAAAAGAAAAAGCCCCAAAACCCTAGAGAACAGCTTGGTGAGGATAAGCCTCAATTAGCATCCTCTTTGGGTATGATAAAAATTCCTCTCTGCCTCTCCCCAAGACGGGATTCTTTGCTCAAAACCTTTCTCTTTTTAAAAATAACTATAGAAACCAACCATTAAAACAGGGACTGCATTTTAATCCACTCTCTCTTTTTCTCTGGTTTTGAAACTGGCACCTTCTCACATCACAGCAGACACAAAGGCAGACTCCTACCAAACCCCCACCCCCGGCTACCCCCCAGGGCACCAGACCTGAGCGGCAGCCTCAGGGCGCTGGACGCTATGGCGTTGTGGGAAGTGTCTGAGGGAAGCTGTCCCCTGCTCCGTGCTCACACCGTCTTCTGGACCCTTCCCGATGCTACCGTGGCAAGAAAATGTCAAGGGCCAATGACAGCCGTCATGACAACCATCATGGGCCCCTGCCCCCAGCCTTCTAGAACAAAGAGATGCCTCTCCAAATACTGTCTCATTAGTGTCTTGAGTCTAGAAGCCTAAATGGTGCCCCAGGGGACTTCAGCCTCCCCCAAAGCCACAGCCCACCGATGTCCACCAGGACCCAGGTGACACGGAACCCAGGCCCACACAGCTCAGCAGAGCCATGTGCCCCCACTGCTGCCTGGCCTCTCTGGCAGGAATGCGCTCTCCCTTGGGGGTGGCCAATTCTAGGCTTCCCTGCTCTCCAAACCATGGAGAGACAGTGAAGCTATAAGATTCCTTCCTCAGCACCTGTGGCTGGCAGCTCACAGTGCCAGGTCTTCAACGGTGAATTACACACATTCACGCATCTCAAGAGAGCAGGAGGGGACAGAACGGGGCCGGGAGCAATCATTCCCAGAGTTCACTCATTGTGGAGACACATCGTCTTCGCCTTCTCCCTGTAGTCTGTCACTCTGCTGCCCCCGAACGCTGCCAGGGGGCCACAACGAGGGAGCAAAGAAGCAGGCCTGGGAGGGCCTGCTGGCGAGGGGCCCGTGCCACACCCCAAAGGAAGGGGCAGGTGCACACGGTCATCGACAGCACCAAATCGACAAAGTGTGTGTAACTGCGAAATGCCGGGAACAGCATAGCCGCCCATACGCAGCAGAAGAGCAGAACCGAGCGACGACAACTGAGCAAAGCCGTGCAGTAGAGTACCCTGCAGCCGTGAGAAACCGTGGAAGATTCTGCGAACCGGCTGATTTCCACGACTTCCCACGACATGCCGAAGGCCGTCTAACTGCCCTTGCTGGGAGCCGGAGGAGCAGGCAGAGAACAAACGGGTCTGCTCACTGGCACAAAAGAAACACAGAAGGGTGAGCCAGAAGCTCAGGGGGCTGCTTATGACCAGGCCACCGGTGGGGGTGCGCCGAAAGCCCAGGGGAACAGATGGAGCAGGGCGGGCACACCCCCAAGCTCCTGCCAGTGTTCACCCCACCTTCGGACGGGCAGTGTTACCTCCACAAACCCCCAAACGAGTCAGTCACCAAGATGGGGCCACACCCATGGTATCGCACGAACAGACCCCAGTGACTCTCTTTTCATCACCAGGAATCACAAGGCCACTCAGAAGGGAGGAAGCCCGGCCAGCTGCCTTTGTAAAACGATGTACACAAACACGGAAAACCCCCGACTAATGAGAGCCAGACGTCTAATTCTCAAGCTGACCCTGGCTCTCAGACGACCCCTGGGTCTCAGGGTAAGGAAGGACACACGGCGTAAGTCTGCTTTTTACGTGCGTTCATGCACTTCCCAGCCCTGTCCGCCCGGAGGACAGAGAAGCAGTGACAGCCCAGCAGAGCCGACCACACGCAGCACCTGGACCCTGGTCTGTAAACCCCTCTCCCCAGCAAGATGACCCAGGGCTCCCCGGAGAAATGGTGGCTCGCATGAGCCTGGATGATACGTCTCCTGCCAGAAAGGAAGGACTCACGCAAGGACGGCAGTGCTAAGGGACCCAGGAGCCACTGGAAAAAGCTCCGAGTGGTCGATGCTGGGATAATCTGGGAAACGAAACTCGGTACAGTAGTACTGGATTACAACCTATGGAATAAAATAAGTATCCGTGACTCACGTTGATATAAATAAGTAACTGAGCACAGAAATAGCAGGCTGGCCTTTGAACAAACACCACGGAACAAATGGAGAAGCGAGGACAGACATGGAACATCGTCTCCAGGCCAACAGCGCGATGCTCACGTGCAGGCAGTGACCACCAACAGAAGAGGAAATTCATGCTGAAAATACAGTAAGACCGAGGAGCTGTGGGGTTTTGTGTTCTCCTCCACAGGAGACTCGGAATCTGCAAAGGAAACGGTAAGTTCACAGGGGACAACCCGGCAGGCCCCACCTCGGCCAAGCAGGGACAGTGACCATCACCAGAAAGAACGGCGACTTGTGCTGCCTGTGTCACGGGCTGAACTGGCCCCCACTCCGGCCCCCATACCATGGATGTGACTGTGTATGCAGGGGGACAGGTGAAGCGGGGTTCCCCAGACCGGCCTGTCCCACAGGACTGAGTCCCCGTGGAGAGCGGAGCGGGACGCAGACACACATGCACGGGGCAGGATCCCTGAGGACGTGGAGGGAAGACGGTGCCTGCAGCCCGGGGGTGGGGGGGTTGCGGCTGGGGAGGGGCCAGCCCACCACTGGGGATGGGACCTGTGTGGCACCTAGACTGGGACCCCGCGCCTCCAGACCCAGGAGGAGCAAACACCCCCACGCTCTCAGCCCCCCATTACGGACGCCGCGGGAAACTGATACGGCCTCAGGAGACATAGTAATGGTCTGGTTTTACTTCTGCGGCTTCCTTGTCAAAGATGCAACCTAATCCCGAGAAGACATCAGACTGTCCCAAAGCGAGGCAATGCCGCAAAGCAAGCGGGTCACAAAGACAAACAGAAGATCCACCACGGGCTGGAGGAGCTCTCGAGAGCCAGATCCTCCACAGAAAAAAGCCGTAAGCAGGCAAACTGAGGCCATCCGAAGCCCGTCTGCAGCGCGGGAACATCCCCGCCTGTTTCCAGGCTTCCGTGATTACTTTAAAACAGCAGCATTAGGTCCCCACGAACTCCGCTGTCGGCAATTTTTCTGTACACTTAAAGCCACTTCAAACACGAAGCTCTGGACAAAATAGAGCTTATGAGGGGCAAGTACTGGCCGGACACACAGGAACATTTCGCCTGACGAGGTTAAAGGCGAATGTGAATTGGCTGCCGACACCACAAAGGCGGAGATGTCACTGGAAAGCCAGGCCTATGGCTTCTCTTCCCCAGATCCCAAGTTGCGGCAAACCCCGAAGAAGCCAAATCCCGCGCCGCTGATGGAGGGACTGAGCCAGGCCCAGCGCCACGTTCTCACGCTCACGGCCGCGTGCCGGGAGGTCCCAGATCCTAAAGGTGCCTGGAGCCCCAGGCTCAGGGACACCGCCTCTGTCCATGAGCCTGGGGTGTCTCTGACCCTCGGAGGGGAGTCTGGCGGCTCCTAGCAGAGGAAACCGTCGAGGTTCCCACTGCCGGGCCCTGTGCCTGCGCGCCCCCCACCCCAGGAGGCGATGCTGCAGCTGCGGTCGGGGGGCTCCCCACCTTCAGAGCAGGGCCCTGTCTCTGCCACGGGCACACGCGGTCCCTCTGCGCCGTGAGCAAAGAGCCAGCGAGAAGCTCGTCAAACTGAAGATAAGAGTAAAAACCTCACGAGTGCCCATCCCTCCGAAGCCGGCAAATCTGCAGGTGCTAAAAGCACAAGGTCAAGTGTGTCATTTTCTGGAACGTCCTCAGTCACTGTGATCTGTCACCGCTGACACCACGGAAGCACACGCGGGTCCGTGTTCCACGTTCCTCCTGTACGCTCTCGTCGGTGCAGATCGCCGTCCTGGGCAGGGTCCTCACCTGGCCTCGGAAAAACGCTCGTCCTTGTTTTTAAGACACTGGAAGCTTTGCTCACTGGACACTGGACTCTGTCACGCTCCAAGAGTGTGTTCCACAACATGCACAGGCACGTCTCTGCATTCGGAGAGGGCAGTGGCCAAGTGCACACAGGCACTAGCGCTGTGCATGGGCCTCCCGGACTGACACTACACCACATGTGTGCCCCTGGGGGAGGGACACCTGCTTCCCGGCCACCTTTGGGCCACAGCCTCTCGCTCCCCCTCCTGCGGACACCGACACAGAGCACGGCCCGCACCGGCTCACCTCACGGGCCAAAGTGACAAACCCAGCGCAGGGCCTCTGGGCTGAGTCCCCCACCCCTACCCCACGAGCTACGAGCTGTCCCTCCGGAAAAGTCCCTCTGCTAACGTTAGCCAAGACTGGCTTCTGTGTCTGCACGGAAGTCCGGTGGCAGACAAGAAAGCTCACCGGCCCCATGGGTGCGGGTTGTCAGCCCCGTGTTTGCTCTCGCACCTCACGAGCTGGAGACACACAGAGGCTGCTCGCTCGGCCAATGTCACAGAGCCGAGATCTGTGGAGCACAACTGGACATGTCCATAGATGAGCTTCCCACAGGACTGACACACCTTCATGCTCCCCCATGAGGGTTCCACACTGTAGACGCTCACGGCACCAACATTTCCACGCTGCTCTCCTCCCAATCCAGCTCTGGAAGGGCCTCCCGGTCACCACACACCCGAGCCTCCGAGCCCGCCGCCCTGCCCTGCCTCAACCTCAAACACACGAAGGTTCCAGAGTCTCTCAAAAGAAGGTTTCTCTACGTTTACATACACTTGACTAGAGACTCGCACTCTGGCCGGGCCACAGGGTAATGCCCTCAACACAGAAGCACCAACACATCTCGACCTCGCACCAGACCAAACTCCACGGCCTCTGAGGCCACCCTGCCACACGGTGGTGGCCAGCGAGGACCTCTGGCCCAGGGGCGAGCATCCCGCCATGGAAAAAACGCACGACCGCACACAGACGCCAGCACAGCTCGAGGACAAGGCTGCTCCCCGGGGCCTCCGGCTTTCACCCAGCTGCAGCTGCCGAGCGCCGCCCTGCACCCAAGCTCACTGCCACGCACCACCAGGAAGGCCTCGGGGGTCCCAAATGGGCCCAGGGCAGCCGCTCAAGAACCCATGGGCCAGCGACACGGTAGGGCCACACAGTCACCCATCGTGGCGCTGGGAGCACAGAGGGGCGCTCACGGGGGTCGGGAGACAGGGAGAGGGCGCTCCCTGACACAGCCAGCCAGCGCTCCAACCTGGCTGGAGGGAGGGGCTCCCACGGAAGGCTGGGGGGAAAGCTCGCCCAGAGATTGGCTCCTGAGGCTCAGAGTTGAGACTCTTCTTTGGGGAAATTGGAAGACTCCGTGGGTGAGCGGGGTCACCTGGTCCGAGCTTCTGGAAGTGGAGGTGCTAAAGCAGGGGGCGTGGTCAGGAAGCTCCTGGCCCAGCAGAACTGAGAAGAATGAGGGCTCTGGACCAGGGGTCACAGTGGGTCGTGCGTGGTGCCTACAGACAGGCACCCAGGATGGCCCCAAGGTTCCAACACAAAGGGAGTTCAGGCTCTGGATTCAGACCCGGTGATAACCGGGGTGGGAACTGGGAGCCCAGAAGATGGATAGGCCTGGGGGAAACTCGGCCTGCGGGGCACCTGGAGATGGGAAAGCTGCGCGAACAGGGGCTTCATGCCAAGGCCGCTGTGCGTTTGGGTCCTCAGTGACATCAGTATTTGGTGACATTGACATCTCAGAATTTCCATGAATTCAGAGAAGTAAACAGTTATGCGGTCACATTACTGGGACACCTGCTCAGGCAGTTAGAGGAGGAGATGCTGCGGGGTACAGGGGTGGCCCCCCAAGAGGAACATGTCCTGGGAACCAGAGAGGTGGGGACAGGGGGCTGAGAGACATGGGTGTCAATGGAGCCCAATGTGTCTACACGTTGGAGACAGGACACTTGGTGGGCCAGAGATCTCTGGGCCTTCCGAGAACGTTTTTGCAGTCAGAAGGGTGGCTTCTGTGTGAAGAGGGAGGGGGCCCAGTGTCGCTCTAGGACTGTGACCCGGCAGCGCCGCCGCTGGGCACACACCCACAGGACTGAAAGCAGGGCCTGGGAGAGAGAGCGCACACCAGGCAGCCTTGCGGACAGTAGGGGGAGCAGCCCAGTGTCCACAGATGGGCAGATGGGCCCAGAAAGGGCATATTTTATGTGCATGAGAACGGGACATTACTCAGCCTTCCAAGGAGGCAATCCTGACACGTGCTACCACCTGGATGGACCCCAAGGACGTGGCGCCGAGGGATATAAGCCAGAAGCACAAGGATAAGCACTGGAGGGTCCCACTTGAGTGAGTTCCCCAGAGCAGTCAGCTTCGGGGTGACAGAGAGCAGACAGTGGGTGCGGGGGCTGCGGGCAGAGCAGCAGTTTGGGAAGATGACCGAGTCCAGGGACGGACAGAGGTATGAATGTGCTTTGTGACACAGGACTGCACACTTACACATGGTTAAGATGGCAAACCTTACGTTATGTATATTTTACCACAATTTAAAACTGTTTACATGTTTTGTGATTTTTTTTTTAATTTTTTAAAAAGAGAGAGTCTGGGTGCCGGGGCATTCTGAGGCCAGGACTGTGTGCAGGTGGGTGGGAAAGGGCTGTGCAGACAGAGGGAATGAAAATACCCTTCCATGTGGACAGATGAGAGGGGCCCAGAACACAGTGGCCGGCACACAGTAGGTCTTCAGTTACTGCTGGTGGAATGAGGTGGGACAAGATGGAGTAGAACAAAGTCAAAAATCCTGGAGGGAAATGTCTTTAGCGTGACTCCAAATGACCCAAACCACAGTGAGTTCTTAAAGAAAGGCCTTGAAAAGCCTGTTTGGGTGTTGAATCAACACTGTATCTGGGGACATATCCTGGCACGGGAGAAGCTGGGTGTTGTTGGAAGGACAGAGCACATCCATGTCCCCGGACACTTGTCATTTTTACCCGCGGACAACGACAAAGCAAATGTGGACAGAATTCCAGTGATGACCTGGCAGGACCAGGAACTCACCCCTCAGGACAACGGAGAAATGGCCCACCCTTGGCCCCAGAGCATGCTTCACGGAGGACAGAGCACTACATGCTGCTAAGGGCAACCATCAAGACGAGTGACAGCTGCCCACTGCACCCCTCCGCCAAGAAGGACACTTACCACCAGCCAGAAACGCCACGCACACACACGCCTGTGAAGCCTTTTTCTCCAACGTCAGCCTCGTCCCACTGCCGTGCGAAAACCATGTCCTGGAGAGGAACTCCAGGGAACACGCATGTCCTATGAGACTTTCTCCAGCCCCAGAGACTCCACGATGTCCTCGACGCACGACCAAAGAACGCAAGTGACGGCGAGGCCACGTTAACTCACCAGTCTGTGCCTGAGCTGCACCGTGACGAGCGGCGAGCCTGACAGGTTCTGGGACAGCACGGGTGGCGGGGACACCTCCAGAGAAATCAGGTAGCTGGCCGCAAACAGCGTGTGCCTTTTGTAATTTGCTGCCTCCGCAATCCTTGGAAATAAATGAGAAATCGTTACAAAAGGGGGAAAGGGGAAGGGCACGCAGCCATAACACCTGCGCTGAGAACTTAATGTTAAGGCTGAAATTTTCGATTCTGAAATCTTCCTGGGATGGAAGTTGGATTGGCCTCATTCGGTCCGCGCTGCTCTCTAGGGCAGGAAGCCGCTGTGACTTGGGGTAAGTGACTTACCCCGTCTGAACTTCAACCTCCCTGCTTACAAAACGGTGTGAGAGATGGTAGTGCAGTGAGTGCCTGTGGTTCCCCTGTCTGATGGGGGTTCGTTCTCCGGAGAAAGGCCCTCAGTTGCCTCCAGGCAGCTGCCTCCCTCCCCATCTCCAGACTATGTGCTCTGCTGTTGACTCCAACCTCGGCTCAGGAGTAAGCCCTGCTGTCCAGGCCTCAACCACTCAGTCCACTGCCTCCCTCAGGTCACAGGGACTGTTCAGAGGTGAGGGCATGATCCAGGAAATCCAAGGAGATGCAACAAGATTCAGAGGGAAAATGTTGGGTCAGAGACCCTCGCTTCTCTCTACTACTTGTCTGCCCAGGAGGAGGAGGCCCTGGCAGTGGCTTATAAACATGAGTGCAGAGATGAACTGGGAAGCGAGCCCCCCGCCACCACCCAAGGAAGAGAAGAACTAGAGCTGAGTGACGTCATCTGGATGCTGGATCAAGCTGCTCCTGAAGCCAATCGACCTGTGTGCCCTTCAGCTTCCATGATCCAAGTACCCTCTTACTTGAGACAGGTTAAGCCATGTTTTTGGACACTTACAGCCCAATCCAAAGACTCCTGCCTGATATATATGGTACTTGTCTCATGGAGTTACGAGGTTAAATTACGAGGTGATATTCCGAGCCAAGGCAGGAGCAAGATAAGAAGCCCGTGGTGCAGGATTTAAGGAGGTGCCCACACTCAGGGCCCAGCACACACATGTGGCACTTGTATGACTCCAGGAATGAGCACCTATCCGAAGTTGCACCCTCGGTGCCTCCTTAGTGTCAGCCCTGCCCAACACAGCATATGTCCGTTGGCGTGAATTTCGATTTAGGGAAGTTGCCCTCAAAGGCCCTCAATGCGGAGTCACTGCCCGCCCCCCGCCCCCGCTGGGCCACCCAGCCCTCTGCTGCTGTCTTGTCTGATTGGGACCTTGCCTGTCCCCCACCCACTCCCCCAAGCCTGCTGGAGGAGTCTGCTCCCTGCCTGTGTTTGCACCCACACGGCTTGTCTTCATAACACCCACCCACGTCTCGGGGCGCTGCGTGTGCAACACTCTTCTTCCCTCGACTACTTTTACCTAATAATGAACCTCAAGCCTACAGACGATTTGCTAGAAAGAGGACCATGAACACTTTCTCTTCACCTAGATCCACACCCCCTACCATTCTCTCACGTCTGCCGCACCTGGCAGGCTCACACACACTCTTCTTCCTTCCGAAGAGGAAGCACGAGGAAGCACGGCAGGACACTCCCCCCCCCACCACACTTTAGCAAGGACCTTCCAAACCTGAAGACAGCCCCCAGCATACCACGGCCTAGTCATCACCCTCGCAAACTTGACACCGCCTCCGTGGTCCCCGCCTTGTGCCTCAGAGCTCAGCGTGGTCCCAAGGAGGACAGTGCCTCTGCTCAGGAGCACATCCCCGCAGGCCCCTGAGTTCTGGAATAGTCCCCACGGCTCTCTCTCCTTCCTGCCACGGACATACAGCAGCACCAGCCACAGTTTGCAAAACGGCCCCTACTATAGATGGGCTGTGTCCCCAGGAGGAGCTCCAGGCCGAGCACCTGGGGCAGGACCACTCCATGGGCCACATTCACTCCTTCCCATCATGTCACCTCAGGGGACACAGGGTATCACATCCCACTGTTGACATCGAAAGTGACCTGCTGGCTGAAGTGGTGTGGGCTAGTTATCTCTATTCCCAGGTGCCCTGCTCACTATGTAAATTTAACAATAACTCTGTCTGGGTGCCTGGGTGGCTCAGTCATTAAGCATCTGCCTTCGGCTCAGGTCATGGTCCCAGAGTCCTGGGATGGGCCCCTCAAGCCCCGCATTCAGCTCCCTGCTCAGCGGGAAGCCTTCTTCTCCCTCTTCCACTCCCCCTGCTTGTGTTCCCTCTCTTGCTGTCTCTCTCTGTCAAATAAAAATCTTAAAAAAATAATAATAATGATTGTTCTCCAAATACCGCTCACCCAGTGGTGTCTACACCCACTGATGACTTTCGCCCTGATCAGTAACTACACTTAGGGCTCCAAGATGGTGTCTTTCCAATGTTGTCTTTCCTTCTGCATTGATTGGTTGGCATTACTCTACAAAGAACAAGTGTGGACACTTGTCAGCTGCCAGACCCTCCAGGAACTTCTCCATCGGAAGCACGTGTGTCTGTTAATAAGACATGGAACCCAGAGACCCGAGTCACGGCCCTGCCTCTGCCGGCTGGCAGCCTGGAAGTCCCATCTGCTCTCTGGGCCCGGGGCCCCATCTGCGGTGGGATAGTGGAACTGGGTGACTCAAGACTCCCTGCCCAGCTCGGATTCCTGGCCCCACTCTAAGGAAAAGCCTGTCCTGGCTGCTAGCCAGGCACAGCTCACACTAAGAGCCTAGCAGTCCTCATTGTGACTAGGCAGGTGAGACCATCTGCACACAGGTGGCACAGCAGGGACCAGCTAAGTGTCCCCCCAGGACCTGTGGACACTCAGATTCTGCTTCCAGCAGTGGCTGCCTGGGTCCTCAGGAGTGGCCCACCCAGGGCTTGGCTGGGAAGATGGGAGACCCCATCCCAGCCTCACCCCCATCTTCACACACTAAACTCATGTGCTGACTCCAACCCGCCCCAAAAGGGGATTGAGAGGACACTACAATCCCACAGCACCCTTCATTCTTACGAAAACCATACATGTCTGTAGGCCACAGTGCCTGATAATGAAGGGAAGGGACTCCGCTGTGTCGCAAGCAGGATCACCAGAGCGCTTTCTGCTTACTCTACCCATCTACTCCGAACTGCGTGTGGAATGTGACTATCACTTTACAGTCAATATGGCGAGAACGTCCAATCATCTTGGGAGGTGATAAGGGGAAGCACTTACAGGTCACGTTAAGAGCACCAAGCTTTGTTTAAACAGCTGACATTGCGCTCACAGCAGCCTCACCCATCAGTACTGTCATCAGCATTATTCTAGAAGGGAGCACACATCCAACGACCACCAGGCATTGCCCAGCACCCACACCACCAACAAGGGCGCCATGGGGAGGACAGAGCCAGGCGCCCAGCACCCAATTCTGCACTGCTAACTACAACACTGGTGGTCACCTTCTGTCCCACTCTGGTGCCACAGGAGAGAACACGACAAATACAGGGACTGTGCCTGATGAACTATTTGGATGATTTTTTTTTCAAGGTTAATTTTGACAATAAGACACCTTTGCATTCGGTGCTGCCCTTAAAATTCCACCCAAGCTGAAGATTCCACACAGGAAAGATATGTTCTCATCGTGGCAAAAAAATTTGACTTCAGGAAGCCAACTGACATGCATTTGCTGCTGACGAGGGTGCGAGTGGTCCCCAGGTGTCAATGCTAACAGGTAGAGGGCCGGGAGGGGCCAGGATCTGCCTGTGCGAATCTCAGAGCCCACAGCTTGCAGGGACAAGAGGGGCTGACCACGGTTTTCTGGATCACACAGCACGGGATCTGCGGCTCCCGAGAGTCCTCCCTGTGCTCTCCTGGGGGCAGTGAGGACAGCAGGGAGGTAAGGTTAAGGCCCTGAGGCGGAAGAATGTCCCATCCGCCAGGCTTCAAGCACATCCTCTGACTCCAGGAAGCAGGACAAACTCAGCCTCACCCCCCATCCACCGCAGCTGGCACTGACGTAACGGCGTGTGTGGCAGGAGTGCCAAACGCGGGCCTGTGGGGCTGCCTGGTCCTGTAAAGTTCTACGGGCACACAGCCATGCCCATTCCGTCACGGGTCGTCTGAGGTTGCTTCCCGGCTTCCACGGCAGACTCACTAGTTGTGACAGAGGCCTTATGGCCCATAAAGGCCGAAATATTTACTATCTGGTCCTTTATGGAAAAGTTTGTCAGCAGCTGGCGAGAGTTACGATTCTACTCGGTCACAGCGAATTGTCCCAAAATGCGGGCACACGTGGCGGTCAGTAAACAGCAATTCCACTTCCCCTTTCCTCTCCCAGCTGGAGGCGGAAGGGAGACTGGGAGGGTGAAACGAACCCGGTTCTCCCTGCGCTCGGACCGCCGCAGACAGGCCCAGCCGTGCCTGGTAAACAGACATTTCAAGCATCCCTCCCACAGGTCAGCTTCAGCCTGACCGCTGGGCGGGAGAGCTGCAGGTCGGTAAGCTGGGCAGGAGGAGTCCGCTTTCCCTCGTAATCTTGGATTTGGAAACTATCCCCGAAACACCTGAGAAGGCATCTTTCTGAGGAAAGGCGACGGGCCTCCGCTCTGACAGGTCTCCTGAGGAGCTCCAGAAACCACACACACGAGGGGCCGGTCCCCGTCCCTAGCTGTAAGGAAACCGGCCAACGCCTAGGCTTTCCCAGGACCGGCGGCCCCGGGTCTACAGCCAAGTCGGGGCTGTCGTGTCCCCGACCCCACCGTCTCCCCAAAGGCTGCGGACATCCAGGCGGCGGGGGCGGCACGGTTCCCGGTATTCGTCCCGCATCCTTTGTCCGGCGGTGGCTCCAACAGCGGCCGCTCCCGGTCACCGAGGGGTCGGCACACCGGGCCGCAGCGCCAGCATCGGCCGCCCGCCCCAGGGCCAGGAGAGGGCACGTGCAGGGGAGGGGAGCGGGGCCCCATGAGAGGAGGAGCGGAGCCTCCCCGACACTGCCCTCCGAGGAACAAGCTCCTCCCTGCGTCTAGGTGGGCTGACCCACCGCCAGGCCGAAAGGGCCACGTGAAGAGACTCCGGCAGCAAGAGAACAGGGCAGTCCGGCCACCATGACAGGCACATGACCCAAAAGAGCCAATCACAGCTTTCCCTGAATTTCCACAGAGCCATGTGAGCAGATCTGGCCAATGACAGAGCAGGACGCTCTGGCCATTGATTGGAGGGCGCCAGGATGGATACAGGACCCAAACGGGCCAATCACAGCCCTCCCTGAGTTTCCATGCACACATTAGGGACCGCAGCTGCTGTCCTTCTGAGACCTGAGGACCCAAAGCCGTGGGGTAGAAAGCCATGCCCCTAGGGAGGGGCCTGCCTGGAAAAGAGCCAGCACAGAGGAAGGCCCAGACAGGAGACAGAGCGACCAGGGCAGGAGGCCTCCCCTGGGCTCCTGGGTCCAGCCGTGCCTGAAGCCTTCCTCATCCCCCGAGGACCCAGCCTCCCCGCCCACCACCCAAGCCCAGTCACCCAACCAGCCCTGACTAACACAGGTGTGTGCTGTTGTCCCCCACTTCCACAAGTGGCAACCAAAGCTCAGGCCGTGAAGGCACGCATCCACCACTGCACAGGGAGTACCGGGCAGCTGTGGTCACCTGACTACTGGACTGTCAGCCTACATGCCCAGTGCCACTGAACCCCCAGCATCTGAGGTCCTGTGTCCCCTTTCTGGATCTAATAGCAAAGCCCCAGGCATTGGCATTGTGAGTCCCTTCTGGTCCTGCATGCCTGTGCTGACCCGGAGGCAGGGGTGTTTGAGCGGTCAGCCGCCCACTGCCCTCTCCCTGTCCTGGGACCTGGGACACTCACTTGGTCTTGGCTGGCTGGATGTTGTCCAAGTAATCATGCATCCTGTGGTAGAGAAGGCCCACGATGGTGGTCCAGGCTGCGGAAAAGCAGAGGATCACAGACACCTGTCAGCCTGCCAGTGGCAGAGCGCCCAGCCAAACACGCTTGCCCAGCAATGCACAGTGCCAGCCCTCACACCCAAATCCAGGGGCGGGTGGGGGGGGAGAAAGTGAGGGACTCTCAGGGGTGGAATTTTGCATGAGCCTGAGTAGAAACTCTGTGACCCTTCAGCTGTGGATTTAACCGTGGCAATGACTGCCTGATCCTCCCCTGAGCCGACTCTAGATACACAGATGCTGCTGCTCCCGAGGAGAGCCTGACTCGCCAGGAACGCTAGAGTTTCTGTGGGCAGAAGGTCCCCGTTCCAGCAGTGGTCACAGAGCCAGCCTCCAGTTTTGCACAGTCTGGGTGAGCGTGTCCTGTTTGCTGTTGGCATATGGAGTCTTTGCAGTCACACGAACACGTGAGCGAGGCAGCAGATGCGGGATTTACAAGTGGCGGTGATCACGAAGGTGTCCTTTGTGCCTTTTGGCTACATTCCACCTCTGCTATGTGACAACGTTGAAATAGGAATCATTTTTTATGTTGTGTCCCTCCACTATTAGCAGAGGACGCTTGAGGGAGGAAGTGGTTAGCTGTCTTCCAGAGTTCCTCGGGGTTATTTGTGGAATAAGTTAAAATTTCAGGAAAATATTGAGCATCCTATCACTCTCACGGTGTGCCAGGCAGAAGGGCTTGGCTCATTCAATTCTCAAAATGATTTTGTGAGTCTAGTACTAATATTGTCCCCATTTTACAGACGAGGAGACCATAACGCACGCAGGTTCAGTCACAGCCAGTAAGCGGCTGAACCAGGCTTGGAGCCCAGGATTTCCAGCTGCCAGTCAGTCCTTGTTACCAATATGTTCTGCTGCCACAGGGCAGAGCATGAGGCCGTGGTCCCGCTGAGTATGAAGAATGGAGGGTTCTAGATCCTGCAGCCGGGTGGTGTGAGATGAGCAAAGATCACATGTGCGGTTGGCAGACCACAGCCTCATCCCCACACACCCCCCGTTTCTGTAGTTCACCCTGTGTTGTGGGGGGTGTTCCTGTGACATCTCCAGGTACTTTCCACACAGGCAAACAAGAAGGTAGAGGGAGCAGAGGTGGGCCCTTGCGGGGTGGCAAGGGACGCCTCCTTGCTGAGGAGGAGACACCGTGATCCTACACTACCCAGGCTGCTCTTTGTCCCCAGTCTCTGGGCAGTGCATGTCCTCTGGCCAGATTGTCAGGAGCAGAGACTCCCAGACTCCCCCGACAGCCCGAGGGACGAGCAGTGGGGGCATTCACTTTTCAAGGGACCAGTGGGACTGTCCCTGCAGCAAAAATGGCCAGAGCTGCCTGAGCCACCTGAGGGGGATGGAGAGCCCAGGGTGGACACCCTTCACCTAGCCTGAGTCCACCCTGGGTGGGGGAGGGGGCACGGCCCCATCTCTTCATAGTCTGCTGACATGTCACTTTGCTGCTCTGGGAGGACACAGGTGTCTTTCACAGTGGACCTGAATCACCTCGAGAGCCTATCCAAAATGCAGATTCCCAGCCCTCCTCCCCAATTCCAGTTCACGAGGCTGGGGTTTCCTTGGAATCAGCATTCTGAGTTAGCAGCTCAGGCACTTGCCAGGACCCCCCATCCCCACCAGCTCCTGAGAAATGCTGGCCCAGAGCCGCTCCTGCAGGAACAGGCGAGCAGGCGTGAGGGCCGTGTGTCTTTAGGGTCGCAGCTGCCCGCGCATGTGCACGGCCCCGGAGGTCCTGGGGCGGCCTCAGCAGCTGCACTCACCTTGGCTGCGGAACGCCTCGTGGGGAACCTTGATGTAGCTCTGCCCCTGGGCTGGGAAGCGGTAGTGGGAGGAATTTATGGTCTCGGGCAGGAGTTTGGCCACAGAAAACTCTGAGAACAAGCCAAAGACAGGAAGCCACAGTCAGTAAGCTCCAAGGCGCAGGAAATTGGGCTGTAAAGGTCCATCTGCTTCTGCTTTTGCTAACAGAATGAGCTCCCCTGGGCAGTGTAATTACCTCTAGACAATGACGACCTGAAAAAATAAGGGTCCAGGGAAGTCGTTTCCACTGTACAGCTGCCTCATCCAGCTGGCCACACATGGTGGGGGCCTTGTGGCCCGAGGTGACCCCTCCTTCCCTCAGGGCAGCCCGTCAGCTCTCAGAGCTGCTTCTCACCACACTCTGGGGCACCCAGGACACATGGGAGAAAGAAGGTGCCAGAGACGCTGGCCTTCCAGCCATCGGTCACTATCTCAGCCAACAGTCCCACTAACACTCACCTCCGTGGGTCAGTTTAGCCCCTGCCCCAGAGTCTGGCTCTTGTGGGAGAGTATCAGCTGTGCAACGCTGCTTTAGATAAAGACTTTTCAAAGGGCGGAGCCATGAAGTCAGGGGAAGTGGGACTCTGTGCCGATTATCTTGGAAAGCAGATTTAGGCCAAGCCTCCATCTGGCTCTGCGAAACCTGATACTGCAACCTTTTATTCCACAGATGCTCAAAGGAGCTGCTGCTTTTTGACTCCCGTTCCAAACAGAGACAACTGTCACCCAAGATCGGTCCAGCCCCCGAGTCACCATCAAATGCTCCCGTAGCTTTGTGTCCACATCCTGGCTGAGCACATGGGCCCTGATCTCACGCTCCCTCCACAGCGTGACTTTGCGTAAGGGCGACACAGTTTACAAAAGCAGAGAGGTGTGTCTGAATCAATAGTGTGTTTGCTGCTATGTGTGTGTGTGCACCTGTGTGTGTGTCTGTGCACACCTGCACGCGTGTGTGCCTTTGACCGTGTGTTTACGCCCTGTATGTACAGAGGCGTGGGCTGGTGTGTGGGCACCTGTGCGTGAGCATGTGCGCACCTGTGGGCGTGTGTGCGTGCACTGTGTGTGCACCTCTGCAGGTGTGTGCACGCCCCTGTGCAGACGTGTATGTCCCTGCTTGTGCGCGTATGGGTGAGTGCGGAGTTGGCAGAGCAAACTGCACAGGCCAGCTGGCCTCCGGAGTACCCTGCCCCGACACCTGCACCCGTGGCTGCATCCCACCCCGAGCCGACCAGTACCTGCCATGGAAGAAGAGCCAACGATGGTGACCTGGGGCTGGCTGGCGTCCAGGTTGGAAGAGATGTGGCCCATGACAGTGTCGACGGTCTCGATCAAGCCCAGCACCATGGCGTTGTCCTGAACACAATGCCACATGAGGACACTGAGACAATGGAACCTGCACCAGAAGTGCCCTGAGGCCCAACCGAGGCCCACCCTCCCAACATGCCGCTGGGCTCTGCACTGGCCCCCCCCACCCCGGGCACCCAGCCACAGTGAGAGCCCGTTGCGCCCCTGGAGGCCACGGTGGGCCAGGCCTGTGCTCTCTATGAGCAGACGAGAAGGAGCGGGGGACAGCCCCCAGCACCACACCTTTCACGGGCGAGGCCCACACAGCTGAGCTCACAGCACATAGACATCCCCAGTCACCCAGGTCGTTGGCTGCGTGGCTTCTATGCTTAGACACAGGTGACAGAGACCTGCACCCAGCTGCACTCAGAACTCACCTCTGTAATCTCTGACTGGCCTGCCCTAACCCCTTCTGTTTCAGGAGGAGGGGGCTGATTGTCCCCAAGTCCCCTCCAGGACAAGGACACCAGAAGCTTCATCCCAGCGTCCATGCAGGGGAGGGATGCTTTGGAGTTGTCAGAACCCCACATCCCGTCTGACCTGCCTGGTGCACCCCTTCCCTCTAAGCGCCCTCTTCACTCATTCTGAGTCCCCAACATGGACAGGATCCCAGTGGATGCTGCCCCAAGAAGGCAGGGGTCCCTCCTGGTCACCCCGCATCTCTGCGGACTGCTCAGACTGAGCTCCGCCCCCATCATCAGACACACCGCTACTGGGGACAGGGCCTCTCGGGCCCTCGGGGGCACGGTGGCTGCGCCTCTCTGCCGCCAGGCCCCTTCCCTCCTTCCCGCCTTTCTGGAAGGCGTGTGTTTGCTAAGGATCCTTAGCGCTCTCTCACAGACGCACACGCCATGAGAATCTAATAGCTGGGAAGAGAGCATTGAGGCCAATTTTAGACATTTTCTTTGAGGCCTGTGGCCTGATTTCAATCAGCCGAGCACAGTCAAACACATGGAAATCTGCGTCTCGGGTGTGCACTTCTGCTGGGCGGTAGCTGATTCATACTTTCCCTCAAAGGCACGTTACAGCCCACCTGAGTCTGAAGAGCTTCATGATTATTCATATCTTGTGACACAGCATTCAGAGAAAGTCACTTTAAAATGACGCTGATGAAATGGGTCTACTCAGGCCCTCCACTGGCCATTTTCCAGGGCTCCCGCCCCTGTACACAGACTCCCCACCGTGCCCCCCGGAAGGTGTGGACTGTGGAGGGTGGTGCCTTTTTAAAAAAGAATTTGTTTCTAGGTAAGACCGTACCAGTCTTAAAGGCAGGTCTCCTCTTTTCTTCCTCCCTTTGCCCATGTTCATTGCATCTTGTTCCTTTTGAAACTGTTCAAATAAAAAGTCCAGAGACAAAACCTACTGCAGTCTCACAAACAGCATTTCTGCCTCGAACTGCCAAATACTGTTCAAACATCAGAGGGGTTCGGGAGAACGAGCGCTTCAATCCCACACCAGTGTGGCTGCGACTCTGCTGAGCAAGGCAGCTTGGAGTCCTCCAGCCTGCCGGGCAACCTTGGACGTCACGCGGTGAGACCACATCATTAGAAAACGGACAGAGCCAGGACCCCAAATTCACGGACTGAGGAAAGGCTCCTCGGACCCACTTGGGACTTTGCAGGAGTGAGAAGAAGTTTCAACTGTGCTTCACCACTGAAATGCGGGGGTCTCTCTGTCGCCGCAGCACAACCTAGCCTGGGCTGCCTGATGTGCCTCCTGTCGCTGGAAACCGTCCTGCACATAGCTAAAGACAACCGGAATAAATCCGACAGCGGTGTGTGGGACGGAACGTACCCGAGAGGGCTCACGGTCACAGCCCGCCTTAGGGCTTCGGGTGACGGCTCTTTTTAAAAGTTTTTGTCATCAGCAGTTCCTGCCTTCTCCACAACACGTACACTTGTTTCATTTACATGTTGTGGAGTCAATGCAGTTACTTTTAAAAAGAAAAAAGTATATTCCATTCTCCTTTCTAATTATTTGCAGTTCGGGGGGAATGAAAACGTTTTGTTTTTTTTTTTTTGGTTTTTATGTTTATGATCATGAAACATATCATCACAAGTTCCATTTTTTTTTTCACCTAATCTAGGGATCTTTAGACATAAAACATGTTTTTTTCTTACCACTCAAGAACAATGTGATGATGAAAAATATTTTATTAAAATGATAAATAGGGGTGCCTGGCTGGCTCAGTGGGTTAAAGCCTCTGCCTTAAGCTCAGGTCATTATTCCAGGGTCCTGGGATTGAGCCCCGCATCGGGCTCTCTGCTCAGCAGGGAGCCTGCTTCCCCCTCTCTCTCTGCCTGCCTCTCTCCCTGCTTGTGATCTGTATGTTAAATAAATTAATTAAATATTTTAAAAAATAATAAATGATAAATAGAGGTCAACCTAGTATACACTCCTCATGAAGAGAGGCAGCTACTTCCCAGCTGAGAGTTGGGAAGGATAACACATTAGTGACACGCACACACTTCCTGAGCCCCACAGAAGACACGGCCCTTGAACTCAGTTGCAGATCTGGCCAAAATGAGCTCTAATGACCCAGATGGCAAGACTGGAAGGTGCATCATTTCTCTCAGAAATGTGAATTGGGCCATATTTACACCACTTCTAGGAAGACACAGTGGTTGGCAAAGTGCATACATTTTGACAACCAAAAATGTTCTTTTTTTTTCCCCTTACCTCTGACACATCGACCCAACTGGGCAGTTGAAGAACCTCTCCCATGGTCTTTAAGAAAACCTAAAGGCAGACAAAAAATGACACTGCTTAGCACATATCCTTAATGCTCAACATGTCAAGACCTTTGATTTCTCCGTGTCTTATCAAGCACTGGCTGGGTTTTACATACGGTCATAAAGACAAACAGCTCCCATCAGCACGAGAGGTCATGTTTTACAAAGTCCTTCAGAGCTGTCACCTTGTTCACTCCTTGTGACGAGCCGCTCGTCAGTGATAAGCAGACAGATGTCAGACTGAACACAGCTTAGTCAGAGAGAAACCCCGAAGCATGGGGCCGGGAGAGAGAAGCGGCCCTCGGGACTGCCTATTGAGTGAAACTGTGAATGAACCGTGAGCCCCTGAACGCGCCGTCCTTGGGTAGCGGAGCCGAGTGACACAGAACCATGTGTGCTCCCTGGAAACCACCTCTCCATAAAGAAGTTACTCGGAGACCCTTGGTCGGATCAGCTTAACATCATGTTCGGTTTGGCTCACCACTGTTCTAAAGAAAGTAAATTAGCTTTTAACATGTTCAAGTGGGGAGATTTAAATGAAAATATGTGCATTTCCGGCTTCCTTGGAGAAGAGCAGAAGCTCAGGCCACCCCAGCCCACAGTCCCACACGGCCACTGTTGGCCAAAGTGAAGCGGGAGCGGCCCCCTTAGTCAGATATGTGTTCCTCCATCCCCCCCAGTCCTCACCACTCTCTATTGCCTGACACCTAGTCCAGTCCATATTCCTCATGTCGCCTTTTAACTGTTTGTCTCCTACTATAGACACAGAATTAAACTTTAAGCCTGACCAGGGCGCCTGGATGGCTCAGTGGGTTAAGCCTCTGCCTTCGGCTCAGGTCATGATCTCAGGGTCCTGGGATGGAGCCCTGCACTGGGCTCTCTGCTCAACACGGAACCTGCTTCCCCCTCTCTCTCTGTCTCTCTTCCTCTCTCTCTCTCTTTCTCTCTGTCTCTTATGAATAAATAAATAAAACCTTAAAAGAAAAACCAAAACCTTAGATCACGATTGAAGTCTCCCATATCTCCACCAAACTGCCATTTCCAGAATAAATCACATTCTTCCTCACACTTTAAGGCACCAAATATCTAGAGAATTCATCCTCAAAACTCCTCACTCTTTCATTGCCTTTATCTGATAAATGCTGATTAAGACCCTGAAGGGCAAGACCTTATGAACAAAAGACGAACAAAATACTGGGCTTGAGGTCTAGTGGGCAGAATTTATAATCTAGGAGAAGAGTCAGCACTTCAAAAAAAAAAGAAAGAAAGAAAGAAAGAAAGAAAGAAAGAAAGAAAGATCACCTAGTAAAGTATTGAGGCTTGAAGGCCATACAGCTCTGTCACACTCAACTCTGCCATTGTAGTGCAAATGCAGCCACAGACCACTGTAACTAAATGAGCATATTCCAATAAAACTTTATTACGAAAACAATCAACACACCAGATCTGGCCTAAGGGCTATAAATTGCTGATTCCTACTCCAGCAGAGCAGTTTGGTGGGATAAAAATAGAATGCCGGCCACATTTCCACTTTTAAATTTTCTAGTAGCCATATGATTTGTTTGCATGCATGTATGCACCTGCTGGGTGGGGCGCGGCAGAGGGAGAGGGAGAATCCTGATCTCAGAACCCTGATATGACCTGAGCCCAAACTAAGACTTGGGGCTTAACCGACTAAGCCACCTGGGATGCCTCTAGTAGCCATATTTTAAAAAGTAAAGAGCAAACAAATGAAACTAATTATGTTTCTACTAATTATATGTTTCAAACTAATTCTATGTCTTTCTTGGCCCCATATTTCTAAATTGCCAAGACCAAAATTGTCAATTCAATATTTTGTGTTCTTCTCTTTCTCCTAAGTGTTAGGAATCCGGTGTATATGTCCCATTTAGAGCCTGGATTTCGGGGCACCTGGGTGGCTCAGTGGGTTAAAGCCTCTGCCTTTGGCTCAGGTCATGATCTCAGGGTCCTGGGATCGAGTCCTGCATCGGGATCTCTGCTCAGCAGGGAGGCTGCTTCCCTCTCTCTCTCTGCCTGCCTCTCTGCATACTTGTGATCTCTGCCTGTCAAATAAATAAAGTCTTAAAAAAAAAAAGTCTTTAGAGCCGGATTTCACATCTCACATCTGACTTGATTTCACCACAGTTCACAGACTCCCCAGCCAGATGTGGCTAACAGGCCCCTTATCACCCAGCGCAGGAAATGACTTCTCACCATTTTCCTGTCCAGTTGCTAGTGGTGGGAAGCCAGTACATGGAAATTACATGGATATTATTTCTCATCAAATCAGAGATGGGCAGGGTTTGGGGATGGATGGAAACACCTGAGAAGCCACATCTCCCCCACCCCACACACAGGGGCAGGAAGGCGAGTGGGGCCCTCCTTCCTCTTCGGGGCTCCTGGGCACCCAGGACATCTTCTCACGTGCTCCTCAGGTCTGCCTTCTGCCAGCAAGCCTTCCAGAGCACTCACCTAACACCACTGTCATCAGCGCACATGAATGCATGCGGATCCCCCAAGCTGAGTATCCTGTTGTCTCCCCCACATCACAGCAGGGCAGAGACCGAGGACACAGGACAAGGAACCACTGAGGGACGTTCAGCCCTCTGCACCCTGCTCGGACCTGTAATCTGTTCTTTCTGGGAGGAACCCGCTCAGATGGAACTTCTCTCTCCACCTTGGCCCAGAACCCTGGTGCTCCCCCTCTACCCGCCAGGGACCCTCTACCTCGACCTGGAGGGTGTTTAGAGGAGAGCGAGAAGTGGCAGCACCTTGATTCCATGCCATCAATGGCACATTCACTAAGTGTTTTAGGTGAACTTGGCAATTCCCACTGACCTGTAAGTCACAGCACTGTGGGTCACAATGTGTGCAGATGTGGTCTAGTTTCCCGCGGCTACACCTTCCAAGACCCAGTCCCACCCTTCACCTGTCGCCAAGGGAGGCAGTGGAGCTGGAACTGGAGCTGCGTGCCCAGATGGCAGGCGGCTGGGCGGGTGTGGAGACGGGAGCCACAAGGAGCCGGGGCAGAGCTGAAGGAAGCCCCAGCAAGTTGGACGGAGCTGGCAGGACAGACCACCCTACCCAGTGGCTCATGACGAGTCTGGAACCCAGACTGTCACGTAAGAGTTCCTGACTTCCTACAACTCTGTGCAGATTGAACAAAACACGCCTGTGGGTCAGGATCTGGTGCTTTGCCAGCCCCGACCAGCCAGGCACAGAAATCAAGTAGCTTTACCTGGGTGAGGTTCAGTGCCATTTCCTGGGAAAGAGGCTTATTGGGTAATTTGAGGGACACGTTTCGCAGGTAGCTCAGGATGGTTCCTGGACTCTGGAAGTTTTTCCTCGCCTCTGTCAAGTTGGTTATGACGGGATGGTAAGCGTTGGTGGGCACCTGGAAGAAATGACAGGCATGATGCCAGCCCGGGACGAAAGCCGAGAAGTCCCATGGAAGTCCTGCGTGCCCTCTTACAGCCCCTCGACGACGGCGGTTGCGCCGACGGTGTACCGGAGGCACCTCCGCGAATGCCTGACACAGACTGAGCTTTCACCGTCTCAGCAACTTCAAAGAAATACGCACCCATTTGAGAGATGAAACCAAGCACAGGGAAGCTTACCCAGAAATACACGTGGAACCGGCGTTTGAACCTGCACCAAAGGTACGAGAGTCTGTGCCTTCCCTTTCCCTTAGAGTCCCCAAGGAAGGGAAAGCGGTGGGATTACAAGTACTAATTCCAGAAGGGATCGTTTCTGTATGGACTGATCTTCCCTCAAACGTCGGGAGAAGGGGCACGAAGAGAAAACGACCCTCGGCACAGGTTCCCCCTTCTCTCCGCTCACTGTGCCGCGTGCCCCGGAGACAGTCTCAGTGTTTGTGTCCCTGGGCACTCTGGTTGACTTCCTTTTGGCCCCTGAGGCCACAGACCACAAGAAGCAGAGGGCTTTCCCTTCCGTCAACCTGAGCATCCAGAGTTAGTGCCAAAGCTAGCTTCCCCTCCAGGGCTGATTTCTTCCCAGACACTATACTGCCAAGAAGAGAGAGCCAGACTGTCCAGTGGAATTCGGTCCTGGCACACAGGCTAAGCGGAAGGGCTTCAACAAGCAGGGGGACGGAGATCAATGCGTGTGCTTACCACGGTATTGGCTGGGGGTGTCATGAAGACGTTTGGTGGTGTTGAAGATGACAAAGCATGCTTTCCTGGAAAGAATCAGTAACGCTTGATTAGGGACTGAAACATGGTCCGTCTTTCACCCTAAGGAAGGCCTGTCTTTACTCAGGACTCTCCAGCTTCAGACACATCCAAGACAGCCTGAGAATGTTTTGAGTAGCGATGCTGCTGGAAAGATGAACGGCTAATAAATCAGCTTAATGGGCAGATGGTATGGATTTTCCCAGGTCACATTACTTTCCTATTTATGTTTCAAATTGCTTTTGAACACCCTTCATGCAAGTCATCATATAAAGCGATGATTTTATACAAGCATTTACCGATTTCAAATAAATAGAGAACCAGAAGAAATCATCCTCACCGCATCAGGACCGGCTGGGGATGGAACACAGAGGGCTGTTAGTCTTGGGCGAGGACAAACAATCCGTCCAGTCAAGCTTTCCCTCCCAGACAGATGGAGTGAGATGAAGTGGCGGGGGTGGGGAAGACTGTTCTCTCGAGTCCCTTCGACCCTGAGGATTCTAGTTCTTTCTCCTCTATTTGGTTAATTAATCATAAATTATTACAGCTATGTTAAACCTGGCTCTGATGGACGGCTGGATGCGGCCGTCCGAGAGACTTCTGGTCATTTTCTCTATATGTGATTTATGTCACATGCCCAGTCCTTAGAACCAAGTCCCCAAGCAACATGGGGTGTGATAAGTCTAGTTCTGGTTTAGCAAAGATGCATGCATGTGCTTCTGGGACACATAAGGGTTAAGGCAACACCTCTCCTGAATCACCCCCAAACTCAGACACCACCTTCACAGGGCACAGACAGCAACGTGGCCTGAAATGCGGTGCTGTGTGGGGCTGGTGCTCCCCATCCGAGCCCTGGGATGTCCTGGGGACACGAGTTTGCTGAGACAGCTGCAGGAGCCAGGAACAGCGACATCTCTTTCCAGGGTTAATAAAGCGGTAAAGTATCAGGAAACCAGGGTTTGTTGGAGGCTTTCAGTAACACAAATACAGACAGCATCTTGGTCTCAAAGGGACAAATCTCTGAATCTTAGGCTATGAAATGCAGGAGATTAATATCTTTTGTATTGTACAGGACCTATATTTGGTCCTTATGTCACTTATGTATAAGGAATGAATTCTACCTTCTCAGTGAAAAACGGGTGTTTCAAAGACGGGGGTGGACAGAGACATCCTGCACGCACAGCAGCTGTGCCCTGCTCCCAAGAGCCGCAGCCTCAGTCGCTGGGGGTCCCCTTTCCTCTAAGTTGCAGATGCAGCTGACCCCACTGTCATGACTGCCTCTGCCAGAGGCAGACAATGACCCAGGCTTCAGGCCATCAGCGTACTCGGCAGCCCCCGGGCACAGGGCTTGGCCCCCAGGGAAACACAGGGATCACTCGGGCCACATGAGAGTCCTGGGCAGCCCTGCTGCGGGAGATGGCAAAAAAGAGAAGCTCTCGCCTTCTGCTGAGGATGGGGAGGGAACATAGAGGGAATGGCAGCCATGCTGGCATCACAAGAAGGAGCAGCATCAAACACAAACACTCTTAGTGATACATGTGAGCACCTAGAGCAAACTGGTCCTGAAGCAGATGTTCTTCTATTGTTTCCATTGTGTGAGACTGTTTAATTCCCTTCTTGCCGTAAATCACTTTAGTTGTGTTTTCTGTCATGTAATCACAGGGTCCTAACAGCTGAGGGGTTCACTGTTGGACCCCGAGGGGAGGCTGGCTTTCCACCTCCTGGTCCTGACATATCCCTGCTGTCAGCGCAGTGGCCAACCAACGGATGTTTATGAACGACTGTTATTTTTTGGCAGATTATTTTATGTTAAAATAAAGAATCAGTGTGTTCAGCTGTTGGAAGAATGAAAACGAATGAAGGGAAAGGAAGTATTAATCTTAAAACAGTGAAAGTGTTGGGAAAACCTGCCACGTGCACTGCCTTACCCCGGTCACTGTCTATCCGCGGAGCCCCCATCCCGCAGTTTCCTCCCAGTTACAAAGGAGAATGTTGTGATTTGGAATGATTAAGACACAAAAAGTCACTTGCTACCATTCCGTGTATGTGGAAGACCCAGAAGAAGGATCAGTGGCGGCCACGGGCTGGGAGGAGGACACAGGGAGCAAGAGGTAATGGGTACTGGACTTCCTTTCTGGGTGAAGAGACGGTTTTAAAACCAGAAAGGACAGCTGCCCAATGTGGTGAGCACAATAGGTACCAGGGGACTGTATACCTTGAGATGGTTGCGTTTCTGTTCCCTGAATTTTACCTCAACAGAGGTGACCCCTAAGTCCCATGGCTCATCGAGGCTGAGGGAAGATTTGAACCCAGGCTCCCTGTCCCTCGGGTCCCGTCTCTGAACAACCACTCTGTACTGAGCAAGAAGGGGCATCCTCGGGGCTCCCAGGGCCCCATCAGGGTCTGGCACGCAGGAAGCACTGGCTAAACCTTTGTTGATCGAATGCACTAATGGGCCTGGAATGTCTGCTCCCAAAGCTGTCCATCATCACCCACCACGTACACCTCAAAACCCCCCGGTGACCCGTAGGATACTCCTCTCAGGGTCTCTCCTCTAAGTTGCCAGTTCCTCCATCTTAGGGAACAGGTGTTCTGGAGAAGCGGCTGGATTTCTGAGGTTCATCAGGATGTCTCGCTGCCTGCAGCGCAGACGGCCGCCTCAGGAGAGTGAGGAGCGAGACGTGCTGGGAAGGGAGGTGGACAGAAGGAGCCTCGTCCTCCCAGAGATGGGCAGAGCTGGCCCAAGCCCTCCCCCACATGCCCACTAACCAATGGCAGCTGTGAAGTACATGGAGATCTCGTCCGGGGTCAGGGCACGTTCCCAGATGATGAACTCATCAAAAGCTCCGTCCTCATAACGCTTGGTCTGGTCCTGCTCAGACCCTATCACGAGGTTGACGCCAGGCTCCCCATAGGCGTGAGACACTTTGCCACTTGGGTCAGAGGTGCTCAAGGTCCCGTTGACGTAGACTTTCAAACCCTCCTTGGATTTCCATGTAAACAGGACATGAGTCCAGTAGGGACCTAGAAAGAGCAAAGATCACTGTTCTGCTGATGTGGAAAGAGCTCCCCATGTGTGTGTCTCCTAGTTGTTAAGCACCTGCCTCTTGAGATGATTAGTCACTCTTGACCTTGGTGAGTCCTCACATGGGTCAGAATGTACATCTGACTTTTCCTCAGAAAGAAGCAGAGGGAAGAAATTACGTCTATCCCTAAAACTCCAGAAGCAGTCCAAAGAGACCTTTTGCTATTTTAAATTAGATCCTTTGTTATTCTAAATTAAAATGAAATAATAGCCAACGGTCATAACTTTTTCAAAAAAATTTTTTGGTCCTGCCTAGGCCATCACAGTGCAGGTCAATAAAACTTATCTGACAATAAAACTTATCTGTGGGCCTGATTCAGCCCACAGCAGTTGGTGTCCACCTCTGCTCTGACATAGGACATGTGATATCAACCAATATGGTGGGACCACGGTAGCACCACCCTCCCGGCTCACTCTCTTTGGCACGAGAACCACAGTCGCCAATAAGAAGACTGTTCCTTAGACTCTGACAGCAGCTTGCCCCACAAATGGCCTCACTTTGTTTGGCAAGTGTTGTTTTAGGCATCTCATGGGCTTGCTTCTGGAAGGAGCAGGGCAGCCCTTCAAAGGGTGTGTGCCACCGTGAGCCAGGCATCACCTTAAATCACCCAGCAATTAGCTACTGGAACATCACCAGAATAAAAGCTTCTGCACAGCAAAGGAGACCTCTAACAAAACCAAAAGGCAGCGTATGGAATGGGAGATGATAATTGCAAATGACGTATCCAATAAAGGGTTAGTACCCAAAGTATATAAAGAACTGATACAACTCAACAACCAAAACAAATAATCCAATTTTTAAAAATGGACAGAAGATATGAACCATCACTTCTCCAGAGAAGACATCCAGATGGCCAACAGACACATGAGAAGATGTGCAACATCGCTCATCATCGGGGAAATGCAAATCAGAGCCACAGTGAGATCCCACCTCACACCAGTCAGAATGGCTAAAATCAGCAACACAGGGAACGACAGGTGTTGGCGAGGACACGGAGAAAGGGGAGCCCTCCTACACTGTTGGTGGGAATGCAAGCTGGTGCAGCAACTCTGGAAAACAGCATGGAGGTTCCTCAGAAAGTTGAAAATAGAGCTACCCTACAATCCAGCAATCGCACTACTGGGTATTTACCCAAAGAATACAAAGATATGAATTCAAAGCGCTACGTGCAGCCTTGCTGATGGCAGCATCGTCTACAACAGCCTAACCACAGAAGCAGCTCCCGTGTCCATGGACTGAGCGGAGAAAGCAGACGTGGTGGGTACATATGACAGAATATTCCTCAGCCATAAAAAATGTGAAATCTTGCCTCTTGCAATGACAGGGCTGGAGCTGGGGAATCTAATGCTAAGGGAAATAAGTCAGAGAAAGACAAATACTGTAGGATCTCACTCACGTGGGATTTGTTCTCTTAACTATAGAGAACAGATGAGTGGTTACCAGAGGGGAAGGGGTTGGGGGTTGGGTGGGTGGGGATTAAAAAGTACACTTATCATGATGAAAAATAAAATAATTTTTAAAGAAGTATAAAGTTCTGGGGCAGCTGGGTGGGTCAGTGGGTTAAGACTCTGCCTTTGGCTCAGGTCATGATCCCGGGGTCCTGGGATCAAGTCTCACATCGGGCTCTCTGCTCAGCAGGGAGCCTGCTCCCCCCTACTCTCTCCGCCTGCCTCTCTGCCTACTTGTGATCTCTGTCAAATAAACAAATAAAATCTTTAAAAATAAATAAATAAATAAAAATAAAAAGATAAATGTCTATCAGTCAACCAGTCCCTCACCACCCAGCAATTACTCAGGCCCTTACCTAGGGTTGGGCCGCTTCCTAATCCTGAGTCTCTGGAGAGCACTTGGGTCCTAAATGGGTCCAAAGTATTATTTATTGCCTTTGAGTTTAAAGCAAGAATAACAGATTTCTTCAGTGAACAGAGAGTATGTCTCCAGGCAGAAATGTTTACAATTCTTCCCATTTCCCTGGGTGGGAAAACAGAGTTCGATAGGCTTTACCTTAGGACATGTTGAGGAAACCTACCACATGCCCCATAATGTGTCAGCCCCAAGCAGCACGGAAATAAGACTCTTGCAGAAGAACCTGACTTGGGTAGAACATGGTAAGTGCCATGAATGAGGTACAGGCTGTTCTGTGGGGGGGAGGGGGCCGAGAGTCTTTCTGGCCTGGGATCAGAGAAAGCAAATAGGCACGATTCTCGTAGCGCTCTTGCAGAGGCAAGGTGGAGAGTCAGGCTTGGGGAGAACGAGTAAGGCTCCCAGCTCACACAGGTGGCGGGTGCAGAGGAGGGTGCGACCCAGCCACTTGGGATCCGGCGTCGTCCATGTCTTAAATAACTGGGACACACAGCCTCTTTAAATGGGCCAGAAAATGAATTGTCCTTGAATATCTCAGAGATATCATTTCCTGCTGGAGGCCTTCGTTCTTCCCACCTCCCGCTCCATGCTTCCTTCCTAGTGCCCGGCCCGGACTGGGGTCCCCCTCAACGTTACCCCAATACTTCTCTCCCAAGTCCACTTTCCAAGTCAGACCCTCTGCTCCCCCACCTTCCTGCCCCAGGCCTCTGACTCGTGCCCAGTGCACAACCCGATCTCATGCCAAAGAGAACACAGGAATCTCCAGACGGAGCCAGGAAGACCCCACAACACCCACCTGCAAAACCCCCAGTATCTCCACAGCCGCCTGCTGCCCCGCACTTGTCCCAGAGCACCCCTCCCCACCGCTCCCAGTCCTCTCCTCCATATCACCCTTCCTCCCTCAGTCTTCAGCCTCTGTTCCAAAAAATTTTCACAGCATATTCTAAATATTGCCTACCACTAAGTCCTACCACTTGGGGGGGTGGGCATGGGAAGGAGGGGGAGCAGGAGAAGAAGAAAGAGGCAGCAGGGGGAGAGGAGGGGAACAATGAGGGGGAGGAGAGGAGAGGAGAAGGGGAAGAGAAGGGAAGGAGAGAGAGAGGAGGGAATGGGAGGGAGGGAGGGAGGGAGAACTAGAAACAGTGGCCACCATGCTAAGCACCTGGTGTCCACTACCGCATTTCACGTCCCTGGGCCACGCAGGGCACGTCCCAACGGCACCTTCCCTCTAGGACACGGCAGCAGAGGCCACGCATCAGGCAACCCGAGGCAGGCACACAGCGGGGGTGGAGGGAGCACAGGCGCCTGGCTGCAGGACGCCGTCCTCTCCGGTCCATCTCCCCCAGCAAGCCCTGAGTGCCGAGGCCAGGCCCGGCCCTTACCTGGCGGACTGAAGGTGGCCTCCCAGGTCATGGCGTTCTCCCGCGTGTACAGCTCCACGGAGCCCTTGCCGCCGCTGGAGCAGACTCTGAAACCGTCGGAAATGACCTGTCCCCCGTAAGCAAAAGGGGTCGGTCTGGACGCCTCTCCTTGTGTCTTCCAGAAGAAAGAAAACGTGACCCCTGAGGGAAGGAAGGGGACAGGGTCAGGACTGACGGACAGCAGAAGGGACTCCTCCCCAGAAGCAGGTGGTTCTCTCTGCCCCTTACTCTCCATGTGAAAAGCCTTTTTCCCCCTTCTAGAGACAACACATGTTCAATTCAGGAGACACGGGAAATGACAACAGACCACATTTATGGAAAGCTCACCAAGGGCTGGACACTTTCCCAAGAGTTCTGAGCGAATTATCTCTTTCAACATCATGGCAACCCCGTTATCATTCCACCTATGCAAATGAGGACACTGAGGCCTGTTTGTCCCAGGTCACCAGACCAGCATCGAGCTCCCATCCGAGCTAAACCTAGTGATCGCCAACTTCACAGACACCGATAACAGGCACCGTCCTATGCTCACTCCTCCTCTTGGTCCAGAAGCATCTTTATGGCAACTCCTGCTACAACCTTTCCTGCAAGCATATTTTACAAAGAAAGGAACCAGTCCATGCACACAGGCTTATAGACCACATCCTAAAACACTCCTTGCATCACCAGCTTCCTCCGAGGTCCGTAAACACACCCGCACACCATCGTGCCGCGTGTCTGCATGGCGTCACATTCTAAATCAGGGCAGCTCGGGCTCCTTCAACTTCTCACTCTTCAGGCAGAACCAGAAGCTCAACCTCCAGGTACGTGTCAGATTCTATCCTTTAGGATAAGGTCCTAGTGGGGAACTTCCAGTCAAAGGCGGGGGCCGCTTTTAAGGGTTTTGACATTTAGGAGAGTAATTTCCAACAGAGTCACAGAGGGGGCAGCAAAGACCCTGTCCCACAGTCACCTCGCAGGCCTGGGTACCGGGCTCCTCGGGGAGGGGATACAGGGACCGGAGCTGGCCGGAGGCTCCTCTGCACGTCAGGCTGCCCATCACCGCCTTTCCGACCTCTAACCGCTTCTATCCTGCCGGGCTCGCTGCAGTGAAATTTACCCTTTCCTTGCATCTGAGACAAGTCTGTGTGTGTGCATGTGTACACGCATGAGAGACAGACAGAGAGCATGCACATGGGTGAGTGCTACCCTAGCAACCTGGGTGAACCTCACGTGGGAGCTGAACATCATCCTGGCGGCCCCACCCCGCCCAGTCTGGCCCACGCGGGAGAGGACAGTGCCCAGAGTTGATCAAAACCAGCCTGTGACTCGGGGGTTGAAGACAGTGGAGGGCCCTTCGCCCTGGGCCTTACTTATACAAATGGCACCAAACTTAGACTTCGGGTCTTATCTTCAAATGAGATCACGGACACAGCCTGAGTCCCCGAATCAGCTGACACGCTCCATCACACAGAACCAACCACCTGTACTGTGACACCTTATGGACTGACACGTCTGTTACAAACTGTTGTCTTGTGACGATAAGACTGTATCATGTTTTGTGGGCTCCGAGCCCTAATTTGGTTCGTGAGAAGCGTGTAGAAAAGCATAATTTAATAACCCCAGATTGGAATTTCTCCATTTTTTTCTTTAATATAAGAGGAACTTCAAAATAATTGGCAGAGGCGTGGACCTTTCTTGACCTCTGAGAAGCTAGAGTACAACCCCACCTCAGAGGGGCGTGTGCTTAGGGTTCCCGAGGAAAGTAGAGAGCCCCCCAAGTTCCCTGAAGGACGGGACTGGCGATGGAAGGCTGCTCAGAGGTGGCAGGGGTCCCGGGACCCTCCCCGGAGCCCGCTGCCGGCACAGGACCCAGCCGCCCCTCCCCACCTGGCACCCTGGGACCAGAGTCCAGTGCGAACCGTGACCCTGCCACCGAGCCTCCCCCCGAGCCTCCCCGCTCTCAGAAACAACTCGTTTCCCCAGGAAGCGAACACATGCATTTCATAATTTTTGTTATGAAACGAATTCCCGGAGGATTCATGGAAGTTAATTTTTTCCAAGTATTTTGATGCGTTTAGAAATTCCTTTTATTCAATCCCATCTTGGCCCAATGTCTTTCTGTCCAGGAAGTAAAAGAAAAAGAAGGCAGTCAGTTTGGCGTTAGTTAAGGGTGGACACGAGGCCAGTGACACTGCCTGTAAACGAGCATTTCGTTTTTGCCCACGTAACCTGCACAATAATCACTCCTATCTGGGGAATAGCTTTATCCTGAAACATCCGTTCACGTCTTCCCAGAGTCTCAGGAGCTCACAAGGAGCCTTGAAGTCCAGCAGCCCCCAGGAGTGCGGCCGCAGGTGCGCAGGCCATCAACACAGTGAAGAAACAGCGGAAGGGAAAAGAAGTGAGTGTGATGACTGACAAGTTGGTTCCCCACTTCTTTCTTCCTATGAGCATTAAATCCGAGTCTATCCAGAAAGAAAAAATGAAGAGAGGTCTTTCTCAACAAGACGCAGAAAAAGAAAAGAAAAACATCGTCCAGATGCGGCAGGAAGAGACAGATGCGATCGAGTGCAGAAATACAAAATTCTGCAAGGCAAATAATTTACCGTAACAACGTCAAAGGGCAACTGGCAATCCAGGGGAGAAAAAGCTTTGTGTGATACATCTGACAGTCAAGGAATTCACGTCCTTACTATGGGAGAACACCCGATAAAGACAGGCACCATCACCAGCATTTAGTGGGAAATTCCCAGGAGTAAGGAGGACTGCTCCAAGACTCGCACTCGTATTAATTCTTAACCTTTCCAACAACCCTGTGAAGCAGGTGTGATCGGTGTCCCCATTTTACAGGTGGGAAAACCGAGGCACAGAGAGGCCACACAGCAGACGACAGGCAGGACTGGAACTGGGCAGGCGGGCTGCAGTAATTACTGCTCCATTCCATTCTGTCCCGGAGACCGCCTGTGTTTCGGGGAGCACACGCTCCTGGAATTAAACTACAAAGCTTCTCGAGAACTGCGGCAAGAAATGAACACACAGCAAAGCCCCAGGCCACGCGAGGAAGTCTTGGTGAACACACTGTCCTCTCTGCTGCTCTGTGGTGGGTGGGAGGGCAGCTGGCAGGGGTGGGGCAGGGGGACTTCCCAGGTAGAAGAGCAGCCCTACCCAGGCCCAGGGACTCAGCACGGTGTCCCATACGCCGGTGGTTCAAAGTGGACCCAAGCAGCTGTGAGTGGAGAGGGTGCAGCCACCTGTAGGCCTTGTGGCTGGCATGGCATCCAGGTGCCCTCGCCCAGAAGCTGCACCTCTGTGTGCCCTGGGAGAGCCGAGTCATCCTGCCCACCCCGGTGTCCTCCAGTCTGGGTGGCACCTCCCACACACCCCGGGTGATCTCCGGGAGACATCCATCAGAGTCACTGCTGGGCCCAGGGTCTGGACCAGCAGTCTCACACCCGGGTGCCTTCTTGAGGATTCCGAGCGCGGGGCGTGTGTGTTCTGCAGAGTCTGAACACCTGCGCTCAGCCTGACACAGAGTGTTCCAAAGCAGCTGCGATATGTCCCATCCCACCTGCGTCCGGGTCATGTGACCCGCCCCCCTTACCCACCAATCCTCAGAGCCAAATTCCCCACCTGCCCCGGGCCTGACTCGACACAGAGGGGACAGCAGAAGTGACCCCTGGCCCAGCCCCAGCTGCACTCCCTGTCCTGCAGCTTCCACTCTCCCTCTTGAGCTCTGAGCCGGCGCGGAAGTCTGGGCCACACACGCGAGCACAGAGGTGCCAGAGCGAGAGGGAGGGAGCCTGCGGGGGACCCCAGGCCTGGCCGCTCCCTGACAGCAGCTGTGTGACGCCAGGACTGAGAAGGGCCCGCTGAGGCCAGCCAGCCTGCGGGACAGGGAGACGCGACCCCAGCCGGCGTTTCGCACTGCACAGCGCGAGCTGACCCAACAGTCTTACCCGAAGCCCCTCGTGCGCGGGCCAGTAGATCCCCCCCTTCTGCTTAAGCCTGATCCAGGTGAGTTTCTATCGCTTATGATGACTCAGCTGACCCCACTGTCCCCCCAGGGGCCCCACAAGGAGGTACACACGCCTCCTTCCCTGCTTCCTGACATGTTGGGTCAAGGGTTCAGGGAGGGTCCCAGAGCGACGCCTGCCGACCCTCCCTCCTCTCCTGCTTACGAAGGTACTTGGGTCCAGCCGGAGGCGGCCACCACCCATTGAGACCATGACACGGTGGAGAGCAGCTGCCGGGAGTGAGTCCGCAGGACCGTTACCCGAGCCTGAGGGACAGGCTCAAGAACGTTCTGGAGTGGGAAACGGCGTTCAGTCCAGGGGCACCAGCTTCAACTCAGCGCCAAGCTCAGGGCTCGGAGAAGACCCGTCCCACAGCTGCGGCAGAATATGCAGACCGTGCGGTCAACGGTTTCTCACCTCCCCCAGCCCTGTCACCTGCAGACGCCCGCTTCCAACGCCATCCTGCGACAGAGAAGCTCCAGCCCACGAACGCAGAGGGGACACCAAGTTCAGGGCACTGCAGTACCCTCCCCGCTTGCTTCCTTCACCCAGCGGTTGTTTATGGGGGGAGCGAGGGGCCGCAGACAGACGGGCGCACAGACCCGCAGGGTCACTGGGCTGCTGCCGTCACCGCCGTGCAGGCCCGGGGACAGACAGACTCAGAACACAGTCACACAGGGCTCTCCGGAGGGACCCCTGGACTCAGTGTCAAGAAGGGACCCCGGGCGCCTCCGACCTGAAGACCAGGAGCGGCTTCCCAGAGCGGAGCAGGTCGCTTGGGGACTGAGATCTGAAGGAAGGGGCGCGCTCCGACAGGGGAGGGACCGTGGGGTGTGGAAGGACCCCACTACCCTGGGTTTGGGGCAGCGCGCGGTGGGGGAGGGGAAGAGACGCGGAGAAGGGGGAGCGGCGTGTGTGGGCCTCTGACTGCCGTGAGCTCCAGAGGGAAAGCGGAGGCAGGGATGCGGCGCAGGTGTCTGCCACCACTGCACTGAATCAACAGCACCCGACGCGTGGGTGCTGGTCCGGTTCCGCAGGCGAGAGTCTCAGGGGTAAACTCAAGGTGCTGGCACGGCCGCCCTCCCTCCAGAAGCCCCAGGGGAAGACGTGTTCCTTCCCTTTTCCGCTTCTGGAGGCGCTTACATCCCTTGGCTCGAGCCCCTCGCTCCCCACTCAAGCCAGCTGTGATTGTCTCTCTTGGCCTCCCCCTCCTGCGCCCTTGGAGGACCCCTGTGGTCTCTGTGGCCCACACACGATCCGGGACCCGCGAGGCCCCTCGCTAATCACACCAGCAACGTGGGCGAAGGGTGACATTTTACACTGCCTGTTGTTCCACCGTCCCCTCCAACCGGAAAGGTTTTTAGAAAGAGAAAGAGCCTGTGCGGGGTCGGGAAGGCCTTCAGCCTGAGCTGGCTGGTGCCGTCTGACACACATACCAGGCGGGCACATTGCGCGTTCTCCCAGAACTGGGGCCCTGGGTCCTTTATTTACCGCGTGAATAGAGGCTGGCAAGGGGCCCCCCGGCGACTGGGTTCTCAGTGGGTTTTCCGGCAGCGCGGCAGCTGTGCAGGAGAAGATCTGGGCGTGCAGGGCTCCGAGAGGGGAAACACCCGCCAAGTGCTTCCACAGAGCACAGGCCGGGAGCAGAGTGAGACGGCGAGTGTGGGCTTTGTGGATCACCTGAGCAAAGCTCCAGACGCCTGGGGACGGTCGACCAGCAAGCTTGCCACCTCCGGTCCCAAACCCTGATCTCCTAATACGCTAAAATGTAATCTCCGTCCCCACAGTTCAGCATAGTGCTGGCGACAATGATATTTTCTACCTCCGTATTTTTGAGAGTTGGTAACTCCACAACCTAGGGTCCTAGACACCTGCTTTGAGAGAGTTAGGCACAGAGATGCACCTTGACATGACACGAATTACAGCACAAGGGGCCACTTCCTCCTCAGTTGTCTGCTCTTCTGACGGTGACAAGGAGAAAACCTATCTGCGTGTAAGTCACGCTCGCGATCCCTATTCAGCAAAGAAATACCGTGTCTCAACTGTGGAGCCCTCGGCAGGCACTGGTCCCCCAAGTAGAAGTCGGAAACACGGGAATCATTACTGGTTTTCAATTTGTGGGAGGGACGTCGTTTCTTTTCCAATTCCACCCAAGGGGATGAAATTTAAAGAAAAACACTAAGTACGATAATAGTTCCGGTAATAAACACATATTGGATAAAAATTATACAAGTGGTTCAAAAGTGAGTAAAATTTAAGGATCACTGATCTTAAGAAATATTCCACCATTACTGGAAAGGTAGATAATTGCATCATCCAACTCAAACCAGGTAAAGTAAGTGATTCTGTCCTGCACTGTCTAGTGTGGACACCACCCCACCTGTCGCCACACTGGCTGGGTCGTCTGCGTCACGTGAGCTGAGCTCTGGGCATCGGCTCCCCGCCTTTCTGCCCACATCAGGACTGTGGCGATAGAATCATGTCTGTCTGGCAAGCTTCCCTGGTATGATTTCCAAGCGACCTGCCGTTGTCCATTCTCCATATTGTGGACACCCACGTGCCAGAAGACACAAAGAGAAGAGCTCATAAGATGTTCTTATTCACCCTAAGAAACATGGAACTACGGAGGAGGAAGAGCATGGCTACGTGTGTTCGTCCATGAACACAACAGGTCTTTCCCCTAAGGTGGGACGTGAACAGGTATCGACTCCGTGGCCCAGAGTACAGTGTCTTCCTTCACAACATCTGACTTCAACTTGGTGCCAAGACGCCGTGAGGATAGTGAAACCTCGATACTATATCCTCAGGGTTTTTATTTAATTTTTTCCAGGTCTGTAATTAGAAGACGAGAAGTAACAGCCAAAGAACATGAGAGAGATAACACCATGAGGAACAAAAACATAGAGAGAAGAAGAGCCAGAGGTCATAGTGGCAGAGAAAGGACCACCGACCCTGGGTGACGGCTGGGGATTTCCATCCTCAGGCATATCTGGGTTTGAAAGGGTAGGAGAACATGCAATGTATGGGACACAGGAGAGACAGAGCAGAGACACAACGGGACAGTGTCTCTTGGACTCCACCGTGCACGACAGAGCCCGCAGACGCTGAAGCCCATCCGGCCAGGAAGACACCAGCCATGAGCAAGAAAGCCAGGTGGCTTCACAAAGGGAGCTCGGGCTGTGGGCTTTCAACACACAGCACACTGCTCCTCAGAGCAAGCCTTTTCCAGGCCAGATACTGGCTTCTGCCCCCGCACCGACAAGAGGCTCTCTCTGGCTGCTGCTTTACACACCGGGCACCATAGCAATCCCTTCCACTCCGCCGCCTCCCAATCACCACCCCTTCCAGAGAGCGACAGCGTGAGCGGTGTTGGTGCGCGCCAGCCAGCCTGGGAGGGAGCACCGGGGACCCAGGAGGTCAGAACAGCGTGACCCCTCCGAAGGGCATCCCTCAACCCCAGCCACCTGCAGCCAGGTGCCCGGGACCATGGTTGTGTTTTCTGATTTTTACAAAGAGAAGTCCAAAGTACAGATCTGACTTCTAAAATGTCTCCTATACAGGAGTTGGATATGAATTAAAAAACAAACATTTAAAGCCCTGTGGGAGGCCGTTTCTGCAAATTTCCTGAGCTGGGATATTTGGCTAAAAACAGTTTAGAAAGCTCATTAAACTATAGAAACCCCTGACCAGACCCACCTAATGCTACAAACAAAACACATTTGTGGGATGGCCAGCCATGGCCAGTGTGGGGTTGGGATCCATGGGGATCACCTGGAGGTCCCCGCTAAAAGTACGGGTTCCCGGACCTTGTCCACGGAGATCTGGATTCAGTAGGTCCGTCCTGGACTGGAGCGTGAGAACTTTGACCCTCAACCGTCTCTGCAAGTGACCCTGCTGCTTGTGGCCTCTAAATGATACCCTGGACTCACTGCCCCGAGCCAGCGTGCTGCTCTGGCAGGTCTCACACACCTCTGTGCCTCAGTTTCCCCACTGCAACGTGAGCATACAGGTGAGTACTCCCCAGAGGACCATCCACCCCACAGGCTCCGACGTCCCCGTAACCCCAGACCGTCGCAGGAAGACGCTGACTGGATCCACGCCCGGCCTGCATCCACAAGACCCCTCTGGAAATTTCTTTCCTGAAACTCCATCCTGTACAGAGCTCAGCATTTTGCTGGCAGCCTCCAGGGTTCAGTAACCTCGCGCAAAGGGGGAGAAGTCACCTCAAGCCTGGGAAGGAAACGCTGCTGCCGCCACAGGGTTTCAGCGGCCGTCCCGGTGCTTACAGGCAAAAGAAGTTCTGGGCACGAGCAGAAAACGCGGGGGCCCACGGACAGGGGAGCGAAGGGAAGCAGATGGTACAACAGCAAGACCGTCTTTCCTGCCAGCAGCCACCGTGATTCAGAGTTGAAATGGCGTCAGATGTAATGGGCAGAAGGCACCCAGGAGCACTGGGCCCAAGCTCAGAGACAACTGCTAAAGGTCAGAGGAGAACAAGGACGGAAGGGGCTCCTTTCCGAGCAGCGAGCAGACGGACAGACGCGACGGAGAAGCGTCGGAAGGCAAGGAAGCATCAAAGACTGACTAGACTCTTGGGCTCAGTGACACGTAGGAAGCATCTGTGATGCTGGTTTTCATCCCCAAAAATACAGCAGTGACCACGACAGACAGTCCCTGGCCTCACAGAGCTGCCCCCGCATAGGGAAGAAGGATGGTGAACCGGCCATTGCCCGCCGTGCCTGAGCTGGAGAGGAGCAGGCAGTGAGCCCCGGGAGCACAGGCAGACGGACTCACCTGTCTGGAGGGAACACCTGAGCTGAGCCCCCAAGGTCTACAGGTGGGGAAACCAGGTGCCAGAACCTTCCAGGAAGAGTCCGTCCCCGAGCTGAGCTTCCCCACGTGTGCACTCGCCGCTTGTGGGGAACGAAGGGCAGACACCTGGGCCTACAGGAACACAGACTGTGTTTCCTTAAGTTCGTGTTCAGGAGTGGCTGGGCGTCCGAATGCCTTCTTCCCTCCCAAGACCCTCAAAACTTCTCCAGTCTGCACCCAGCGCCCATGAGACGCTTCCCCATGAGGCCCCACGTGCAAGAGGGAAGCCCCACTTGAGCTGGCAGAAACGCAGAAGGCAGAAGCAGACGGAGCCTGGGCCCAGCGGGAGCAGGCGTGGGTGCAGGAAGGGGAGGTGGGCAGGCTGGTGGGGGGCGCTCACAGGCTGCGGGGCATAGCTTCCCGGCCCTTTATGCCGTTTTGAAAAGCTCAGACTTCCACTCTGCTCCTAAGAACATCCTCCTCCACCCACCCTGAAATAAAATCAGCCCAAGTCATGGATTGAGACCACAAGAGAGTTTAGAAAAAAGGACTATAAAAATAGTTGACCGGGAGGACAGGGAGCGGGGGATGTCTGTTCATTCTGATGTTAGTTTTTCTCATACAAGTAATAGGCTATACACCTGAGCCCACTATCGCCACCAAAAAATCCCAGAGAAACAGAGACAAACGTGGAGGAGGATGGGATAGGTGGATCAGGAAAGACCCCACATCGGGTCCCCGCGCCTTTCACATCTGACCACCCCATCCTCACCATTCCCGACGTCGTTCTTGAAGTCTGCCTGCCTTTTTCTTTTTCTTAGTTCACCTGCTTTTAAGGCTTGTGACTTACTGATGTCTCCTCCTAAACCATGGCTAGGGAATCACATTTCTGTTTGTTCAGATAAACACATAGTCCTTACTGTCCTTCACTGCCCGGCGTCCCCCAAATTCCTTCCACACCCTCGGTGCCCTGCAGGGACGTTAATCTGGAAAGCGGTGGGCAGACCTTCCCTGTGCTCATCTTGCTGATCTGGACCCCAGAAATGCACGCTCACACGGGCTGCAGGCCACCTGTCTGAGCGCAGGGTGCACGCGGGGTCACGCACACCATGGTCCTCAGATGTCATGCGTGCTCGACTCCCCATTCCCGGGAAGAGGGATACAGACCGGGAAATGGCCGACCTCCGTCCAAATCTGCAGGAAGCCTCACAACAGCCCCGTCTCCGGGAGCCAAGGGTGACGTGAGGTTTCCTGGGTCCAATGTCTGGCCCTACTGGAAAGACATTCACATGGTTTGAACATCTCCGGCTAACCCCGGCACACAAGAGGCCGCTGTCACAGGGGACACAAAGCCAGCCTTCCCAGCTCTGCTGCCACCCCACACTCATTTGTCCCAGTCTTTTTGCAGATGAAAGGAGCTAATATGAGTAATGACCTTGGTCCGGTGATCATCACATAGTCAGCGATCAATACCATTGGGTCCTTATGGTCGGTTAGCCCCCTTACAGGTGGGGGTATCGCCCTCCAAGCAGGCAAGCTGGGGTTCTCGTTAGGACAGGTGCTCAGGTCTGCAAATATTCCCATGGGGCCATAGCCAAGGAACCTCTCATGGCCACGGGCTGCACCTGCCAGGACCCCAGTGGCCCCTTCCGGCCTCATGGCAGCCTTGAGAGGAAAGACTATCCCTGACCCGTTTGACAGACACAGACTCAGGTGATGCAGTTGCCTGAGGTCTCGGCAGTTGGGACGAGGACAGGGACTGGAGCCCACGCTCTCACTGTGCTGTGTCACACCATCACCATGGTGGCGAGGGCTGGGGAGGCAGTGACGACCAAGGGGACAGTGTCCATGACACTGGGGGATTGCTAGGCCATTGCCCAACCAGAGTCATTGGGCGGGGGGAGGGCTCCTTTCTCAAGAGAAACTGGAAATCCATATATTTAAATGAAAGTTTTTTCTTTTTCCACGTTGGCAGCTAGTTCAAAACTGTTGAACTCCACGCCTGCCAAGCCAAATACGGCCACAGGCTGGAGCCAGCCCAGAGCCCTGGAGCTGTGGTCTCGGAGTTCAGGTGAAACTTCCCAGGGCTCTGACTCCCCCGCAGTCCCCTCACAGGGACCCCTGTGAGAGCTGGTGTCCCTGACATCCCCTCCCCATCATCACAATTCCGGGACCCACACAGCCTAGCTCTCGAAAGACCTAAGACCAACCCCCCAACAGAGCCAAAGCAGTGGAGGACCTGTCCCCCAAGAGAAGACGCTCCCCTGGGCCTGGCCCCCCACCCCCAGCCCTCCTGCCCCGTGGGCTCTCCCAGTGGCCACAGCTGAGCCTGGGCTGTTTTTCATTTAGAGAAACAAACAAGCCTGATGTGTTTATAGTGCTGTCTGAACTCCGGGATGGCCCGAACACCGGGTTTGTAAACCTGGCCGTGGTTTTGGACCTCAAAACCATTTCTCGAAATCCTGGGTTCTGCAAACTCCAAAACATATCCCTCCCCCACAACCACCACCACCACCATGTGTTTTGCCCTGTTAAACTTGTTTGTTTTTCTTGGAATGAAGTCCTATGTCCCCAAAATTGTGCATGACAAGTTCATCACAACATTGTTTTGAGGCCGTTGGATGTCTGAAAGGCCTTGGCTTTCAGAAAGGCAGGTGTTACACTGTTTCTTTCTTCCCCCCAAAAAGAACATTCTCATCCTGCGAGGGGTAGCAGAACTTGAAGGCCTGAGGCTGATTCAGATGTCAGACAACGTTTCAGAGAGGTCTGAAGTGTGGCCCAGATAGCCATGGTCGGGACCTCTGATGCTGGAAAGCAGGTCACTTTCCACGGGAGAACAGGGAAAAGGACACATCCGGCCCCTCCACTGCCTACACCCGCTTTGTCCAGGACACTCTTCCTGCCATGGGCCCGCAGCCCCTGCTGTGGCCCACCCCCGCCACCACTCCCCAGGCTCAGGGATGAAAGAAACCTGCCCAGGGCAGGAGTGTCACAGGCCGGCCCCGCCCAGGGCCACCGTCAACATCCCAGAGTCAGAAATAACGTGGTGGGAGACACACCACCAATTTACTTCCCACAAAGGCCACGGCCCCAGCCAAGTCCCATGTGACATCACCGCGTCTATTTCTGTAGTGGGTTTTTTTTTCTTTCTTTCTTTACAAGATTAAATAGTTTGCTCTCACGTCTCCGCAAGACGGTACTTCCGTCTTTTTCAGTGTCCAGGACATATCTCAGGTTAGAATCCTGGGCCCCTGCACCACCACCCCTGCGTCCCCTCCCACCCACCACCCCGTGTCTGCAAAGACTCTGCAGCCACAAGCTGGTGTCCCCACCCACCGGCGCCCAGAGGAGGCGGCGTGTCACTCACCGTCCGGGTCACACTGCGCCGGGCTGCTGATGCAAGAAGCTCTGTACCTCCCGTAGTAGAGAAGGGTTACTCCTTTCTCCTCCTTGAGGTAAATGCCCTTGTTGACCTTCCCCTCCATGATGTCTACATTAGAAGAGCGACAACATCGGGCGTCAGCAAGTGTCAGACTTACACACAACCTACACTCTACTGTTCATGTCCATAATATTGTGTGCCCTCTACATTAACATTAATGCTTCCTATTTAATATTAAACTAGTCCTAGTGAAGTTAGAATCCTGTAACAAGAAAATGTGACTACTTCACAATAAATTGATCATAGTAATATTTTGTCATCAATGACTACTATATTAGCACGTACTGTGCGCTCTACAGTAACGACACTCTAATCCGTTGGCTGGGGATTGGGTTCCCAGGAGCGATGCGGTGACAGCCTCCTCCTGTCCCGAATTTCAGCTCCGTCCACAGGCTTCCAGAACCCCTCTCGCCCATCTTGTAAATGAAAGGCTTAGGTACATGTTTGAACCTAAGCACCACCTGTGAGCTCTCCTTGGAAGTCCCTAATCCTAGACTGGGAGCCTACAATTCTGCAAGAATCCATGTCTGGACTCTGGGAGGGAATCCTGGTGGGGCCTGCCAGGTCCAGGCGCAGTGGCCATGAGCCCCCGTTGGCCCTCACCGCTCCATCCACCCCTCTGTCTGGCCCCATTCCCACGGCAAACGTCCCTGATGGTGTGAGTGTGGGGTAAATGGTTTACAGGACCGATAAGTGAAGACTATAAAAACCAAGTGTGATTAGGCATTTATTGTTCATTGGGGTCAAAGTCGCCCAGATACCTCCTCTGTCGAAAGGACACTTACCCACTGCCCTTGAGCTGTCACACAGCCCGGGATACGTAGACGCTTGGCTGAGCTCTTGGGGCCTGATGGCTGCCCCAGTGCAACTTTTCCAACAGCCACTGTCAAGGGGGAGAGCCCCTCAAAGGGCCTCTGTGCGCTTCCTCACTGTTCTAAACTCATTATTTTTTTGCGTATCTCATTTATTGCTGGGGAGCCTACATACCACAAAACTAAACATATCGTAAAAGTAAGTTAGCAGTTACATGCTTGAGCTGGGCCGTATGAACCCCTCAATAAGATGTCGGACTGCAAAGATTAATTTTGGAAGGCAGACCCCTCACAGCTGAAAACAGCGATCAGATTAGGTGTCGCCCCAAACGCAGAGGGCACGAGGCCTGAATGATCCCAACGGACTTTCCACGCTGCTCCGGGAGCCGCCGCCATAGCTGCTCTCCCTCCCGCTTTGAGCTGCGTAGGAGAAATAGGAAACATATGGGCTCAGAGGTGATTAAGTCGGATAATAATTTAACCCTGACTCCACTGGGTGTTTGGTAAGGCAGCTCCTAATAATTAAATAAAACTCCAGCTGCAGAAGACATGCTGATTTTAATGTTTGTAAGAGATCAAATTTGGGGGGAGGCATCTTAAAATCCGTTTCCATTTTCCATTCCAAGGGTCTGCTTTTCCTCCCCCCAAAGAATATACATCACTGAAAAACCCAAACAATTTCTATTTTTAGAAAGTATCTCGTGTCTGTCTCGGTCTGAAAACCAGCAGCTGGCTCGGGAGATCCTGGTCAGTGATGCTTACGAGCATCAAGGCCTTGCGGTTGGGAAGGGGCACTATGTCCGGACCTAGCGTGAGGCGCTTCTTCCCAGCTCCCCGGGTCTCGGACTGGAGGCCTGATCTCCCGCCGAGACGAAGCGCTTTCCTACAGAGCCCAAGGGAACCGGCCTCCAGACTCCTTGCGGATCCCAACGCGACAGAACACGGGACGGGAGGGTACAAGTGCTCACCGACGGTTGCAGACAGATTTGAGTAGGCAGAGTCATTGGTACGAACAAAGGTAGAGTTATGGGAAGGAAGCACAGTGAGGTTGTGGGTTCGCAACACTGGGTGGGACAACAAAAGAGAAAAGCACAACACATGAGTGACATGAGCAACCAATGGAACCCGCATATCTCTCAACCTGACGCGCACCGAGCGGCCATCTCCCAATGGCCAAGCACCTTGGATTTTCTCGCCCAACCTCGCCTCCCCGCCACCCCTGCCCTCCCGCGCACTGGGCGCCATTGGGGCCTGCCAGTCCCGGAGCCAGGGCGCCGCAGCTGTTGGCTGTCGCCACAAACACGGGTTCCAGTTTGCCGCATCCAACGCCCTTAGATATTCAGGTGAGAGATACGGAGCCGAGCTCGGCCGCACGGCAGCCTTGACGACAGGGTTCATGTGGTGATGTCACGACAGTGGACGAGCCAGGACACAGCATGGAGGCAATGGCATGATATCATGACACGTGGACACAACAGAGGGTTCAGCGACAGATAACACAACTGCAGGAGCACGAGATGGCTTCCAAAGCCATTCCACGGTCCCCGGCATCAGACTGTGCCGACGGACCCTACTCTCTGTTTCTGGAGACGCCTGCGATGGAAATGAAATGGGCCAGTGTGCATCCTTGTGTGAAGATGGGTCAACGGCCTGCAGGGACACCAGCACCCTTCACGTGTTCTGGGACACACGTGAACACACTGAGTTTCCTGGGAAGTTCACACATCGGTCAACAAAATTCAGCCAAAGCCAATTGGGTCTTGGCGATTATAGGGCTTTACGAGAACTCCCTGAGGGACAGGTGTTCGAGACATCCAAAGGCACTGGTTTGATCCCAACAGTGAGCTGTGGTGAGCCGTTGGGACAGGAATATCATTATCTGAGCTACTGTTTGAAATAACGACTAAAAGGTGAATTTCTGCATCCTAAACCGGGAATTACGTTGATAATTCCACTTGCTGGGATGGTCTCTCCTCACAGGGTTTAAAATAAAGGCCCTGGGAGGAAAGATGAGATCGTAACAGAGGGGAAAGCAGTCCCTTTTAACCCGATCTGGTCAGGTAATGACTTCCACAGGGAGCTTACATCCCCGTGGCTCAGACCTCTCGGACAAAACATGGAGCTCCAGACAGGTCTTCCGTGTGGGGCGCTGGCTCGCCGTGTGCAAGCGGGAAGGCAGGAGGGGCACTGAGGGCTCCTGAGCTGGTCTTCCACTGGTGGGCCCTTCCACCACCCAGAGGTCCCACTCCTTGACGGCCCCACTCTGGGGACACTGGTGGCCCAGATCCCAGCTAGAATGCTTCCCAGTTTGCAAATTTTAAGGGAAACGTCTCAGAATCTTAGGCGGTAATTTATGGCAGCACATGAAGTCCCAGGGGTGTGGAAGACGCCGGCGTGCCAGTGTGGAGAGCATCGTCGTCAGCGGCGTGCGGGTTTTTTAAAAACCCCACTGCACGGAACTGGAAGAGACCCGACGTGAGCCTGTGCTGGGCCGGCGGCAAAGCCCTTGCTACCCACGACATAATCAAGAACGGTGAGGAAATGAATATTGAAATGCAAAAGCATCCGGAAGCACCGACCACTTATACTGGGAACAAGTTTCTTACTGGAAAGGGAGACAGTGCTCGGGGGCATGTGGGGCTCCTCCTTGGGGCCAATGCCTGAATTCGGGCAGATAGAGACTGTGCTTTCCAGGGAGTTGGGAACGTTGGGAGCATCTTGGGAGATGTTCAGTCTTTTCAAAGTAGTGGCCAGTGATGTGTGCAGAAGCTGATTGGTCGGTGGGGGTACCTCTGCCGAGGGAAACAGCAACCCCCCGGACGTGCATAGTTGTGCCGGTTGTCACGCCCCTCGGCATCGGCTCAAATGCACCCCTGGTTTGGCAGGTCTGTCTACCTAGAAAATGGACACCTAGACCCGTAGGCTGACTGACCCACCACCAGCAGCTTCAGGCCTCCAACAGCTGCTTTCGCTTTAAGGTTATCGGAGGAAAGCACACACATTAATGGTATTTTGAATCACAAGTTCTGTCCTTCTGTGATAAAAATATATCAAGCTTCTGTAAAATACTTTGGGTGAACAGTGATTGGGAGAAGACCCCCAACAGGCACCAATCTCTGCTAATCTCCCGGCTTCCAAATGGACGCTGTCCATGTCTGTGTCCCCTGATGGCCCCCCAGCCCCATGTCACCCGTCCCTGTGGCCTCGGATTCTTTCACCACCCGTGTCTACCTCCAGTTGTGTCCTGAAGCTCATGAATCCCGTCCACATTTTCCAACGGCCAGTAATGGGAAGCAGACGCCAAGACCTCAAACCCTGGGGGGAGAAGAAGAAACGTGTGAAGTCAGCGTCAGGAGGGAAGAACCGCTCACCTTCCATCGTGAGTGGAGGGAGGAGAAACATCACGGGATGCGGGATTCACTGAAGAGGAATTTGGATAAACTCAACACTTTGAATAAAGGACTCTTAATAAATTATAAATGGGTGAATTTTTCCTTAACAGGATAAAGCGTATAAACAGGAATGAGCGGATACCTCTGAACCGAAGGGAACAGCAACCCCCATGCATCAAGGGGCCCAATGGGAAGCATGTCCGTTAGGGTCAGGAGAAAGGCAAGAACCTTGTTCTGTTATTGCTTATGCTGTTTTAGAGGACGTAGCTGGTGCAATCAAGCCAGGGAAAGAAATAAGGTTAAAATGATTTTTTTAAAGATTTTATTTATTTGACAGAGAGAGAGACAGCGAGAGAGAGAACACAAGCAGGGGGAATGGGAGAGGGAGAAGCAGGTTTCCCGCTGAGCAGGGAGCATGATGCGGGGCTTGATTCCACGATGCTGGGATCAGGACCTGAGCTGAAGGCAGATGCTTAATGACTGAGCCACCCAGGCGCCCCAAGGTTAAAAGGATTAAAAAGAGGGGGAAACCGGCACCAATATTACTGACATCATATAAGGCTCTTGACAGCACCTCCTTGTTTTATTGTAACAATAACCTGTCAGGTAATTATCTTGTTGGACTATTTGTAGAGACGAGGGGCCAAAGCTGCCTCAGAAATCGCCCCGCTGACTTGGTTTGACATGGAAGGCTCACTCCGGGTCTCCCCAAGGCAGCTCCTGGTCTTTCTGCTCTCGCCCTCCTTCCGACATACTAAAAATTAACCGCTTGCGGATTTCCTTTATGACCCTTGCACTTTGAGTAGACAGGATCTCGTGCAGACTGACCGTGTCCTATTCTGCTCATCCCACTTAATACCCCATGAACTGTTTCATCTATTTGCTCCTACCCAGGCTCTGTGGTGGGGTCTCGGGGATAGTCCCGGGGCCGTGCCCCACCCCAACATGCTCAGCCCCTTGCCCAGCTCCAATCTGCTCCTGGATTAGTTCTCTGTGATTAGTTCCCAGAAGCGGACACAATGGTCCAGATGATGACATGATCATCAAACTCCCAAAGGAGATGCCGGATCACAGAGAAGCAAAAATTAATAAAGTCATCTGTGTTATTCATTGTAAAAAAATGTTTTAAGAGGAGGTAACAAGGTCGTTATTTTCAAATGAGGTATGCCTCATAAGGAGAATGAAAAAACGAGACATCCTTACAAATAAGGAAAGAATTTGGTAAACGAAGCCTGTGACCCACCAGGAAAGAAGTGAGTAAGGAGGTTTATACAGATGTGACCCGTGAAAGTCAACAGTTTCCCTGTGTTCAAACGATAACACGAAAGTGGAACGGAAGAGGAGTTCTCATTTGTAAACATAGCCCACGAAGAGAAGACATTTAAGTGCCAAAGAATGAGAACCGTACAAAATTCTCTTGGAGAAAACAATAAAGTAACACCGAGGGATGGACAAGAACCCTTGGATAATGAAGAATTTTTGTAACCTATTTTTGGGAAAGAGAACTCCAAGTCATAAAAATGTCAACCCACCCTTGAATTCATACCTAACGCAAGAAGAGTTGTTGTAAACATCCTGAGAGATTTTGTGTGAGAGAAAGCTCATCATCTAGAAAAGGAAACAAGCAAGAAAAACCCACAAACCTACAGGGGGACGGCGATGGGGGTGGGGGGCCCAGCCCCTACACAGTGAGACCATCACAAGGTCACAGCTCCAGAGAGGATCCAGAGTGGCATACAAGTAGACGGTTCAGTGGGAAAGACACATAAATACCGCCACGCACTCGTGAAACCAGCTTATGACAAAAGTGGTCTTTCAAATCAGAGGAGCAGCACACAATGGACAGTCTCAGGGCCAACTAGCCGTCTGCAAAAACCGAGATCCCTAACTCACTCTCTCTACCATAACAATTTCCAGAAGAAGAAACTTAACATGTAGGGGCGCCTGGGGGGCTCAGTGGGTTAAACCTCTGCCTTCGGCTCCGGTCATGATCTCAGGGTCCTGGGATCGAGCCCCACATCGGGCTCTCTGCTCAGCGGGGAGCCTGCTTCCCCCACCCCCTTCTGCCTGCCTCTCTGCCTACTTGTGATCTCTGTCAAATAAATAAATAAAATCTTTAAAAAAATTTTTTTAAAGCCTTCAATGCAATGAAAAAATAAAACATAAAAGCTTATGAGGAAACCACGTGATAAATCTATGTGCATTTTTAAAATATTTCCATACATAAAAAATCAATCAAGCTAAATTGAACCAGGAAGTGATGTTTATGTAATACATGCGACAGAAATGTACTGATTTCTTTTTAAAGGAATGTATTGAATTTATTGTCCTCATTAAAACTCCCACTATTCAGAAAATTTAGACCAACAGAACATTGGGGCGAAGGACAGCAACAGGCAGTTCAAAGAAAAAGGAACGCAAATTATTTTTAAATTTATGAAAAGGCGTTCAACACTGCTCATCATTTTCAGAGGCGAGCGCAAACTGCAATGAGCTCCCTGTCCCAGCTCACCTGGCCGACAGACGAACAGTTAGATGTTCTAGGTTGGCGAGTTCTGCCACATTTTTGGCAGAAGGTACAGTCTTTCTGGAGGGCAGTACCACAACGACGACACAAATTTTAAGTGCACTTTGAGCTAGTAATTCAGCTCCTGGAAGTTCGTACTAGAGACAGACTCACACCTGGGATCAGAGAGCTACATACAGGGGTATTTGTTGCAAGATCTATGTATTTTTTTATAGTATCAAGAACAGGTGAACAAAGACAATGTTTATCAGCCAAGGAGCCGGGTCCTAAGGACGGAGCGGCTACTCAGTGGACCAGGACGTCATTAGGACAAGGCTGATACACGTGTCCTGATGTGGAACATTCCTCAAGCCGTACTGTCAAAAAATCAAGGTGAGAGAAAAATGTGTTAGTACCAACTGTTTGTGGAAAATGTAGCTGTTCGGCAGGCAAGGTGGGAGGGAAGGATGGAGAGGAAGAGAGAGAGACTTTGCATGGATAGCGCAGAAATGGACTGCCATATTTTAGGGGTGAGGAAATTGAGAGACTGGATGGAAGACGTGAGAAGATTTCTATTCCTTTCTATTTCTTTTCTTTTTTTAAGATTTTATTTAATTATTTGACAGACAGAGATCACAAGTAGGCAGAGAGGCCGCCAGAGAGAGAGAAAGGGAAGCAGGCTCCCTGCTGAGTAGAGAGCCCGATGCAGGGCTCAATCCCAGGACCCTGAGATCATGACCTGAGCCGAAGGCAGAGGCTTAACCCACTGAGCCACCCAGGCGCCCCATTCCTTTCTATTTCTGTCCTATTCAAACGTTCGTACGTGCATTCCTTTAAAAATTCAAAACGTGAAGACACGTGGATTCGCCAGCGTTCACTAGAAATGATTCTACTCTATCCACACAATATGGAGACTCTGACATGTCATTATCCAGAACACTCATTTCCATTTCTACCATGCTTTTCTCCACCGCCACCTCCCCCTCACCCAAAGTGTAGGATATTCGTTTTGAAGAGGGGAAACATCATTGACTTGTTATTCAGGTCATCTGGGGCGGGCAGGCGGGGGGGTGGGGTGGCGGATCAGAAAAGGGAAGGACATCCCTCGTGCAAAGAACAGGTGCAGAATCTTCTTCACAACCCACGTTGTCATCCAGTCAACACTGTGGATGGTAAGTCCTTCCCTATCATCCCCATTTTCAATCGCCCACCACCCGTTCTGGGCACAAAGGCTGACAGAGTAAAGGGATGGTGGCCTTGTTCGCACAGGGAGCCCCCCAAGCTAGCAAGAGTGCATGAGAGAAGGGGGGCTGGGGTCCGCCGAGAGCCTGCTATCCCACATCCCTGCACTTCCAGCAAGGATAACGTCCCACCATGTCGCCCCAGATGTCACACATGGACCACACTGAGATGGTGGGGTGGAGGGATGGAGATGCACAGTGGCGGGCTTGCACAGTGAAATGTGCATGGGGGCCCGGCCGGGAGGGTGCTCACGAGGACGGACGGTGCCCCCCCCCCGGCAGGCCCAGAGCAGCGAATCACAGCAGGGCTGGAAATGGCAGCTGCCGGGGTGGGGCTGCTGGTCTTGGGGGGATGGGGGCTGCGGCCCCCTGGGAGGTGTGTGTGTGTGTGTCCCGCCACTCCCCGCCGGTCCCTGCCAGTCCCCACGGCTCTGCAGGGAGGTCTGCCCAGCACGGCCAGTTCTCCCCCTTTTAGGGAGAAGTCAGAAACCCAGATCCTGGAGGTTCTTTATTCAAAATCTCCCCAAATCTTAATGTTCACAATTAAGGTGATTATTTTAACTAAAGCATTGGGCAGTACTAACAAATTGTGCCTAAGAAACTAAATTTAGCACGTAGGTTCCCCTTTAGAACCTCAGGCGTAAAAGCCCACAGTCCTACAAGTGTCATCAGATCGGGCAAATCTCATCCTTTGGGGACCAAGAAAGACCCCCAGGAGCCACGTACCCAAAAAGAAGGGGACCTGGGATGTCCAGGTTCTACAGACACCCCTGTTTCCATGGATGAACCCCGTGAAGTCCGTGTGTCTGCTTTGACACATAGTCAGCCTAATCATTACACGGCTCCTCCTGGGACCTGTGGCCCTAAAGGATAAAATGCGGGGAGAGGGAGAGGTATTTGGCTGACACCACGACGGTTATAACGAGTTCTCCAGGAACAAGTTCTCATCCCGATGCCATGTGCTGGACTCAGCCTGGTGAGGAGCAGGGACACACGGCCACTCGTGCCCCAGAGGACCGTTAACACGACCTTCCTTCTTCCCTTTCCGTTGCTCCTCTGGATCCTGCACGCCCGCCCCTTCTCTAGGACGCGTGAGCAGGAACCGTCTTCCCCTGACGCTGTAGGGAAGTCCGTCCCGGCGTCCCATGCCTCGTTCAACAGCAGTGCACGCCACGGAGGAGATCAGTCCCCAGCAGTCGCAGAGCTGGCCCTGACCGGTCCTCCTCAGGCTCATCGTGGGACTCCCCGCTGTGCCCACCGCCTACAATGCTCTTCCCCTGGCACCCCGACCACGGGAGCCTCGGGCCGGAGTGCAGCCCACGCGCCATCACCCTCCGCACTGCCAGCTCCTTCCCTGTTTGCCCACAGCACTAACTAGTCCTTGAATTCTTTTGTTTGTTGACATATCTGCTGTGTCAGATCCTCTGGTCCATCTGTACCACAGTCTCACATCTAACACACGCCCAGGGTGTGTGTCTGTCTGTGTAATCCAGATTTTTGCATTTGGATTCTCCCCAAAAGGGTAAGCTTAGCGATAAATTTTTTCAAACTATGTAGGCAGAATGGATGAGGAAACGCAATCATGAATAAATGAATGGATGAACATAGAAAAAATACATACGTACACACTTCTGAAACTATTTATACCCCAAGATCTCCATCGATCACACTTCCGTTTGTTCAGTAGCGTATAAGCATTATTTTTAAAAACTCCTTCATGAACACTTTTCTTTGCACTGGGAAGAAGAATGGAGTTTCTGGCGGGACCTAGCGGCTTGGACAGCCTCTTGCAGACCCAGTAACCCTGCGGCACTGACCGATGTTAATTTGCCTCATTTTGCTGATCATTTTGCAATATGGACAGATACTGACTCATGACGTCGTACGCCTGAACCTAAAATAATGTTGTATCCATTATGCCTCCATTAAAAGATACGTAAATAAAGGGAACAGACTGTTGATTTGCACAGAGAAATAACCAGTCTGCGGCCAGAGGGAATTACAATCACCATAACCATCCGTATTGGCCTTCTAGGCCTCTGAACGGGGCCACGAGGGGAGCTGGCCCTACCTCCCGGTGCCGGGTCGAGCCCAGCTGCTCTGGGTACCCCAGACTTGGGAGCGGCTGGATAACGGGGATGTAGAAAGTCCCTTTTCCTCATTAGAGAAGTTAAATAAACGGCACATGGGTGAACTTTGTAAATCCCCATGATTTCTCTGCTGGCGCCATGTATGGCTTACATCTATCAACCACCGGGCTTCCCAGCGCCATCCCCAGAGCGGAGCACGGACTCAGCAGCCTGGGCCCGGGGAAAGGCTTAATGCCATCCTTCCTCCAAAATGAAAGTCCACGGTCACAGATAAACACAGATAATAATGAAGGCTCAGAATGATCTAGAGTTGTCGTTCAATGATTTACAGAACTGAATACCTATCTACATGGTAGAGACACACATCTGGTCAATGCCTCATTGCCTGGGCTGCTGTGGACAGACAAGCCGATGACGGTGCCCCCGGGAGCCGCCGTGTGGCAGGCGGGCCGTGCTCACCGATTCCGCTCCTGTGTGACCCACGGCGCATGGTCAGGCCCACCCCGGTTGAGCATCTCCCGCACGGGACGCAGTGTGCAAGGTCACGGCAAGACAGGGAGGCCTTGCGAGTCCTGGCACGACCTTAAGACGGCAAGTCTGGAGTGGCCGCCATGGGAACAAGGGGCCCTCCCGGAGGCCGGCCCCACGTCCTGCTGCTCAGCCCCTTCCATGCCCTCATGGTCCCCACGTGCCCTTATGTGTCTGAGCCCATTGAGAGCTGCTGAGGTCACTGCCACGTCTCACCGGCGACCTCAGGCAAACCACCTGCCCTCACCGGAAGCCCCCCTCCTGCAGGAGAGGGCCGTGTGGGACCCCACAGAATCCATGTCTGAGCATCCACTGTGCTGCCAGTTTTCAATGCGGCTCCATGTTCCCCAGAATTCATGGCGACAGCTCACAGAGCCGTTCCCCGCGGGGTGGGGTCTAGCGGTTTGCAAAGGCTCCCCCTCCAGGAACGGGCTCCCTGCCTGTGTCTGTGTCTGTGTGAGTGGGCACCCTGGACAGGGCCTGGGCTAGGCTTTCCCCACTGGGGCTCCTCCCAGGACCCTGAAGGTCGGTGCCCCCAGAAGCAGAAAGGAAGGCGGCCTCCTGGTGGGGGTGCCGCATGGACCATGGAGCCGGGGTCAGACGTCCCTGCAGGATGTAGGGAGAGCAGATGATGGAAGGACCAGAGAGAGAGGAGGAAGAGGGGAGACCGGGGAGAAAGAGAAGGTGAAGCAGAGAGAGTGAGAGACAGAGAGAGAAGGAGACAGTGAGAGACAGAAAGAGTGAGACAGTGAGACAGAGATAAAGAGAGACAGAGAGACAAAGAGACAGAGACAGAAACAGAGAGATACAGAAACAGACACACAGAGACACAGAGAAATAGAGGCAGAGACAGTGAGAGACATGGAGAGAGACACAGAGAGGCAGATAGACACGGAGAGAAGGAAGGAAGGGAGGAGGGAAAGGGGAAGGAAGAAAACACAAGCAGTAGGTTTTCGACCACAAGGGAACACCCACGGTCGTGTCCAGGGCGCGCCTGCCTCTGTCATTATGGTGACGAAGGCAGGACGAGGCTCAGGTGGTAGACTGTCAACAGCGTGGGGGTGGCAAGGAGGACGGGAGAGACCCCAAGACGCAGGAAGGGAGACAGGAAGGGAGCCCGTAGGCGCGGACATCAGTAAGGAGGCTGAGCAGCTCCAGCCCTCCCCTCGGGCTGGCGAGCTTGCTGCTGGCCACGCTCATCTGCCACCATCATGTCTCCGTGGTATAAGTTACGGGGAAACTAAGTCAGCTTCAGCTGATGATAGGGCGTGAGAGGAGCAACGCTTCCATGTGGAGCGGAGACTGAATTCAAACGGCTCCTTTCAGCAGAGGGTCAAGGCCTAGGTGCACACAAGAGGATGTACGTGAATGTGTGTGTGTGTGTGTGCACGCATGTGTGTACGTGTGGATAGGTCTGGGTGGGTTTGGACTGTGTGCGTGCATGTGGGTGTGTATACGTGGGTATGGGTGTGATGTGTGTGCATGCATGTGGGTGTGGACATGTGTGCACACGTGTGGGTGTGTGTACCTGGTGTGATGTGTGCACACGTGTGGGTGTGTGTACCTGGTGTGATGTGTGCACACGTGTGGGTGTGTGTACCTGGTGTGATGTGTGTGCATGTGTGTGGATGGTGTGGATACGTGTGTGGGTGCCACGTGGCCAGGGTACAACCTGGAAACCGCTTCCTGGCTTCCTTTTCCACGCCGGGCAGCAACTTGGGTCTTACACCCGTCTGCCCGCTGACACCCTCCCTCACTCTTGTCCACTGGAAAACCAGCAGGAGCCTTAGCCGGCCCAGTGGGAAGGGGAGAGCCTCAGGGCAGATGCACACGCGCCCCTTAGCATGACACCTGAGCCATGGAGCCCTGATTTCTTTCGTCTGCACTTTGGTTGGGGAAAGGGGAGCACACAGAATTCATGGCCCTCACACCTTTTCCAACAGAAGACTTAACTCGGGCATGTGGGTGGGAGAGAAACGGCAGCACCAGCCATGGAAACAAGTAGTTCAGTCTGTGCCCCCGCCCTCCAGGATCACCTGCAAAGAAGAAGGTCCAGCCCCACGACTGAGGTCCTGGCACTCTCAGCAGAGGCCTGGCCTTGTGCCTGGGGGGCCTGGGGATGCTGGCTGTGCCTGTAGGTTCTGGATGGTGCCCAGGAGGGGGCCGGGCTGCAGGGACAGAGGCCGGTGGGAGCTCTGAGTCAGAGTATGCTCCCCAGTGGGTCAGGTTTCCTCGCATGGCTCCCAAGCATGGGCGCTGGGACCTTGACGGGTTCCTCACCCCTACACACAGGGGAGCCAAGGGTACCGCGGCCACAGGGCCTTCCTGCTGCTCACCAGACCCCCTTCTTCCCCAAGCCTGCACCTGCGACGTGGCCACACCACTCAGGGACAGCTTGCAGACCGAGGACTCGCATTGGCCCACGGACAGTGAGCCCCAGCTGGGATGGGGACAGAGAGGACAGAGCCCTAAGTCAGCTTGGAGACACACGGCAGGAGTCAGAGCAGCAGACAGAAAGCCAGCACCTCCCTTCATCCTAAGGCGGCAGTGACCAAGAGCCAGAGGCAGCTGCAGACAGCCGCGTCTGACACCAGGATGAGCAGAGCGCCGGGAGACAAAGGGCCGCCAACTGGGGACAGAGGGGCCTGCGGCTGGGCCGCCCTACGCTGGCCCCAGAGACAAGCGACCCAACCATGTGGGGACCCCTGCGCCAGGCGGGCGGACGGGCAGTGGACAGCGCAGGAGGACGCTCCCTTACCTGGATGGGCTGGCGGCCTGGAGAAGGCTCCGTGCACCTGCACACAAAAGACGAGAGCGTCAGAGACCCGGGATGGCCGCGTAGGCACAGAGACCTAGCCCGACCTCGAAGACAGCCTCTGGGAGACGGTACCTGGAAATCGCAGAAGAGCAGCAGCAGCCAGAAGTGCCGGCCCCAGAGCAGCTTCCTCATGGCTCCCGGGGGGTCGGGACACGATCCCGCCACGTTCCCGAGCTCTGCGGCCAAGCGTGCGCCCTAACTTTCACAGCCCCGGGAAAGGGACATTTTCACAGGGTCCAGGTGGGGAAAGATCTGCTTCTCTGTAGTGGGTGAAACACAGCCGTCCTGCCCGCTCACAGGCGTCTCTTCCTTGTCCGGGAGCCTGACAGTGTTGGGTGCCGGCACCTCGGGAGGGTAGCCCAAAGCTCTGCTGGGCCGGCGTCGGCGTCTGGGCTGCCCTTCCTCTCCGGACTCCCGTTCTGCCTCCAGTCAGGCTCGAACCGGCCCCTCTCTCCTTGCCTGAAGCGGGCAGCGCGAGGAGACTCTCGGAGACGCTGGTCTGTGCGCCCCCCTGTGTGCCCCCCCGTGCGCCCCCCGCCGGCCCCGTGCGCCCCCCGGGCCGGCTCCTTCCTTCGCCCTGACTCAGCCTCAGCCCCAGCACGGGCCAGAGGCAGTGATGTCAGGCTCTCCGCTGTCAGGCTCTCTGCTCAAACTTTGTCCGGACGGCTTCTCTATTTATACCCCTCGCTGCGGCGTCCTTCCTGGGTCCTAACACCGGTCTGTTGAGAACGTCGGGCCGGAGCAGGCTCAGCGTCCGGGGACAGCAGAGGCTTCCCACCAGCAACCACCAGGTCAGAGCCACAGTCCCTAACGAGAAATCCCACGACAAACCCTAAACTGTGTTGACAGCTGAGCCTTGTTTGTCCGAAGGAAGCTAGAAGGTGATACACAGATGGAAACGGAAAGTAAACCACACCGCATGCCCCCAGATAAGTGCTGACCACACTGTTCTCGGTTAACCCTTTCAGAGGCGGGTGAACGCTCTGGGAGGGTTTATAGGGTCCTCGGGGTCCTCACGCAAAACCCCAAGTCCCCCCGCCCCCCACATGCGGGAGTCAAACCCTGAGTCGCTGGAGCCTCAGTTTACTCAAGACCAGAAGTTAATCCAATCTACCCCAATCCACGTTCACACACATGCTCACACTCACACACAGCTCACACTCACATGCTCACACACATGCTCCCACAATCACACAAGGCACTCATTCACACACGCTCACGAGACTCATACACACACGCTCACACAAGGCTCCCATGCACGTACACACACACACACACACACACACACACACACAAGATTGGAGTCAGCACTGTAGTTTGCTCCATGATTTTTTCCCACGCCTGCCTCCCGGGCCATCTCCAGCAGCTGTGAGCTGTGTGCTCTCAAAGAAATGACTGACCCTCCCTGTGCTTCCAACTCCTTGTCTCGGGGAAGGGAGCAGCCGCTCCTACCCCCCAGGGAGGTGACGCATACAAGGCCCCCAAGGCCGTGCTTGGGAGCTGGAGAGCACGCTATAAACCTTGCGAGGAGAAACTGTCACCCAATAAACGTCGGTGTGATGACGAGTCCCAAGTAGACAAGAACATCGCGAAATGTTAGCTAAGAGCACTCTTTCCTTCGTCCTGACTTTAAATGGAATAAAGTCCCGAATCCAAGCACTTCCTAAAGAGGATAAGAAGATGGCTTCCAGTCTCCATGGGAGAGCAGAAACCCAAACCTGGATGTCGAACATCAGGCAAGTGGACAGGCGGCAGCCCTGAGCCTTCCCGCCTGGCTGTGGAAGGTTCCAGATCACCGCTGGAAGTGGCTGCATCCCTCGTGCACCGGTGAGCCCTGAGCCCCAGACTCGGGCGTTCAAGCAGCAACAGTAGCCAGCTGCCCAGTTCGCCACCTGTGTCCTCGCTCCTCCCGCCGCCTCCAGACGGATGTGGCCACATGGACGCCCCTTCCCAGCCTTCACCAACCACCTCTCCATGGGCCGCTGTCTGTGCGAACCTCTCCCGTTTCCACGGCTGAACACAGCGGCCTGTGCCCCCTTTTGATCTCCAGGGTGCTGTCAGATCATGGAGGCCCCCAGATCCATGGCCGGCATAAACGCTGCAGATAAAGTGAACCAGGCAGCCCACCCCGCAGGTGTCTACACTCACCGGGGACTGGCGTTTTCCCAGAACCCCAGACCACCTGCTTGCGCTACTTCGCATCATCTGTCCTCCCACATCTCCTCCCCACGTTGAGAGGGACGCCCCTTCACCCGAAGTGCCGTTTCCCGGCAGGACAGACTTTGGAGGCAGCGCAGGTGGGCTCAGGGCTGGGGCCGCAACACTGCGAGTCCCCGTGAGCCTCTGGCCCATCCGGAGCAGCATTCTGGCCCCAGGGCTCCCTCCCTCACGCCCTTTCCTGCTCCTTTCCTCCACATCAACTTTCCCTGTCTGACAGTCTTTTCGAGTTCAGCCCTCATTCCCCCGCTGTGCGTGTCTCCCCACCACAACCAAGGCCCGCGGGAGCAGCGATGTTCTTCTGTCCTCAGCCCCAAGAACAGGACTCAGCACTTACCCCTGGTGTCACCAAGCTGTCAGACACCCGGCTGCACCTGTAAGTCCAGGCAGCTGGTTTGACTCACATGCCTGGTGAAACGGTCCCCACAGTCAGTTACCATCTCTCATGTCCTAGAGACACACACAGAGGAACAGAAAACAATGTTTCTTCCCTGTCCTGAGAACTCCTAGGATCTGCTCTCCACGAGGACCCTGTAAAGCGCACAGCCGTGTTGCCACACTGGGCGTGCATCCCGGTGTTCATCTCACCCATTCGGGCAGTGTGAGCACCCTCCTCCTCTCCTCCTCCCCCCTTCTGCTGGCCCCACACCTGATCTCTCATTCCAGGAGTTGTGGCTTTGTTCTGCTCTGTCCTGAGTCCCCATGAAAGGGAGATCATAAGGCACTATTCTTTTTCTGTCCAACATATTTCACCCAGCTTAATGTTGGGTCATTTATTGGAATTAATGCAATTAATTACTGCATAATGACATCTGCAGGGACAGCAGGACATTAATGCAATGTCGGCTGAGCCGTACGGCATGGCATATACACCCTACATCTTCTGGACCTGTGCCCCCCCGACAGACAGGCTGGTTCTGGGTCTCGGGCACCGCACGTGATGCTGTGATGAACATGTGGGTGCAACTGTCTCTTCAACACAGGGTTCTCGTTTCCTTGGGATGTGTTCCCAGACATGGAATCGCTGGGTCACATAGCCTAGTACACAGGGTTTCAGCATTTAGTACTCTCTGAGTGAGCACCTGTGTGTTTGACTTAAAAGAAAAAGTGTGTCATGCTTTGGTAAAAGTCTATCAGCTTTATATTGAGGTAGACATTAAGTGTTTTCAGTGGGACCTTAACATCACTTAAATGTGGATTTAAAGAGAATCACAGGAGCGCCTGGGTGGCTCCGTGGGTTAAAGCCTCTGCCTTCAGCTCGGGTCATGGTCCCAAGGGTCCTGGGATTGAGTCCTGCATCGGGCTCTCTGCTCCAGCCGGGAGCCTGCTTCCCCCTCTCTCTCTGCCTGCCTCTCTGCCTGCTTGTGATCTCTCTGTCTGTCAAATAAATAAATAAAATCTTTAAAAAATAAAAAATAAATAAGGAGAATCACAGAAGCAAGTAGAATGGGCTCGGCAGGGACCAGACAAGTAAGGTCTGAGGACTCGCCGGAGTGGCTGAGCGCAGTCACTGTAGTTGAGAAGAGCGAGTGGTGTAATTCAGATGTGCTGTGAGAGTAGAACCTGTGTGTTCTCACCAAAAAAGCACATAAATAAATAAGCAAATAAGCCAGGTGCGAAGTGAGGGACGTGTTTATTCTACTGTGGAAATCCCTCCGTCTCTACACATATCAAGCATGTATGTATCCAAGCATATACTTCAAAGAGAACCATCTTATTTGTTGATTTTACCTTAATGAGGCTGAAAAGGGGAAAAAGGAAATGACCCCCAAGCCCTCAGCAGGCTCCCTGTTGCATAGGCGTTTCCAGGCATGAAGCTAAGCATGAAGCTGGCTGAAGGCGGAGACATAATGGGTGACTTGTGCAGGGACAGCAGGTGCCAAGTGGACACGTGTCCTCGTGCCCGCAGGAGGACAGCTGGGACCTCATGGAGGGCACAAGGAGCTGCTCAGATGCTTAGGAGGTGGGAAAGTCTGCGCAGACCGCGAGGTCTTAACGCCCGTCTTCTTCACCCTGACCCTCCCGCAGCCACACCACCTTCCAGAAACCAGCAGACCCGTGACGAGCCGCGTGTGTCCCGTGTGGCCGGACCTGGCCACGTGCTGGGGTGTGCGGGCAGCACACAGGTGCTGTAGACACCGAGGGGCTTAGAGGGCTGGGGAGGTGAACTCAGCCAGGACGCGCCGGGAAGGAGTCAGGGAATTCTTCCTCTTGGGGAAAGGAAGAACATTCTGGAAAAACCTACGACGTGGGCTAGCACCCCGGATGCAGCGTGGGGTACATCACGGACGGGCAGCATTCCTGCTGGCCCAGGTCCCGGCCCCTTCGGTGGACAGAAGCATGTGTCTTCTTCTGCAGAACACTTCCTTCACCCGCCCACGTGCTCCCACTGGGACTGCGGGGGCCACGGCAGGCAGAGGACCGGCGGGAACGCTCACAGTGCCTTCATGCCCCGGCCCGTGCACACCCGTCCGTTGCACACCTTGATATCGCTGGTGCCTTGCCTGGGACAGATACCGACCCCGGGACAGATACCTTCCCCCACTGCTAACCCGGAACAAACTTAAATACGGCTTTTGATAGCCATTTTTTTCTCACTACAAAGGAAAGAATTGCCAGCGGTAGAAAAAAAATGGGCAAACTAAAAAATGGGCAAGGGAGAAATTTGATGGCATCAGCCGAGCCCCTGGATCCTGCTATACCTAAAGCCAGTTCACTGACGGGACCAATAAATGCGCATTTGGGCTCAAGCAGTTATGAGGCTGGTTTCTGTCCCTTGTAATTAAGAGCCCTGGTCAATTCAAGAAACCACAGTAATTTGCCATTCAACAAAACACAGACACAGAGGGAAAGGGGCAGGAGCCGGGGCTGGGGGAAGAGACACTCCACCCCTCTGGTCTGAGTCCTGCATGCCCCCGCTTCAGCTCCCAGCCTCGTTGCTTAGTCCCGCCATTTCAGGGCAATCAGCACCATCGGGATGGCTTCCCCCATCCACCAGGCATGTCGACCCCATGGTCTCGGACATCCACATACAGGCTTTAAGAGTCAGTGACAACTCTGCTTGGATGTGCACATGGGAACTTTGAGGGGTAGAGTAAACCGTTTAGTTGGTGAGGAACTTCCTTCCACCAGGAAGATGCAGGGCAGACATTGCTAACTGCCCCTTTCCCCCCTTTAGTCTCTCTATGCAGGATCCCAAGTGTATTTGATTAATCCAAGTGTATTTAAGCTCAGTTAAAAGTGTTCACTTCCCACAGATGGCCAACAGACACGAGAAGATGCGCAACGTCCCCCATCATCAGGAAAACGCCAATCAAAACCATGATGAGATCCCACCTCACACCGGTCAGAATGGCTAAAATTAGCAAGTCAGGAAATGACAGATGTTTGTTGGTGAGGATGTGGAGAAAGGGGAACCCTCCTACACTGTTGATGGTAACACAAGCTAATGCAGCCCCTCTGGAAAACAGCATGGAGGTTCCTCAAAAAGTTGAAAGTAGAGCTACCCCATGACCCAGCAATCTCACTGCTGGGTATTTACCCAAAGATACAGAAATAGTAATTCAAAGGGCTACATGCACCGTTAAGTTTATAGCAGCAGTATCTACAATAGCCAAACTATGAAAACAGCGTCCATTGACATATGAATGGATAGAGATATGGTGTATGTAGACAATGGAATAGTATGCAGCCATGAAAAAGAATGAACCCATGCCATTTGCAGTGACATGGATGGAGCTAGAGAGTGTAATATTGAGTGAAATAAGTCAGTCAGAGAAAGACAAACACCAGATGGTCTCACTCATGTGGAATTAGGAAACAAAATAGAGGATCGAGGGAGACAAGGTGGAGGGTAGGCGACAAACAGACTGGTAACCACAGAGGACACACTGCGGGTCACAGGCAATAGGGATGAAGGAGTACACCTGTCATGAGGACCACGAGGTAATACGTGGAAGTATTGAATCGCTACATTGTGCACCTAAAACTGACATAATACTGTACGTTAACTAAGTGGACTTTAAAACTTTAAAATTTAAAATTTTTTAAATTTAAAATTTAAATTTTTTTTAAACAAATAAAAGGGGATTTGGAAGCTTGGGGGAAAAAATGATCGCTTCCCTTCCAGCCAGGGTGGACGTTTGGCTACGAGAGAAAGGCACAGGAGGAAGGTCTGGCACAGGCTCCGGAGGCAAAGCTTTGAAAGGCCAGTCCCTTTGGACCTTTGTTCTTCCTGAAGGCTTCTGACCGTGACCCTTTATTCTGGCTGGAAGACGGCAGTGGTAAATGGAGGGGGAGTGGCTCTCAGGCTCTCCTGGGAATGGAAACTACCTGCTTTTCATCCTAGGACATACAAAGCTGGAAAGAGCATCACCGTCCACCATCAGAACAGCCCCTACTCTACAAAATCATCACTTTTCTGGACGCCCATCAGTGAGCAGGGCCCAGGGAGCTTGCCCAGCCCCAAGTCCACAGGAAAGGGGGACTCAAGCGCTGGCTTGCACGTGGCAGGGAGCAGGAGGAACACGGAGCCCCAGCAGGTGAGAAGAATGCAGTGAAAGACTTGCGGCGAGTTTGGAAAGGCAGGTGCGGGCTGGTGTGAGAGCCCGGCCCTGGCAGCTGCAGACAAAGGGGAGCATGCTCCCCGTCTCTGTGACTCGGCAGCCCTCCAAGGAAAGACGGGCGGCGGCTCTCAGAGGGACACATGCCCCACCACGTGGAGCAGGATGCCTGCCTTGACCTTTCTCCCCAATGAACAAAGTCCTTAAGTCTCTGGGAGGAGGACAGCTGAGGCCGCACCCCAGGGCACAGGGGGTATACCTTTTTAGCTGGAGGAAGGCAGAAGACACAAGCCCCCAAGGCACCAAAATAGCAGGCCGCTGAGGCTGCCCTTGGACCAGGGACACAGAATTCCCACACCCCCCACCTCATCCTAGGCTAGCCAACAGCAGCATCCTGTCACGCCAGAGGGCAGAGCACAACAAGGGACCCTCTGCCCTCCTGGCACACGAGGAAGGCGTGAGGCCGAGGTGGAGCAGGGACAGGGGGACACGTCCTCTGCCAAACCAGGGCCCACCCCAGAGCAAGACGGTGCCAGCGTGATCAAGCCAGCCCTGCAGGGATGGCGACACAGCAGGAGAGCCCTAACCCAGCTTCACGCCAGAGTAGCACACACACTCCCACACACATATATGTACACATACCTGCACATGTATGTACACATACCTACACACATGCACATGCACACACCTATGTGTGTGTACACAAGCTGTGACATGCACGTGCCTGTGTGCAAACACACAAGCCCACATGCAACCACGCACACACCCACACACATACACATGTGTGCATATGCATGTGTGCCTGTGAACATATGTGGGATCACACACACACAAATGGCTTAGCAGAAAATAGCTGTGCCCATGTCCCGGCATGAATACCATGTAGCACGGTGTCCATGGTCTTACACATGATGCCCAGCATTCGTTCTAAAATAATGACACGCACAACAAAAAACGAAAACCAACCCATCATCCAAAGACAAAGCAATCACAATTACAAGACAGAAAATTTTGAATAACTGTGATTACCACGATCAATCCCTTAGTGGAAAAGGAGGACATCACTCATGGGCAAATGGAAATGACAGGAAGGAATACATATTTCAAGCAGAAATGGTATCACTGAAAATAAAATGGGTAACAGAGCAAGAACTCCTTTGAGCTCATCAGGAGACTCGACACACTCAGGGAAATGGCCAGTGAACCTTACGATAGGACTATTAAAATCACCCGGACTGGTGCACAAAGTGAAAATTAAAAGAATAATTTTTAAAAAACAGCAGGAAGGGGCAATGTCATAATATCAAACAATCTAACACTTGTATAATTGAAATTCCAGAAGTAGAAGTGTGCAAAGGAGACCAAAAAAATGTTTGATGAGAAAATGTACAAGAATGTTCAGAAATAACTAAGTATATTCAGTTACAGACCCAAGAATCTTGGACAGTCCCAACCAGACAGATACCTCGCACCCCACACACAGCCCTGGACACATGACCATCAAACTCTGAGAAATCAGACATTCAAGAGAGATGGCGAAGGCCGTGGAGGGAGAGCATAGATAGAGGCACAGAGATGAGTGACAGTGGGCTTCTGGCCAGAAACGACAATTGCTGAAGGACGATGAAGGGAAGTATCTGATGAGTGGGGTGCGGGGAAGGGGGTGCTGCCAGCCCAGAGCTGTGCGTCCAGCAACCGGATCTGATCTCTAGCTACACCTCTGTCTGTATCCACATGTGGTTGCGTCTTTCAGAACGACAGGGAGGGCATGGAATGGGGGGCTGAGGAGTGACTCCCCGTGGGAATAGAATTTCATCAGCGAGGGGAGGGTGCAAATCATCCTGTCTGAAATCTGAAATCCTCTCCTATCATCTGAAATCAGATAGTGGGGATGGTTGTACTTGTGAATATACTCGTGAGTACATTTGTGAATATACTTGTGAATACCCTTATGAACATACTCGTGAGTATACTTGTGACTATACTTGTGAATATACCCATGAGTATACTTGTGAATATACTTGTGAGTATACTTACGAATACACTCATGAACATGCTTGTGGAAATACTCGTGAATATACTAATGAATACCCTTGTGAATATACTTGTGAATATACTCATGAGTATACTTGTGACTATACTTGTGAATATACCCATGAGTATACTTGTGAATATACTTGGGAGTATACTTACGAATACACTCATGAACATGCTTGTGGAAATACTCGTGAATATACTAATGAATACCCTTGTGAATACACTTGTGAATATACTCATGAGTATATTCATAAATATACTCATGAGTATACTTGTGACTATACTCATGAATACGCTCGTGAGTACATTTGTGACTACACTCACGGATGTACTTTGTACTCATGAAAGTACTGATGAGAAGACTTGTGAGTTCACCTGTGAATGCCTTATGAATATACTTGTGACTATACCTGTGACTATGCTAAATATTGTGAATATATAAAATATCACTGAATTTCATGAATGTTGAATTTTTTGTCTGAATTTTAAAATGATTGAATTTTACATTTTAATACGTGTGCTGCCAAAGCAAGCTGAATTTTACATTTTAAAAAAGTGAATTTTATGCCATGTTAATTATATTTCAATTTAAAAAATGGAAGAGAAAGAAACACTTTTTTAGATGAACACGAGCTGGGAGAACCCATTACCAGCAGAGGGATTCCGTAGGCAGAGCGACATGACTCTAGACAAACCTGGATCTACACGAAGAAGTGAAGATGTCCAGAAAGAATTACAGTTGATAGGAATAGGAAAGACACTTTCTCTTATTTTTGATTGCTGTAAAATGAAAAATGACTAAAGGGAAAAAACAGAATGTGCTCTGGGTTGACAGCATATGTAAATGTAAAGGGTAGGGAAAAACCCCAAAGGCCGGGAGGGAGGTGGGAATACAAACTGTGAGGCACGTACACTAGGTACACTATGCAGGAAGTGGTCCACGATTATGGAATGTAGTATGTGATTATTTAAAGAGATGTGTCAGGGCACCTGGGTGGCTCAGAGGGTTAAGCCTCTGCCTTTGGGTCAGGTCATGATCTCCGGGTCCTGGGATCAAGCCCCACATCCGGCTCTCTGCTCAGCAGGGAGCCTGCTTCCCCCTCTCGATGTCTCTGCCTGCCTCTCTGCCTACTTGTGATCTCTCTCTCTCTCTCTGTCAAATAAATAAATAAAAATCTTAAAAAAAACAAAAATGTTTAAAAAAGAGAGAGATGTATCTTACATTAGCCCCCAAAAAGCCATTTAGCAAACCTTAGGGCAACCACTGGGAAAAAATGTTAAAGAGCTATAAATAATAAGCTAATAATAAAGCACAAAATGGAATCATAACAAATTCTGAATTAATCCAAAAGCAGCAAAAAAGGATAAAAGCAGGACAGAAAGAAAAAAAAAACAGATAAAACAAAGAGAAAATAATTGGCAAGAATGGAAGATTTAATACTAATTGTATCAATCATTGCATTGAATTTAGATGATCTGAACACACCAAATAACACAGAGACGCTCAGACTGCATAAAACAGAAAGGCCCAAGTATACACTGTGAATCTTAAATATAAAGACTTAACTTGCTTAAAAGTAAACATAGATAGGAAAAATGTATCTTGCAAACAAAATATATTGCAAACAAAATATATCTTGCAAACAAAATAAAAGAAAACTGGAATGGCCATGTTATCAGACAAAGTAGACTTCGGAAGAGCAGTTATTTTCAGGGAGAAAGAGGATCGTTATATAAGGACCATGGGATAAATTCAGCAACAACACATATATATCTAACTGAAGAGTTACAAAATACACAGTGCAAAAACAGCTATAGTTGAAAGGAGAAATAGACAAGCCCATGGCTATTTCCAGAGATTCCCCTCTTGGTAATCAATAAAGTACATAGACAGAAAATCACTAAGGAAGAGCTGACAGACATTATTGACATAATTGGCTTAATGACATTTACAGAACACTCAACAACAGAGAAATGACATTCTTTTTAAGTGCGCACAATACATTCACTGAAATAAACTGTATTCTGATCCATAAAAAAAGCCTCAACAAATACAAAACATCAAAAGTTTTAATATAAAGCATGTTCTTTAATCATAATAGAGTTAAAAATCCAAATGAAAGAAAGATGTCTGGATTTGAGGTGATGAAATGTTCTAAAATTAGATTGTGGCGATGATTACGTTGTTCAGTCAATTAACTAAAAAATGCTGAGTTGTACGGTTTAAACGGATGAACTCTCTAGTATATAAATTCCTAGAACAAACAAGTGAGCTTAGTAAGGCCACACAAGAAATATGGCCAACATAAAAAATTTATTGGATTTGGTAGGCTAATAATGAATGATTGGACATTAAATTATGAAAAAGGTGATTTTTAATGGCACCCAAATAAAAGAGGCATACATCCAACAGCGTATGTGCAGAACGCACTTACATAAATGGAAAAGGTCTACTGCGTCCTCAGGTTGGATATCTGAGCCAATCCTCTCTCAAATAATCCCACTCAAGTCCCAGTCAAAATCCCACCAGGATTTTTTTTTTTATAGAAATCAATAAGCTAACTCTGAAATTTATCCAGAAAGGCAAAGAAACTCAAATAATTTTCAGGCTTTTTTGAAAAACATATACAAAGTGAGAACACTTCCATACCGACTGCAAGACTTCCTACAAAGGTGCTGCCCTCAACAGAATGTGATACCAGCAAACACTTAACATACCCTGGATGGACGGAACAGAAGAGAGAACGCAGAAATAGACCCTCACCAACACCGGTCCGTGATCTCCAGCAGAACGGCAGGGATCGGGATGGAGAAAGGAGGGCCTTTTGAACATGTGGATTGGAACAACTGGATGTCCTCACCCAGGGGAAAAGATACTGGGGGCACCTGGGTGGCTCAGTCAGTTAAGCCTCCAACTCTTGATTTTGGCTCAGGTCATGATCTCAGGGTTGTGAGATCGAGCCCCATGTCGGCTTCATGCTCCAGGCATGGCAGGAGTCTGCTGGGGATTCTCTCTCTCCCTCTGCCTCTGTCCCTTCCTCCCTCCAAAACAAACAAACAAACAAACAAACAAACAAACAAAAACAATGAAAAAGAAACACGCCCATAGGCTGAGCCGCTGGCGTGTTCAGTTACTTGCACTTGAGAATGATGTCTAATGGATACAGTTGACATGCTGATTGGGGCCTCATCTTGACTATTTCTCTTAGACAATTTCTCAGTCCAGAGTGAGTTTTCCGCTTTGTCTCTGGACTCAGGTGCTTGAACAGTCATGGGGCACCTAACAACAAGTCCATTTTCATTAACAGCTGGGATCTTGAGAGACAGTGAGGCACCAAGTAATCATCGTCTGTCATTACTACAACCATCATCATATGAGCAATTAGCATATCATCGAGCAAGCAGTACAGTTTGCAGGAGTGAAATCAGCTGCAGAGAAAAAGACAATCTATCATCCTGCACCTTTTAGAAGATCATGCTGAACGACAGTAGCGAAACTAATAATTAATTCTTTACTCTCTGTCTCTGCAAGTAACTACGTCAAGCTCCATAGAAACCTTCAAAGATGGTACTGCATTTCAAGAGAGTCACTACTGGGAGAGTCTGGACCAAAAATAATCAGCCTCTGGATTTCCTGAAGATCAGACCAATGGCTTTAAACCAGAGATATTTCAATTTGAAACCTCGTTGAATTTCATCACAGTCTTGTCCCTGATTAGCCTAAAATAACTCAAACTGTAAGCTACTATCATGATGCCCTTCCCCAACCTCATGCTTTAAGACTGTGTCAATCAGGGTGCTCTCCGCTGCAGAGGGAAAAAGTCCAACTCAAAACAGACTGAAAGAACAGGGAAGGGACTCCTGGGTGGCTCAGTGGGTTAAGCGTCTGCCTTCGGCTCAGGTCATGATCTCAGGGTCCTGGGATCGAGCCCCACATCGGGCTCCCTGCTCAGCAGGGAGCCTGCTTCTCCCTCTCCCACTCCCTCTGTTCGGGCTCTCTCTCTCTCTCAAATAAATAAATGAAATCCTTAAGAAAAAAAAAAAAAAAAGAACCAGGATAAAATGTTCCATTTTTACTCAAGCTGGGAGAAGGCCAGAGGCCAGCAGGACCACATGCAGGACTCAGTCAAGCTCACCGGGAAGTTCACTCCTGTGTCTCAGTCTTTACTCACCTTCCTTGGACTCCCTTCTCTAGAAATGGAGAGAGAGCAGCAGAAACAGTAGGTGTGTGGGTAAATGTAGCATACTGTTCTTCCCTTCAAAATGTTTAAACATCTTTGACAGCCCAAAGCGAAAACAAAAACAAAGACAAAGACATAGCTGCTGGACCCTTTAATGCTGACACACAGAGCACACAAGTCAACCGTGCATACCGAGACTCGGAGAGAGAGATTTCTGGGTTTTTTAAGACTGTATTTATTTATTTGAGAGAGAGCTTGCGCTAACCAGCTCAGCTAGGTGAGGCAGAGGGAGAAGCAGGATTCCCGCTGAACAGGGAACCCGATAGACACAAGGCTTGATCCCGGAACGTTGAACCAACCGAGCCACCCACGCACCCCAAGAGTCGAGATGTCTATACTCAAATTGAAGTCATAAAATACTGATCCTAATTAGACCGTGAAAAGTGGAGGATGTACTCTGTAATCCCTACAGCAACCATTAAAAGGTTATACAAAGAGATAGAGTCAAACCGAAAAAAAAACAAAACGAAATGCTAAAATATACTCCACTCAACCAAAAGAAGTCAGGAAAGAGGAAACAAGAGGAACAAAAAAGAAACCAACAGAAAAAGTGCGTATGAAACGGTAGACCTAAGTCCAAACTCACTGATAACAAAGTGGTGTATGAGGACCGCAATGACCTCAGTACCTGCTCTCGGCAGGAGACTCACGTCAAACATAACGAGACAGGTCAGTGAGAGGAGAACGGAAGAAGATATGCAAACATGAATCCGAAAGAAAAGAACAGCTAGACGGGTTGTGTTACTATCAGACAAGACAGACTTCAGAACAAAGGAAATTAGCAAAGACAGAGAGGAATCACACATGCATAAAAGAGTCAATTCACCAAGAAGACATAAGGACACTAAATGTGGGGGCGCCTGGGTGGCTCAGTCGGTTAAGTGTCTGCCTTTGGCTCAAGTCACGATCCCAGGGTCCTGGGATCAAGCCCCGTGTCAGGCTCTCTGCTCAGCGGGGAGGCTGCTTCTCCCTCTGCCCCTCCCCTTGCTTGTGTGCTCTCTCTGGCTCTTTTTTTCTCTCTCTCTCGAATAAATAAATAAAACTTAAAAAAATATATACTAAGTGTGTGTGCACCTGACTAGAGAGCTTCAAAATACATGAAAGAAAGCGTTGTCAAACTAAAAGGAGAAACGATTCCAGAATGGCAATGGGAGACTTCCAGCACTCCTCTCCCAGCCACAGACAGGACGGGGAGACAGAAAGTCAGCAAGGGGTTTAGACGAAATGAGCAACACGATGGGCCATCTGGATGTAATTGGCATTTATGGGACGCTCCACCCAACAACAGCAGAACACACAAGAGCACATGAAACATTCACCAAGAAAGACCCTACCCGGGGCCATAAAATAAATCCTAATTAATGCAGATAAGTGAAGTCAGACCAGGTATGATCTCTGGGTGTAATGAAATTGAACCAGAAATCAATCACAGAAAAATAACAGGTGAACTTCCGGCTACTCAGAAATTAAACAACACTCCCCGGCCAATCCACAGGTAAGAGAGTATCGCTCAAGGGAAGCGAGAAAATATCTTTAACCAGGTGGAAATGAAAATCTGGCCTCTCAGAATTGGTGGGGTGCCCCCAGAGGGGGAAACTCACAGTCCCAAATCAATCCTCTGAGCTTCCCTGTGAAGGAACCAGAAAAGAAAAAGCAAAATAAACCCAAAACAAGTAAAAGGAAAGAAGGGAGTTTCTCTGAGTCATTGTAGGTCACCCAAAATTTCTGAGCAGGAAAGTTCTTGCAGAACTTAAGGCATCTCAGCCATTTCTCCGCTACAGAGTCCCCAGGGACACAGAATTACTCACCAGAGAGATTACTTATGAATATGTCGCTCCCCACTGGGGCCCCACAGAGCTTCCCGAAATGACCATCCCCTTCCCAGTCCTGTTTTCCCAGCTGAGCGTCTCAGACGCCACCACCTATCCCAGCTTTGGCCCTCCTGCTGCCTCTGCTCCCATAACCCCACGGGAACTCCTGTGCCCCACTCTGTCCAAAATCCAAAAACTGCCAGTGTCTCTGTCCTCCGTCCTACATCCTGAACCCGATGTTAAGGTGCCGTGTTAAGTGTCTCATTTGCAGTGTTTTGTCTAGTGCTTCTGACAATCCTATGATATAGGCGCTCATTGTTTCTATATTTTTTAAGCAAGGAAAAAGAGTCACAGACCATTAGATCACCTGTCAAAGATGACACGAGTATTGAAAAGAGGAGCTGGTGACTGACTCCAGATGGTCTGGGTCCTTACCCAACAACCTCACAGTCGGCCTCCCTTTCTGAGCACCCAGGACATCCCGCCTCTCCGTGGTCTGCCTCAAATTCCGCCTCGAATTCAGAATGTTGGAGTCTTTATCTTCATTCTCTTATTAGATTATTAGTTCCCAGAGCACAAAGGCCACATCCCATCAACTCCTATGGAATCGCATTCAGGCTTCATACATATTTGTGGGATGAGGGCAGGAGGGAAGGCATGTTAGGGTTTTCCAGAGAGAGAGAGAAAACTGGCTCATGTGATTGGGGACGCTGAAAAGTCATGAGATAAAACTCAGCACCCGCCTTCTTTCTTACAACTGCTGCCTCCATTCGCCCAATGAAACCATTTTTTTTAACATGTCCGTAGCATCCCAGAAATCCAGCTATAGGCAGGCAGCAGCCGTCTGGGGGACCCTCCAGGCACGCCCACCGACCCATCAACAGAGCCGACCGCGCACCCCACCCCCGTAATCCCGCTGCTGCTATCTTCCAGAGAATTTGTTTCCTATTAAATATTTATGGAGCATCTACTGTGTCCCTAAATACTCTTCCAACAACGGGGGATGGGGTCGGCAACGAGAAAAACCGGTGTCTGCCCTCGAGGAACTTCTATTCCGGGCGGGGGCGGGGGGCACACAAGTACGCAAAAAGTGGGAAACTGAAAACGTTGAGGAGTGCTTTAACTAAGCTAAACTAAAATGCCATTTGGTGTTCCCGACCGGGGAGGGCATGGAGGGATGGCTGTAGTGGTGGCCGGGGAAGAACGTCCTTGCTCCACAAGTGGTAGGGAGTGGAGTCCTGAACGGTTGGACGGATGCAGGCAGCTGAAGGAAGAGTAAGGCACATGGAGAACGCCGGACCCCAAGGCAAAAACGAGCCTGGTGTTGATGAGAATTAGAACAATTGGTGCAGCCAGAACAGGGTAAGCAAAGGATGTCAGAAGCAGGCGGGGCCAGAGGCCAGGAAAGGGGCAGGACCAGGTTGAACGTGGAATGGGAAGCCATTGGAAGGTTTCAAGAGATCAGCACTTGAGTTAATTTACGTTTGTAGAAGATTGCTGGGGCTGCCGTATGGGTGGCTGACTATTGGAGGCAGAGGACATGGGACACAGAGTGTGGGTTAGAAGCTTCTTGGAGACATCCAACCAAGAGGTCATGGCGGCTCAGGCCAGGGTGGTTGGGGGTGGGGGAGATGATGGAGACATCCAACCAAGAGGTCATGGCAGCCCGGGCCAGGGTGGTTGGGAGGCGGTGGCATGCAGGAAGTAGAATATCTGAGATGTGCTTTGGGAATCGAGTGGTGGGGATGTAATGTGAACCAGATGAGGCCAAGGAGGGGATCTGGGTGTTTGGTTTGACCAAGCAGGTAGATGGTCACATGACTGAATAAGAACGAATCTGAAAAGGAACAGGCTGGGGGCAAGTGGGGCCTGACATCAAGGGAAAGGAGGTGCTGAAGCCACCAGAAGCCCAGAATTCACTCAATAACAGCCTTCCGGTGGATCCCTTCCCTGCCACGGCCCATTTGGGTCTGAGAAGGTGACCGCTGTGAGCTGAGGGCAGACGGAACCCGCCCTCAGCCTGCTACCATGTCAGGGGACCCTCAGGAGTGGCCTGGACACCGGTGAGACTCACTGAGCGTTGTGAGATGAGCTACAAAGTGGAAACCCTTCTGGGAACAGGCGTACCCCGCGACCTGCCAGCAGCTCTACGCTGAGGCACAGGAAGGGGCACGGGGACCCCACGGGGACCTGGAGGCCTCGCCTCTCACGGTTGAATCACAGATTTCCATGCCGTGGGCTGGTGAAGCTCTTAAGAATTCACACATCACCCACAAGAACCACTTTAGAAACCACTTGCATAACTAAAAATGTCCTTGTTGAGTTTGGGGTTTGTAATTGGAAGGGGGTGGAAATACCCACTTCTCAGCTTGCTTTCTGGACTGTGTTTGTCTCTCCTTCGGTGGCGAGGCCCCGCCGGGTCCCTGCCTGGGTCCTCGCAGCTGGGGCTGCTCACAAAAGAACCTTTCACTGCCCTGCAGACGTCTCCCTCCTATCCTCCTGCAAGGCTCACCCGTATTTATTTGTTTTCAATGTGGTGTTTTGCTAAGAGTCCGTGGAATGCGTCTCCCTTGCCAACTGAGCTGGAAAAGAACAGGCAAAGAGGCAGCTGACACCGCAGTCAATTCCTTAAAAGTAACTTTTTAAAAAAAACAAGGAGGAAGTGCCTCTCTGTTTCTCATCCTTGCTCAGCTCTCATGAATCCTTCCTGAGTAAAAGGTCCCTCCCTTTTACCTTTTCTTCTGAGACGGAGAGCGCGGTTAGCCCCAGTATCAGCCTCAGAGCACTCACACCCCCAACCAAAGTCTGTTCTTTACTGAAATCACTTGGAATTCAATAAATTAGCTATTATTTTGGCAAGTGCATATGGCAAAGGGGGAGGGAGATGAATTTATTAAAACTCTCCCTTTCGAGCTGGCAGAAATTTCATCAGGGTGGGTTTTCTTTTCTTTTTTTTTTAACCCCTCAGTTTACCTCAAAAAAGATAAATCTATAGTTACATTTTCAAAGATCAAAAAAAAAAAAAAGGATAGTTTCTCTTGGAATTCGGTTAGCAATGTAGCTCAGAGATCCCTACGCATCCCTGCTCCTCCAATGTTTAGTAAATCCGGAGAGAGAAGAGTTTAACGAACTCCCAGCTGTTGGGTTTCATTCCCGCCTGGCCCCATTTCCGCCGGAGCCTTACAGCCCACTGAGAACGCCAGAGGAAATGGGTTATCTCATATTGCACTGTTTCTGAAACAAAGTGACGGTGCCGTTGACTGTCTAATGGGTCTGACACTACACTCGTCAGAAAAGGAATTAAAAAGATGTTCTAACGAAGGATTTTGCTAATTTTGTTTTGTGTTGGGGGAGGAATGGTTTCAAGGACCAAAGCTCCCCACGGTGTACATGTCAATGTGGGTACAGAGATGGGAATGGCAGTGTAGACACTTAAACTGTATTTTTGAAATAGCGCTCAGTGCCCTGGCCTTGGAGGGAAGAGGAACTGTGGAATATACACGTCCAGCGATGACTGATGATAATAATCTGGTATCTTCCACGTTCGCCGCAGATAGGATCGTCTGAGACGCGGAGCTAAGATACCTACCTAGTTAATGTTTCTTCGCACCAATTATTTTTATTTCCTTGACCCGAAGTTTTGGAGGTCTATTACCCACCCTTAAGAAATCTCCTAACTCAGAATGTGCAGAATTGTTGGAAACACAGTTTTTACACCCTGAACTCATTTATTTCTCTCACACTTAATGCAAGTTGCATTCCGTGCAACTGCAAGTTGTTCCATGTCACTAAATGAAAACACACCATTTGTGCAACGATTTAAGATCGTATTTCCTGAGGTGCCTGGGTGGCTCAGTCAGGTAAGCACCTGAGTCTTGGTTTCAGTTCTGGTCATGATCTCAGGGTCCCGGAATCGATCAAGCCCTGTGTTGGGCTCCGTACTCAGCGGGGAGTCTGCTTCTCCGTCTGCCCCTCCCCCCACTCATGCTCTTTCTCTAAAATAAATAAATAAATATTTTCTTTAAAAAAAAAAATCCTGGGGTGCCTGGGTGGCTCAGTCAGTTAAGCATCTGCCTTCGGCTCCGGTCATGATCCCAGGGTCCTGGGATCGAGCCCCACATCGGGCTCTCTGCTCAGCAGAGAGCCTGCTTCCTTCCTCTCTGTCTGCCTCTCTGCTACTTGTGCTCTTTCTCTCTGTCACATAAATAAATAAAATAAAATAAAAATCCTATTTCCTGAACTCTGAATGTAATCTCTCTTACAGGTTACTTTAAACTAGCTAATCACTATTATTAATGCTAATATGCTGGTTGCATGGGTATCATTTATGTGACCTGTTCCTTTATCAAATTATGCCTATAATGGCAGGAAGTTCTCTGCTTTTATTTCCCTAACACATGTACTCAGAGACGATCTGGCAAGGAGTATGCCAAGTAGTAATTATAAACATAGGAAATAATAGCACTTCTAATCTATTTAAATTAATGATATTAAGCTACTGAAAAGTTATCATCCTCTGAAATCATTTGGCTCAGGTTACAAAACGTAGCCTGTAGCGGGGGACAGTGGATTGGCCAAAATCCACTTGAGAACTGGGGTATGTCCTCGGGCAAAATTTTCCCAGTATATATACGGACAATGTCAGGAGTATCTTCCCAAAATCATTTGCAAGATGAGAATGAAACATTTCTTTGGAGCACAAAGCACTCAGAGGGTATTGTGTGAGGAAGGAATAAACCACTGATTATAAACGAACCGAGCAGACTGACATTTACTGCACAGACTCAAACATCTCCAGACCTACCGGCATATCCATGCCATAAAGGGGAGGGGGAACCCTTGCCTGCAGCCCTGCTCCAGAAGTAGGACTACATCTACACCCAGACTTGTTTTCCTTTGAGTAGGAAAACAGCCTTGAATCTGTGCAGATACTTAACAGAATATACAAAGGAATGCAGAATCCAAGACTTTAGAGCACCATGGAAGAGGCATCAAGGTAATGGAGTTTTCAGATTCTGGAAGAGGAGAAAATATATCCAAAACCATGACCTTTTTGGAGATTTTTACTACAAACATACTTCATTTTTAGTTTGATCCTAGACATGTCTCCTCATAATGAGGAGTTCCTCAATCAGGCTGTACCAGGTAGTGCCAAGTCTGGTAGAAGGAGGTAAGACTGTCACCCTTTCCTCATAGCCCTGTTTATCACTATTATCTCATCATCATAATATCACCTTCATCATCCTCATCATTATAGACATCAAATCACCTTCATCATTTTCATCATTTTCATCATCACCATAGACATCACCTTCATCGTCATGGACAACATCACCATCACCATCACCATCATCATGGGCATCGCCATCATAATCATCACCATCATCATTATCACCTTCATCATCATCATCATCATCATGGACAACCTCACCATCATCATCACCATCATCATGGACATCACCATCATTATCATCGCCATCATCATCATTGCCATCATCATTATCACCTTCATCATCATCATGGACAACATCACCATCACCATCACCATCATCATCATCCGGGACATCACCTTCAACATCATCATCACCGTCATCATCATCATAGGCATCACATTCATTGTCATCACCATCATCTTTGTCACCATCACCATCATCATAGACATCACCTTCATCATGGACAACATTGCCATCATCATCACCATCATCATCATAGACATCACCTTCATCAACATCATCATCACTCTCATCATCATAGACATCCCCTTCAACACCATCATCACCACCATCTTCATCACCATCATCTCCATCATCATCCTCATAGGGAACACTTACAGCACAGCAACTATGTGCACACTTTGTTCGAGCCTACCCACAGTAATTCATTGAATCCCTACAATGATGCTGTTGGGATATATGCAATTTGTCATCACTGCTTTGCAGATGAGGAAGGGAAGTGAAGCCCAGAGAGGTGATGTAAGTCACCACAGTCACACAGTTTCTGAGTAGGGGAGTAAAGATTCACACCAGGAGTCACACTCCAGCACCCACGTTCCCAACCACTGTACTGTACAGCCACCCTATGTCTTAATATTCCAAAAGAAAAATATTTGCAGAAAGAATCATACATGTTCAAAAGCTACTCTTACCTTGCTATTCTAGTCTACTAGTGCCTTTCTTTCTCTTCCTTCTTGTTCGCTCATCTCAGACACATGGCTCACGTTCTCAGGCACCACTAAAGGGATTATTTTTAAGTTTTTACAGTGATTTTGTGTGCGATGATTCAAAGGCTTTGGAAACCTTCCTAGTCTCATGGCATTCTCCTTGCAAGAGAATCTTCTTTCTTTAATAGGAAAAAAAAAAAAAAAAAAGCTTTCATACTCCATCCCTGCTTGAGCCTTTACCAATGGTCCCTTCTGGTCCTCCACAATGATAAAGCATGGGGACATTGGGCAGATATGCCCAGCACACTCTCATTAGGAGAGAAATAGTACCACTCACACTTTGCTCTGCCTGAAATAAAGTCTGAGGCACTTTACGAGGAATTTTAAATTTGTGAGTCCATGTAGAACAAGAAAACAAAATTGCTGTGCAGTGAAAAGTGTTTATAACAATTTACAGGGCACACTTTTTTTTCTATTTGAGGGGGAAAATATGATGTAGAGGCAATTAGATATAAACTTTTGGCAGGGACTCAAGAATGACGAATGCAAGAAAACATAAATGTAATGAGGATCCAACAAAACTTCTCCATATGTTACTTTCTCCCCACACTTGAGTTAAGACGACTATAAAATGTGTTGCCAGATAGGTGATGCCATAGTTGCATAGAAAAGGATTCTTGCTAGATTTTTTTTTTTGCCATGTTACCTGAGCCAAACATGAACTCATACATAAGTATACATAGTAACCATTATGCAGGCAAACAACTGACTTTAACCTATATATAAGGTTGGTAACTTGGTCTTTTGCAAGGTTGAAGTAAATAGCGAAGAGGAACATGGTATCAAGGAGAAAAACAACTTTGTGAAGGACTCTGAAACTAGAAAAAAAACATACCAAGATAGTGACAAAATCTGACACTGGAGCTCAGCCAGGGAGGGCCGTATCTGTTGCCAACCCAGCTGATGGCAGCAAACGGAAAACGTATTACTGGTCCAGCAGAGGAGAACGCCAACGGAATTCTGGCTGCAGGCATGGCTGCATCTAGGAGTTCATTCGAACTGGCATGAGGTCCTGTCCTGCAGCTTTGCCCTCCTCGCATCAGTCCTTTCCTCAGCCCCTCTGCTCGGGCTGGAAAGGTGTGGGAGGTTGTTAGCAGCTCCAGGCGTGGGCCCCGTCTCTGACTCATTGTGACTATGTCTTCGGGCTAGTTTCCGATAAACACCATAGAGAAATCGTGACCACTTAAGTCTCAGTTATCAACGAACGGGAGAGAGAGCCTAATTAATTGATGCAAATGAATATAAAGGAGAAAGAGGGCACCTTTCAGGAGAGAATGCTGCCATAAGGAAACCAGGCTTGCTGCAAATATTTAGGGGGAAAATCCTCAAAGTGATTGGATTTTAGGAAACGTAAAGAAATCCAAGATTACTTCTTCCCCAGTAACGGGAGTGAGTCATCAAACTATAAATTTTAGAGGCTTCGGAACACCCTCCCCAAATTCTTCAGAACTGGTGGAATAAACATTCCTAATTTGCAGGATGGCGTAGCAGCTGAAAGAATGACTAGGATCATCAGGTGCTAACACGAGACTCCCCAAGAGAAGCCGCATGAAAATAAACAAGGACAGAACCGTCGGAATAATGTGACACCGTCTGTGTAAAACACACACAGGAACACGCACTTTCTCTCTAGGTACACAGAAAGGTATGTAGAGGCACAGGAAAGTTCTGGAAGAACAGGCAGAGAGGAGAATACGCCTGTGGAAACGGAGGAGAGGGCAGGAAGTTGGAGTCCCTTGTGTGGAACATCTCACACCTTTACAAGAAGTGTGGGTCCCACACATGAGTTAGGTCATTAAAAATCTTGTTTCATAGATGTTTGAAGCATAGAGCAGAGCATTTCATTTTAAGAAATCAGCTGTTAGGGGCGCCTGGGTGGCTCAGTCGGTGAAGCATTTGTCTTCCACTCAGGTCCTGATCTCGGGGTCCTGGGATCGAGTCCCCACGTTGGGCTCCCTGCTTAGCGGGGAGTCTGCTTCCCTCTCTGTTCTCTTTTTCTCTCTCAAATAAATAATCTTAAAAAAAAAAAAGAAAGAAACAGGCTGGTACATGCTCCTTTATTTTTCCATATATACGTAATTCTGCCTTAGAACATTCAAGAATTTGAGATGAATGGCAGAGACCGCCTCTCTTCCCAAACCGCACAAACCAGGCGTATCTCCTGTTTCGGCTTACACGCAGAAAACAAAGACCGTTCTCCACCAACCTGAAGACTCTAAAACAGCGGAGGAAAGAATGCCATATGTTCTTACACTCCTGACCTCTCTCCACGTCTATATTTAGTGTGAGGTTCTTCAGATGAGTAACCACTTGTTTGGGGAAACGTCAGCTGCCCCGCTCCGCGTCTGCCTTCTTTAGTCAGAAACGGGCGTGTGTTTGGAAAACCACAAGTCCCTACTTTGTATCGTCCATTGGGCCCTCGTGGGAACCAGCCATCTGTCGGAAACACGTTTCAAGGGTGGTGCATCATGTTCACGGCACAGGAGAAGGGATGCCGATAAGCCCGATGGGTGACTCCTGCCTGGGGGCCAGGGAGGAGTCCACAGCCCTGCCGGTGGGACAAGCAAGGCCCAGCAGCGAGGGACAACAAGCGGGACAGCAGCGGTGTGGGCAGGGTCTGGCTAAGGGCACCTCTCCCTGCTCTCAGACATGGGAGGGGCAGTGTTGCACGAGCAAGGTCTGGGCGGTGGGTTTCGATCTGCCTCAGGTAGTAAGAGTTCTGGGGGGGGGGGTTGCCTGCCATAAATGAGCCCCAACACTCTGCAGGGTAGGGTTTTCAGTGGTTACATGTGTCCTGTTCCCGCCGCTCCCTGAACCTCTGCCCTGGGCGCACCTGTTCCCTATGCCAGGGGACCCCTAATGTGCTCTGCCTCCAGGCTTGTGTCACCAGCTGGGAGTCGCCATATGACTCCTGTGAGTGTGCCTTGTGCTGGGGAAAAGGAGGCTGACCCACAGAGTCGGGATCAACATGCAAACTCTTGTCCTCTGGCTTCAGTTGGGTTCTAGGAGTCCGTCCCCTATGGATCAGGGGCTGCCCAGCGAGGGTGCATCCCCTGGACAGGTGAGCGGAGCTGGTTCTGGGGAGGAGCCGAGAGAAGCAGGAGAACTTGGGGTAGACAGCCATTTCTGGGACAACGATGCTTCTGAAAAGAGGACGTGCCAATGGCCAGTGATCACACCAACGATGAAGCAACATCATTAGTCATGAGGACATACGAGTTAAAACCACCGTGACTTCCCCGCTCTGCACGCCCCAGAATGGCTAAAATGACGAGGGCTGACTACCCCAAGTGTTGACAAGCACGTGGCAGAGTCTGAGCTCATACACGTTGCTGGGAAGGGGGGGACCAGCCGCTTGCGTTGTGGGGATGCCGCGAGGGCGAGCTTTTGGCCCCCAGAAGGTAAGAAAGCAGGAGGACGTGCTCAGGAAGTGACACACCCGTCCTGGGAGTATGGTTCTTTCCACAAGCCAGATATGACGGCTCCACGTTGCGCGACTTCTGATTTCTGTGGGGTTTTTTTTTTGTTTGTTTGTTTTTGTTTTTGTTTTTTGGAGAAGCTGGAAATTCTAAATTTTGTGTGAAACCTTTGTACGGTCCAACATGGCCAACTAATTTGAATATTCTGAAAAGATGTGTGCGGCTCGAAGAAGGCCTGAGGGCTGCCGGTTTTCAGGCTCTACGAAGGGAGCAGCATGTGGACCGATTTACAAAAGGGATTTGACAGAGAAAATAAAGCCTGGCCCAGAGGTCACCACAGACGTTTCAGTGCTTCAGGCGGTGAGCTGCGTGGCCTCCTGCCCCCTCCCCAGTCCAAGCTCAGGGTTAACCACTCTTCCCCAGAGCTGGACATCGCTGGACCCACCTGGCAGAGGGAGGTCGGTGGTCCCGCCCGGACCCAGCGCTCCTTACGAGAAGCACACACCCGCAGAGTTCTCGGCATTCCTCGCCCCCAGCATCTTCCTAAGAGATACAAAATGGTGCTTTATGGGGGCTCCTGGGGGGCTCAGTTGGTTGAGTGTCCAGCTCTTGGTTTCGGCTCAGGTCATGATCTCAGGGTCGTGAGATCGAGCCCCACGTCGGGGTCCATGCAGGGCATGAGCCTGCTTAAGATTCTCTCTCCCTCTGCCCTTCCCTCCCCTGCCCCCCAAAATGATGTTCTCTGACGCCTGAAGACGTCCATTCTTGACGAGGAAAACGGAGCCTGCAGGTCAGAAAAAGATGATTTGTACTTTGGGCTTTCTTGGGAGGTTTGCACTCCCCTGTGGTGCTAAATGTTGCTTAGAATTATAATCGAAAGCAATTAACAGACAAATTCGCCTTCCGTGAATGTGCTCCTCTTAAAACGCAGCGTTTCTCCAGAAACAGATGAAAGCCAGGCTTAAGGGATCATTGTGTGAGGCAATTCCTTTTATATCTTTTAAAAAATGATTACAGACAAATTTGCTTTGCCAAAAAAGCCAACGCCTAGTACGCTTGTGCTTTATTTTCCTGGCATTCCCTCAGCCCCTTAATTGTTTTGCAATTAGGAGAAATATTTGATGATGATAGCAGATCACTTTGGGTTCAGGTTATCCCCTTTCCCATCTCCTCCCTCCCCAGCCCCTCCGACCCCTCCTGCTTTTCCCAAAATTGCCTCCCCTTGGGGAAATTTAACCTCCAAGCCCCACAGCTCACTCTTGCTGCCTGTGCGTTATCTTGATCCAAAATGTAGAGTCTAGTTCCAAGTTCTCCCAGCGAAGAGTAGAGCCTATTCTGGGGCAAGGCTGGCCCCCAGCGACCCTGACGCTGGAGGGGACGTGGAATGGGAGCCCCGGCTTTGGAAGAGACAAGCTCTGGCTGTGAACCCCAGCTCTGCTTCTTGCGAGCGGAGGAAACCCGTCTGTGGCCTGTGACCCGTGTCTTCTCCTCTGCAAAATGGAGAGAGAGTGTTTTTATACCAAAGGGCTGTGCTCAGGACTGAGACAGTACTTACAAATGTCCATTGCATGGTAGCCACTCGGCGACACAGAACGCCCTCCCCCTGTCGCCAGAAAGCCTGAGAAAGGACAATATGCCCAATACCCCTCCACGTGCACGTCCAGCCCCAGGGGTGAGGCGCCTCTGGGCCTTTGCATCCCAGGAGACAATGGGCAGTCTGCTCATATCCTGGCCTTGGCCTGTTCCTCCAGCCCAGCCTTCCTGAGCCTCCTTGGTTGGCTCTGTTACCCAAGCCCGACCCTCCAGCCCCCCAACGACTCCGTGAACTCTCAGCATTCTTTCAAAATGTTCCCTTTTTGCACAAGACAGTCTGTGTCAGTCTACGGCTCGCAACCAAGGGACTGACTAATACACTTGATATCAGTGGGGGAGAAATGTTTACGCATACTTTGTTCTCAGCCAAGCTCCCCATCTCCCCACAACTAGATGTGAGGCAACGGCCAAGTGGCACGCCCTTGGCAAGGTCTCCGCAAACTTGTCTTATGAATTTACGACACTCCAAACAGCCAGGCCTGGTCATCGTTTGGCCATAAAATGTGCGCTGGCAGAGCAGACCCAGGAGGGCGGTGACCTCCGGAGTAACCCCGGATTTCTGAGCGCATGGACAGACCCCAAGCCGCAGAGCAGAAGGGCCGGGCAGGGCTCCTGTCAGAGATTCGGGGCCCGTGTCTCTGCTCTGAGGAGGGCATCTCAGGGGAGGAGACTCCGGGGGACCTTAAGGGACGCCGTCCTGTGGTCCTGATGCCAGAGGCCGCCAGGCAAGCGGACGGCTGCCCTGTATGAACCTCCTCGCCTAGCTCTCCCCAGTGCTGAAAGGATGCCTGTTTGAGGTAGGACAAAGCCAGAGGCCCAAACAAGGACATCTGGAAGCACTGGATGCCAATGCAGGACAGAGGACAGGGGTTTATCTCTTGTTCACTGTTACCCCACTGTGCGCTTCCTCCTGTGGTGATCCAGGGGCCCAGTGTCCCTGTCCCACTGCGTACAGCAAACCAGGCGCACAACCCAGGGGACGGCTGCTGATGTGGAAGATTCACAGGTCACCCGTCCCCCTGCCTGCTGTCGGCCACGCTACCTGCCCCAGCGGAGACCAGGGCGTCATACTATGTTCCCAGGAAGAGAGGAACATGCTGGCCAACAGCTGCCCCCCCGATACCTGGGTGCCCCCGGCTGGCGTGAGTGAGACCCCAGCAAGCAGCCAGTCCAGGTGTGTCCCCGAGCAGCACATTGCCTGATGGGACAGGAGTCGCAGGGGTGGCCTGTCCACTCCGGCGAGCGGAGTCCAGGAGCAGACGGGAGCTGTGGCCCCAGCCGGCCGCTCCAAGTTCAGTGTGCTGAGCTGACGAGCACCAGGGAAGTCACGGTGACGGTCCCCAGGCTGAGCACACAGCAGGTCACTGGAGGTTACAGGGCTCTTCGCCTCCTTGCTATTTCCACCCCCACGAACAGAAGGAAACGGACACAGCAGGACGGCTGTCCAGATGCCCCATTCACGCTCCGCACCTGAGGGCCGGCCGTCAACTTCGCACCTGCTCTCCCGGGAGGTCAGTTTGCCCCAGCCCCGTCTCCGCGGGCGGACAGGATGGGAGGCCCACAGAGCCAAGAACTGCCCTCCCACGGCTCTAAGACAGGGTGAGACCTTGGCACGCGCAGGAGATGGGCCGGGTCCCCAAATCCAGGCCCGCCAGCACCCCGTTACTGGCACCGCCGGCTCCCCCGGGGGCCCGTTCAGGATGAGATCACTTGCACCATCTGGCAAATCTTCCCATGTCCGCTGGGAGTCCCGATTGCATCGCGATGGGAATCGCACCCCCGGCCCCGTAGCTCTGGGAGGCGTCATGCCTGCTCTGATGAGCCCAACACAGACCAGGGAGGGAGCTTGGTACCTCCCTCCCTCCGGAAACCCACCAGGCTGAGGGAGGGCAATGGGCCTTTTGGCGTACACAGCCCTGTATGCCACAGTTTCCCAATTCTCGGCTCTGGCGCATGTGTCCAGGACTTTGAACAGGGGAATCCTATGCCTTACCCACCACGCGGTCCAGGCCGCCCTCTGGTGGGGATTCAGGGGTGCATCTCAGTTTCCTGGGCCCAAGGTCGGTTGTAGGATCTGTCCTCACACTCTGCAGGGCTGCATTTGTCCAAGGAAACACGCACGACCTCCTGCGAGGAGAGGACAGCCCTCAGTCCCACGTCCTCTTAACGCTCGGGGTCCTTATAACACCCGGCCGGCCGGCCGCTGACCCGGCACTCTGCCCTGGTCCTGCCAGGTCCTGTGTCTCCTACGAGCAGGAGCAATTTCTTCCCTCCCCGTGTTCCAGCCATGTGCCCCGGGGGCTTTGCACCACGGTTCCCCCCACCCCAGCCCCCATTCATCCCACAAACTCCTGGTCCACCTTCTTCCCTAGCCCCTGCCCTCCGCTGAGCTGCACGGCTCACAGCACTGGAAGTTAGCCGTTACCTGTCTGGGCCTCCCAAACTACGCCAGTAACTTCAACGGGACACGGGCCAAGTGCCATGTTACTCCTGATGTCTCCCGCCACACGGTGGGCACGCGGCGTGCTTGGGCGAACAAAGGCCATGAGCAAGGCTGTGAGGCTCCATGTGGTGCCACAGTTCTCTGTTGTGGTCCAAGCACCAGCAGGCTCAGAATCCACCAGAACCGGGCTGAACCACAGGCCCTGGGGCTGTTGAGTCAGTCTAGAGCCTGACCCGCCTCCCCGGCAGACCCTCCAGCCAATGGCAGCTGGAGAAACGCCCCCTTCGCTCAAACTCTGCCTTGGTTTCTCCTATTTCCAAGTATGAAGACCTAATCGTCTCTAAAATCTCAGGAATCCTTAAAGCAGCCGCACAGGATGGCACTGCAATCCCACCAGCCATCCTGATGGCTCCAAGGGCTCGGAGCAGAGCTGCCGGCCCGCGGCCCCCACCCTGGGAAGCGCCACTGCCCGAGGAGCCGCCCCAGAGTCTGGTTTGCTCTGCTGCGTTTTGCTCTGTATGTTCAGTCCCTGTCATGGAGGCTGGGCACGTTCCAGGCTTTCAGGACGTGGATGCACACATGTAACAATCTCCCTAAAAGCCCTGTGCACCTGCACGGCTGGAAACACGGCTTCCCGGCAGGGCTGTTCCCAGATGGGCGAGCTGGTGGGCTATGCACCTCCCCGGGGGCCTGTGCCTCTGGGTGAAGGTCGAGGGAGGTGGGGCATGTGGGGGGAGCCCCAGTGTCTCTCTGCGCTCTGCCTCGGTAGCCACGATCACACACGCTACAAGGACCACAGAAGCGGGCAAAGGTGCCCAGCGGCTCCTCGCTCCAGAGGACACACGCCTGCTGTGGCTTTCACAGACCAGAAGCAGCAGCCACTGGTAATGAGGGCTCTGTCCCCTTGTCCGGAAGGTATGCGGGGCGGGTGTGGGGGGAGTGGGGGGAGATGAGAACCTAGGACTGGTCCCTCCCCCTCATTCTCACCAAGAAGTTTGGCCACAAGCATGGAGCGTGAGTGCCCCCCTGTGGCCATCGGGAGACTGACTGGTGAAAGATGGAACGACGCCTAATTGCCCCCCCCCCCCTTTGAGCCATAGGTGCTCAGAGTGACCCGAGGTCCCACACCTGGGCACGTACGTACATTGATGGGGCGGTGGGTACTCATGTTACGTGGAACCTACGTGGGACGGTCACGTTCCCCAGGACAGGTGCCTTCTGCTTTGCTCACCCACCATCTCTGAGCGTCGAGGACAGGACCTGGCGCTCACACTGAACAGATTTATGGAAACATAAGGGCGGCAAAGCCTCCAGGGAGAGGGCAAGTCATGACACACAGAGTCCTGGAGGCTGGACGCAGGTGTCCCGGGCAAGGGCAGGGCCCAGCTGTAGCCAGTAGAGTGATGCCCCTGCCCCAGGCCCCAGAGCCTGTGAAAACACCACCTCATGGGGCAAAGGGGCTTTGCAGGTGTGATTAGGTCAAAGGAGCTTGAGCCAGGGAGGGGACCCTCCGGGTGAGCCCACAGCCCTCAGAGGGACTCATGAGAGGGAGGAAGCAGAGGTCGGAGGGCTTTGGGCAGGGGCCCCCAGCCCAGGAAGGAGGTACCCCTAGAAGCTGGATGGAGTAAGGGAATGATTATCCCCCAGGGCCCAGAAGGAACACAGACTGACAACATTCACACTTATCACTTGGGACCTCCAGAACTGTAAGAGAATAAACTTCTTTGATGCCACTTTTTTTTTTCCTTAAGGGAGAGAAAACAGGAAAGAGTTTGCAGGGAGACACAGAGCAGGCAGAGAACAGGAAGGGAAAGCCCTAGGGTTTGTAGGGGCTGGCCGGACCGGAGGGCAGCGGAGAGGGAGAGCTGGGGAGGGAGGCACAGACCCGCCACCACCAGAAGGCTGGATTTTATCCTAGGAGCCTTCAAGTAGTATAGTTATATAAGTAATTTACATTTTTAAAAGATCGTCTGCAAGGTATACTCTCTATTTAACAGAATTCTGTCTGGGCCTGGGGAAAGCTAGCAGAGCCGAGTGTGTTTACCAGACAGCAGAGCTCTGGCCCTGCACGCGTTCATTACCCAGGGCAGCAGCCAGGACACAGCCGCCAGGCCAGGAGCAGAGTCATCTGATGAAAAAGGCACTTCATCATCTCGGGTGAAAGGGACTCATCTTGGTGATTTTCCAAACTTGACTGATGGGAAGGTAATTCTGGGGCACTTTTCAAAATTACAGATTCCCGACCCGTCCCCTGAAGATGCTGACTCACTAAGTACGGGGTAGAGTCTGGGGATGTTCACGGGCGGCGGACACCCTCAATGATTTGAAACAGAAAATCTGAGCAGACCAGTCACAAGAAAGGTTACTAATCGAACCCGTCATCAAAAGCCTCCCTGTACAGAAAAGCCCAGAAGCAGATGGTGTCCCTGGTGATCTATCCAGCAGGTAACGAGAAAAGAGAGGGAACATAGCAAGGGCCACATGTGACAAGCCCAAAGAACCCTCCTTCTAGCCCAACTTTGTTGCCAATTTTAATCAGGAACAGATGTTGGATTTTGCCCAGTGCTTGACTCTGATGGCACGATCCCAGGGTGTAGGGCGGGTTAAGGTTAACCACACAGATGCACCTTTTGATGCCAGCCAGTCTTGCATTTCTGGGATAATGCCTCCTTAGTGGTGAAGTGTTATCCTCTCCTATGCGTAACTAGACTTGGTTCGCTAACACTTTAAGAACCTCTGCATGGACGTTCACGAGTGATCGCGGTCGGCAGTTTACTTAATGTCGTCTGGTTTGGGTACCAAGGTGAGGCTGGCCTCCAGTGAGTGGGGAGGAACTCCCTCTGCTTCAGTGTTCTGAAATATGTGTAGAATTTGTATTATTCCTTTCTTGGGTATTGGGTAAAATCTGCCCCAGAGCCTGTGGTTTTCTCTGTGATGATTTTAATTCATCCACAGTGTCTTTCGTATATAAACATGTGTCTTCGATAGGGGGCTGCTAAGTAACCCGTGTCTTCTGGAGTGACCTTCTGAGAGTTTGTCGCTCAAGGAACGTATCCATCCCTATCCACGTGCTTGGACTTAATGGCATGACAGCATTTAGACTCTCCTGTTATTCTCCCATAACATCTTAATTTATCTCCCATTCCTTGTGTCTTGTTTTTAACCCTGACTAGAGGCTTATCAATTTTATTGACCTTCTCAAAGAACCAGCTTTCGCTTTCATTGGGTTTTTCCTGTTACCTGTTTTTCTATCTTGTTGATTTCCACTCTGGCATTTAACTAATTTTTTTCTCCTTCTGCTCACAGCAAGTTTTAGTTGTTACCCTGTTAAGAATTTAAGGGGAAAGCTGAGGTCATGGGTCAGAGACCTTTTTCGGCTCAAATATCAGTCTTCGGTGCTACAACTGCCCCTTTCATTAAACATTATGTCACAGATTCCCTCAAAGGCCCGCCATAAGTGCATCTCACAAGTCCTGATATGCTCTTTCCATTCTCATTCAGTTCAAAATGCTAATTTCTCTTTTGATTCAGTGTTTTTGACTCATGGGAAGAAGTGTGTTATTTAGTCTCCAAATACTTGGGTATTTTGCTGAGACTTTCCTCTTACTGGCTTCCAATTTTTCATTCCATATTGTTAAAGGACATATTTTGTATGAAGTACTTTTAAATTTACTAAGACTTGTCTTATGTTCAGAATAAACATTCTCATGCACTTGAAAAGAATATGTATTCTACTCTGGTTGGGTAGAGTGTTCTAGAAGTTTCCATTGGCTCAGCCTGGATGATAATGTTCTCTGTATCTTCACTGAGTACCCATCCACTTGTTCCACCAGTTACTGAGAAGGGTGTTAATCTGACTGTAGTTGTGGGGCTTTGTACTTCTCCTTGTACATTTATCAAATTTGCTTCATGTATTTTGATGGTCTTTTATTAGGTATGTGAAGGTTTGTAATTATTTAGACCTCTTGATAAATTGATTCCATTCAGAATTATGGAATGAGGGTGCCCGGGTGGCGCAGTTGGTTAAGCGACTGCCTTCAGCTCAGGTAACCATCCTGGAGTCCCAGGATCAAGTCCCACATCCCCGCATCGGGCTCCCTGCTCAGCAGGGAGTCTGCTTCTCCCTCTGACCCTCTCCCCTCTCATGCTCTCTCTCTCAAGTAAATAAATAAAATCTTTAAAAAAAAAAAGAATTATGAAATGATGCTCTTCATCTTGGTTTCTTTGCTACAGTCTATTTTCTGATATAAATACAGTCAATCCAGCTCCCTTTTCATTAGTGTTAGCATGGTAAATCTTGGTTCATCCTTTTATTTTTAACTTATTTCTGACTTTATATTTAAAGTGAGTTTCCCAACAATGTAATGTACAGCATGGAAACTACCACTAATAATACTATGCTATACATTTGGAAGTTGCTAAGAGAGTAGATCTTAAAAGTTCTCATCACCAGGGGCACCTGGGTGGCTAGGTGGGTTGGGCTTCTGCCTTCAGCTCAGGTTGGGATCTCAGGGTTCTGGGATTGAGCCCCGAGTGGGGTTCTCTGCTCAGCGGGAAGCCTGCTTACCTCTCTCTCTGCCTGCTGTTCTGCCTACTTGTGATCTTGCTCTCTGTCGAATAAATAAATAAATATTTTTTTTAAAAAGTTCTCATCACCAGAAAAAATATCTGTAGCTATGTGTGGTGACAAATAATAAGACATTTTGTGGTCACTTCACAGTAGATCCAAAATATCAAATCATTATGTTGTACACCAGAAATTAATATAATGTTGTATGTCAATGATAGCTCAAATTTCTAAATAAATAAACCGGGTTTCCTACAGGCAGAATACAAGATTGCAGTTTGACGATCTCTGCCTTTTCACTGAGTGTTTCTACCATTTACATTTAGTGTGATTATTAGGTTAGACTTAAATCTACTATCTTGACATCTGCTTTCTATTTGTCCCATCTGTTCTTTTTCCCCTTTTTCCTCCATTTCTGTTTTCTATGGTTCAGGGGTTTTTTAAGATTTTATTTATTTATTTGACAGACAGAGATCACAAGTAGGCAGGGAGGCAGGCAGAGAGAGAGAGGAGAAAGCAGGCTCCCCACTGAGCAGAGAGCCCGATGCAGGGCTTGATCCCAGGACCCTGGAATCATGACCCGAGCCGAAGGCAGAGGCTTTAACCCACTGAGCCACCCAGGTGCCCCTATGGTTGAGTATTTTTAGTGATGCTATTTTCCTTCCATTATTTTTTTTAAAGATTTTATTTATTTATTTGACAGGCAGAGATCACAAGTAGGCAGAGAGGCAGGCAGAGAGAGGAAGGGAAGCAGGCTCCCCGCTGTGCAGAGAGCCCGACGCGGGGTTCAATCCCAGGACACTAGGATCATGACCCGAGCCGAAGGCAGCGGCTTAACCCACTGAGCCACCCAGGCGCCCCTCCTTCCATTATTTGCTTATTGGCTACTAGTCTTTGGTGGGGGCATTACAGTATATGGTATACATTTTAACATTGTCACAGTCTGCCTTTGAGTGACACTCCATCACTCTGGGCATAGTGTAAAAACCTTGTAACGGTATACTCCATTTCAGCCTTGCTGGCCTTTATACAACTGACAAGGTACATATCACCTCTGCATGCTATAAACCTCATATTACAGGGACACCTGGGTGGCTCAGTCAGATAAGCAGCCAATTCTCGGTTTCAGCTCCGGTCATGATCTCGGGGTCCTGGAATCGAGCTCTGTGTGGGGCTCTGTGCTCAGTGAGGAGTCCAATTTAGGATTCTCTCTCTCTCCCTCTGCTCCTCCCCTCACTGTCCCCTTCTATCTCTCTAAAATAAATAAATAAATCTTTAAAAATGAATCAATAAATAAACCTCACATTACATCAGTACAATTTTGCTTTAAGCACTCCATTCTGTTACAAAGAGAATTGCAGTGTAGGAAAAATATATATCCACATAGTAACCTTGTCCAGTGTCCTTTCTCCCTGCATAGATCCTGATTTCATCTGGTGTTACCGTCCTGCATTTCTTATCATGGAATCTCCAGGTAACTAATTCTTCCAGCATTTGTACGCCCCAAAATGTCTTTGTTTCACCTCTGTTTTTGGAGGCTATTTTTTCTAACAGAATTCCAAAATGTCAATTTCGGATTTTGTTTTCTGTTCAGTTCTTGAAAGACGCTGCTCTACTGTCTTCCCACTTACATTGTTTCAGATGCCAAATCTGCTGCCCTTCTTATCTCTGCTTCTCTGGAGACCAGATGTCTCTCCCCACTCTCCCACAGCTTTTAAGACTTTCTTCTTGATCACTTGTTTTTAAGAAATGTGATAATAGTCTGCTTTCTGTAGTTTTCTTCATGTCTCTTGTGTTTAGAGCTCATTGAGATTCTTGGATTTGTGGGTGTGTAGCTTTCATCAGTGTGGGAGTGTTTCAGCCCATGTTTCCATTTGTCTCCCACTGCCTCCTTCAGACTCCAGGTGTACCTACAACAGGACCCTGGAGTTATCCCACAGATCATTGCTGCTCTGTTGGTTTTATTCAGTGTTTTTACTGATCCACTTTGGATATTTTCTATTTCTGCATTTTCCCATTCAGTAATCTTCTGTCATGTCTCATTGGCCATTAATCCCATCCAAAGTATTTTTTTATAGAATTGTTTTCATCTCTGAGATCAATACTCCATACCATGTTCCATCTTTCCTCTAGCTTCCTGAACATATGGAACAGAGTTACAGTGTGAGAATATCTTTTACTACTAAACCTAAAATCTGTGGTGTTTTCCGGATTGCTTTTGAATCGGTATTTCCTCTCATTATGGGTCACGTTCTCGGCTTCTTTGCATGCCTGGTAATTTCTTACTGGCTGCCAAGCATTGTCAGTTTTACACTGTTCATTGTTGGATATTTTTGTATTCCTTTAAATATTCTCAAGCTTTGTTCTGGGATGTATTAAGCTATTTGGAAATAATTTCATACCTTTGGGTCATGATTTTAAGTTTTTAGGCAAGACTGGACCAACTCGTAGGTGTAAGTCCCTTTCTGCACCACTTCTGAGGCAAAAGCCTTTACCTAAAATGCCCATAAATTATGAAGTTTTCATAATTTGATATGAAGGAATTTCATAATATGAAGTTCCCACCCTGACTGGTGGGAACACGAACCATTCCCAGCCACATGTGTGCTCCGAGATGCACTTTCTCTCATCCCCTGGGAGTTCCCACCATGCCCTGCACTAGTACTCAGATGAACACACGAAGAAGGAACCTCTACAGACCTATTAAGTAATCTCTCTGAAACTCCCTCCCAGCACCCTGCCCTGCACACCCCCATTGACTCTACTCCTCTGACCACCAAGTCCACCCCCTGAGCTCAGGGAGACTGCCGGGCTCCACCTGGGTCACTCTCTGAGGCCACAGCATGCAAACTCTCCCCGGGCAGTGAGCTGGAGTGTTTTGAGGGGCTTGCCTCATTTCTTGTCTGTATCAGAGATCCTGTTTGTTACTGTCTGAAGTTTAATGTCTTAAAAACCATGGTTTTATCTATTTTGTCCAAACTCTTTCACTTATCTCAGGTGTGTGGGAGGGTGAAAGGAAAGAATCCAGGCTCTGTCACTCACTCTTGGCTGTCAGAAATCTATGCTTCTCCCCACATAGAAATAATATTTAAGCCATTTTGAATAGATATTCTGTCGTGTGTGATAGAGAAGAACACACTGACAAACATGACCATCCACAATGCATTGTTTCATTTCACTTTTTCAGAGTGTCTTAAATTACGTCAACTAAGGCTGCTCATGGGTTACGGAGAATCTTCTTTAAATGCCAGTACTCCAGCGGGAGCAAAGAGCCACCAACTCGTCTCAAGTTAATACAAATGGTTCCTGATGCCTTTCCACCGAGTAGCTGAGATTAGCCAGACCAAAAATGGAAATTTTAGTTGGGGAAGGACAGAAAAAGTTAGAAATCTGGAGTGGGAACAGAGTACGTTTTGGTAGAAGCGCACACCTGGATGGGAAGAGGCAAGCGCTGTGTTCCATGGGAGAAGTACTCGAAGAGCCAGGAAGATGCCACAGCACTAGGAACAGTCACAGGAAATTGTCATTTCGTAGGTCAAAGTGTAAAATCTCTAATTTCATACAGTTCCACAAAATACTTTGCAATGAGCGGACTGGCCCACATCAAAACTTTGCTCCCAGGACGAAGAACGTTGCCCGGCACAGGCCAGCCATCCATACACTAATTTTTTTCATTTGCCCACAGTCATGACACCGTCAAGAAGACAGAAGGATTCTCACGGAGCCCGGGGCAACGCCACAGGTGGCTGGGCAAGAAGGTGCCTCCGTGCAGAGACCCGAATGTGAAGGAAGAAGACAGCCGCTCAAAAACCTTCCAGGAGAGTGGAATGGAAGATGTAAAGAGCCCAGGAAGGGTACGAGCCGGGCATATTCACGGAGCAGGTGGAGTGATCCTGTGCCTGGAGCAAGATCATTCCAGATAGAAGCACACAGGAAGAGTCAAGATAAGACGTTTATATTTTACTCCAAGTGACCTCAGATGTCATCGAGAGGGATCAGTTCCCACGTTGTGCCCCACCTCTTTTCAAAGATAACTCCAGGGGCGCCTGGGTGGCTCAGTCATTAAGCGTCTGCCTTTGGCTCAGGTCACGATCCCAGGGTCCCGGGATTAAGATCCACGTCAGGCTCCCTGCCCCTCTGCCTGTTGCTTTCCTGCTTGTGCTGTCTCGCTCTCTGACAAACAAATAAATAAAATACTTTTTTAAAAACCAACTCTAGAATGTGGTCAAATAACACCTTAGGGAAAGAACCAGGAACTCAATCCCCTCCTTTCTAATTTCCACATAACTTTGCATGTAAAGTTGTCAACATGAGACTTCATTTCAGAAATACGAGTCTGTTCCTAAGTTGGAGAATAATTCCCTAAGCTTAAATAAAAAGAAAAAAGAGAAATCCCCACTTTCCTGGAATATATTGCTGTGTAATGACCCATCAAAAATGGAGGTCCAGCTTGACCACACGTTTTTAAAAGATGAGAGAGGGGTGCCTGGGGGGGCTCGGTCAGTTGAGCATCTGACTCTTAGTCTCAGCTCAGGTCTTGATCTCAGAGTCTTGAGTTCAAGTCCTACACTGGGCGGCACACCGTGCGTGGAGCTTTACTTAAGAGATGAGAGAGAGTGTGTCAAAGGTTTTCCCAGAGAATCTGAGAGCTGCAGATTAGAGAAAAGCATGAGTTATGCCACGGAGGAGACAACCCCTCAATTTCCTTCTTTCTGCCTCTTCTGGAAGGAGAACACTTTCCTGTGCCTCCCTCCTACACCAGTATCATGGGGATGTCTCTCTCTCTGCTTTGGAAAGACCAACCACCAATCCCTTTTCTTCTCTAAAAACACTTTCAGTTCAGATCTCTCCTTCCCACCTCCAGGGTCCTCATCACTTCAAGACCCTGACAAAACTACATTATGCCTCCAGCACAATGCTGAAGCCGGCAGACAAACCCCTTATATAATTCTGGACTCTAGAAAATATAGAAAGATCTGCATTTCATTTTAAGAAGACAGCACAACGTTTTCTGACATTTAAAACTGTACCATATGTCAGCCCGTCTGCCTGCTTCTCAGACCTCACCTCCTGCAACCCTCAGAGCAGACCCCTGTGAGCTCAGTACTGCACATGGCCTCACCTCACAGGTGAGGCAGCTAACAGGAAGAGAGCAGTTGGCCCGGGGCGCCCATCAGTCTCAGTGGGGGAGGGAGGTAGGTGGTTACAGGTCAAGCCTAGCAGTTTGCTCCAAAAGCCCGGCACCGCCACCTGGTAATGGAAATGCAAAACCAGAAAACCACTGCTCAGTCTCCCTTAGGAAAACAGACACAAAAAGTAACAGAGAATGCAGAAACGCCATGACCAAGCAGCGTTCATCCCCGAAACTCAGCAATGATGGACATTAGGAAATCTATTGCCATTAAAATGTTACATCAGTGGAGGAAAAACCAAATTATTATAAGTAGAGGCTAAAAAGGCACTGTCAAAATTACTTACCCTTTCTAATAAAAGCTCTATACAGAAAAATCTTAAGTAGGTTCAAAATTATTTACCAAGGACCAAGAATAAATAAAGTAGTAAACACTAATGCTTTTTCTGAAATCAAGACATTGATAGCCATCATGACCACTGTTATCCAAGTTGCTTAGTGGTTCCAGTAGATCCAAGAATAGGAGAAAATAATCAATATAAATATTAGAAACATCATAATACAGTCTCTTTTTGACAAATGTGACTGAGTACCCAGAAAAAGCGAAAGATGTGTCAAATGAGTGCATTAAAGCAGTGGGATTAAAGATAAAACAAAAGAAAAAATTTTCCCATATGTTACCCATAACCAGCTAAAAGGTAAAATGGAGATAAATGTTCCATTTGTCTAAAGGGCTACACCTTAAAAAATAAAGTTAAAAGTAGAAGATGAATCTTGAAGTATATCTCATTGGAGGACAAGGAAGGACAGATTGGCACATAGAAGAATGGAGTGAGGAACTCAGAGTGGGGGAGGAGGGGGGAAGGGCAAGGGGAGGGGAGGCGATCAAAGGGCGCACACTCCCCACTCCCAGGGTAGGAAGAGGAAGTCCTGGGCATCCAGTGTACAGCATGAGACCTCGGTCTACAAGGCTCTGTGTCCTTCAAAGTTGTTAAGACAGTAGATCCTAGATGCTGTCACCACGGCAACCACAACGCATGGTAATCATGTGGGGTGGCTACTCCCCATTTCACAACATACCCACCCATCCAGTCATCCCGCCGGACCCCTCCAACTTAGGCAATGTCACATATCAGTTATATCTCAGTAAATATGGGGGTGGGGCAAAAAACACCATTTGGGAACTGTTTAAAAATACATCCTAAATATTGAAAGGGCACGTAAAATAAAATTTCACGTTTCATAGGAAGTGACGCCTTTGACACTTTGATAGAAGAAGCAGTGCGGATAAGCAAGTTAGTCGGATGAAAGTATGTGGTCTAACGGTGATTTATTAACAAATAAGAATTAATGTTTTTAAATGCTTAAGGCTGAACTTAAAGAAATTAGAAAAAGACTTCAACAGTTCCAAGTAAAGAAGAAAGGAACTAATAAAGGGAGGGGGGTTGTATTAAGAAACATAACAAATGTGAGAGCGATCTTTAAAATCCAAGAACCTCTATTTTTCAACCTAAGAACAGTAAGAGCATGTTCAAATGTAGAATAAATGATGAAGGAAAATTAATTGCAGAAAGAAAATTAAATTGGAGAGAATAATTTGCTTAAATGTGTGGAAGTAAAGCAGATCTCAGTGAAGTATTTATTTTTCAAAGGAAATGGACTTTAACAAAACTGCCTTCCTGAGCAGTGACTACGGGTTGGGCGACTAGCATCCCAGCATGATCCAACGGGACAACTGCTTCTCCCACGCAGGTGCAAATGTAGAATGGAGTGACCTCTTTGCAAAAGAGTTTGGTGGTTTCTTACAGAACTAAACATACCCTTAGTACAGGATCCAGCAATTGTGGTCCTTGGTATTTACAACAAAGGAGTTGCAACTTTGGTCCACAGAAAACCCACACATGGATGTTTATAGCAGATTTATTCATAATGGCCCAAACTTGGAAGCAACAAGGTTGCCTTTTGGTGGTGCATGCCTACACAAGCTGTGGTCCATCCTGCCCACGTGTCATCCCAGCACAAGTGAGGAGTGGTTCATTCTCACAAATGCAAAATCAAAACCATGCTGAATTACCACTTTCCACTTATATATAATGGCAAACTTACCAAAGTTTAATGACACACGCTGTTATTGAAGCCATGGGAGAATGGGAGCTCTCCCACCCGTCAGCTGTACGTCAGCCACGGAAGACCAGCGAGGAACAGCCATCCACTAATCTGTGACCCAACAACCCAGGCTAACAGCAGCCCAGGCCCACAGGTAGATCTGCACAAACACAAAGTGATACATGGATACATGTCCAAGGATATACCGGTATCAATGAATGTAATGGAAAATACTGTAAACAACCCAAGGACCCCAGGAGGGGACCCGTCACACAAATGCCAGCTCACCCATGGAGCTGTGATGCTATGCAATTATGTAGAGAAAAATCTCAATATACAGAATGAAAAGATTTGCAGGCTACACTGCTGTGTGCAAAAAGCAAAAGGGATAACGTCTAAACAAGCTAACATTCATGTTTCTTAAATGGTAGTAAAACAGAGTGTATATTTTTCATTGATACATAAACAAGCAGGGTGGGTTATATAAGTAGCTAATGAGGGTCATTACCTACTGGGGAGAGGCCAGAGCTGCATGGAGGGGTGACTTTTCACCAGTCTGCCTTGGAGTGCCCCTTCATTTTTGGACTAGGTGAACGTATTATGCATGCTCTGTTCAAATAAAGGTATTAAAAACTCATTAAATTTGAGTTAAATTAAATACATGTACACAATACATTAAAATGGAGAAAGCTATGGAATGACAACCTATCAGTTTGTTGCCACTGGTTACCTGGGTGGGAAGAGGATGGAAGGGAAATAAAGCAATAAAATTTAAAAGTGCACACAGAGAAGAGCATGGGTGAGGGCCGGAACCACAAGGCCACTCAAGGTGCTTTTCCTACAGTATATGACTGACTGTACGTGGCCTTCATGTTTGTATGTATGGTCTAGACTTCTGAAAAAAACTAACACCTACTGCTGGCATAACCAAAACATGGTTCTTTTCTTTTTTTTTTTTTTTAAAGATGTTATTTATTTATTTGACAGAGAGAGATCACAAGCAGGCAGAGAGGCAGGCAGAGAGAGAGGAGGAAGCAGGCTCCCCGCTGAGCAGAGAGCCTGATGCGGGGCTCGATCCCAGGACTCTGAGATCATGACCTGAGCCGAAGGCAGTGGCCTAACCCACTGAGCCACCCAGATGCCCCAAACATGGTTATTTTCATTTTTTTTTTTAAAGATTTTATTCATTTGACAGAGAGAGATCACAAGCAAGCAGAGGCAGGCAGAGAGAGAGGAGGAAGCAGGCTCCCCGCCGAGCAGAAAGCTCAACGCGGGACTTGATCCCAGGACTCTGGGATCATGACCCGAGCCAAAGGCAGAGGCTTTAACCCACTGAGCCACCCAGGTGCCCCAGTTATTTTCATTTTTAAGAAAATTCTCAGCAAGTCAAAAATACTATTTATTTCTCAAAGAGAAAAACCAAATGGATTTTATATCATGAAAATAAAACCTCCACTAGGGAAAAAAAAAAAAAGTATCAGAAAAATCAGAAACATGAGTATCCTCTTTTTAAAAGGGATTTTTTTTTTCTTACTGAAACAACATAATATGTTTTTAGGTGAAAATAACAAGTTTTGATTCAGTGGCATTGTTTATTCACCCTGAAATTTTTTAGTCTCCTAAAAACTTCTTGACACTCAAAAGAACGCTCCTATTTTAGAGAGATAAGGAAATGCTCAGGGCGATCAGGCCTGAGATACAGTTTCAGGGCTTGTGAAAGAAGGTCAGCTGGGAGCATCAGAAGTTTATAAACGTATTTGCTGTCGACACTTGTCGACACTAGATGGCGCTAGACAGGGCTCCTTACAGGAGATCTTGACAGTATTAACCGTATGTTATTATACCAACTGTACTAGTCGCTTAACATTTTCCATAACAGAAAGTTTTAAATTTTATAATACCAACGGCTGTGAATGATTCAAAAGGAAAGGGTGCCGAGCATTTCCTTAAGACCATTAAAGCTCCAAGTCACATGGGATCAAGGGGACAAATTCATTGTTGTCTTATTACCAGTTCTCTGTACAGTGATTTCCGACGGTTTTTCTGGATCTGAAAAGACATATAATTCTTGTGTCATCTCCCATCATAAAATTATAAAATGGGAGATTAATAAACGTGTCGGTCCTGGTCACTGTGGTACCCACACTGGCATCAGGTGGTTTCCCGGGAGACCCGCCACGGCGTAGGAGGTGGGGGGTGAACTTGCTCAGCCCCACAGGACCGCGTCCACCTGCATGGCTGGCAGATACTGCAGGAAAAGGTCACTTCTTACAGAGGGAAGTGTCCGGGCTCGCGGACGTCATGTGGCCTTGAACCCACGTCTTTCTGTATTTGAATTAGTGTCTCTTTCCTCCTTCCCCAAATTACTTTATACATAAAATGATTTATGGGAAAATCCTGTGGAATCAGTAAATGACATAAATGGGCAATGGCTGGGACTGGTGGCCCAGTGGAGAACGCTGTCGTGCATCGTGGCTGAAAACCCAGCCAGTACCGGAGTGGAAATCCTGACTCTCCGCTGTGTGGCTTGAACAAGCTGCTGACGGTCTAATGTCCAGCTCTTCATCTCTGAAATGGGGAAAGTGACAGCGTGAATCAACTGGGATCTTTAACAGCATTAAATATACCCAGTATCGTATCTGGTACATATATGCATAAAAGCTAGATGGGTTTAAGATTTTATGTATCCGAGAGAGAGGGCATGAGCAGGGGAGGAGCAGAGAGAGAAGCAGATTCTCTGAGGACCAGGGAGCCCCACACAGGGCTTGACTCCAGGACCCTGAGACCACAGCCGGAGCCAAAGGCAGGAGCCCAACCGACTGAGCCACCCAGGTGCCCCATCATGTTCTTAACTGGGTTTGTCCCACTATGCTGCACATTCGGGGCCTTTTCTAGGAGCTTTCTCTATTTGCTTAAGTTTGGTGAAAGAAAAGAGTCAGCACAAGATACAGCCATTTAAATCCTTTGAATAAAATTCACACTGAAGACCATTGTTGGTAGAGCAAACGCCTTGGTCTTTCCAGTGTCAGAAGGCAGGGCCAGGGGCGGGTCAGTGCTCCTGGTGCCCTGTCCTCGAAGCTAGGCCTCGGCTGTTCCTGGGCTGCCCTGAGAACCACAGGCAGCACGGGAGGCCCTCAGAGTCCAGTCCTCACAGCCGAGCTTGCAATTGGAGACAAAAGTCACCCAAACACAGGATTGTTCCTTGAAGATCATTTGCAAAACGACTGTCCCCCTTGCCCCCCAGCCTCGTGCCTGGGAGCATCAGTGGCCAAGTCATGAGCCTGGCATCCGTGGTGCTGATGCCTCTGGCCCTCGGGGATGAACAGAGCTGCAGCAGAAATCAGTTAATAAAGTTCAAGTGCAACAAGAGACACAAGACTTGACAAACTGTATATCGGGCAGATGTGGACCATCTGAAACCAAAGAGAAATTACAAGGATGGTCAGCGTTCCAGAGGGAATGATCTGAATATGAAAACACAAACAAAGGCCTCAGACATGTTTATGTAAAAAAATAAGATTATGCTGTGAAAATCAACTGTGTGCCGAAGAACTTACTATAATTTCACCATGTAAATTGTGTTCTGCCCCAATTCACGCAAATCACTTTTGGTTTGTTCTAAGAATCAGCAAAGAATTTCAATTACGAGCTCAGGGACACTAAATACAAAACTAGCCATGATTTTTAGTTTCATTTCTCAAAACATTTTTCACTCTTCACTCGGAAATTTTGATGCTTATTTTAAACAGTTTATTTCAAGTGACTACTTTTAATACCAATTATCCTCAGACAACAAGGAGACACATTAAAGAGCTCTATTATAAACTAGAGTATCATTAAGGATTTAATACTCCAAATATTTCATTTAATTTTCAGAGGATTGCCAACCAGCAAGGTCTACATCTTGTCAGCATCTTTCTCTTTTTTTAAAAAAGATTTTATTTTTATATATTTATTTGACAGAGAGAGAGAGGTCACAAGTAGGCAGGTGGAGGGAAGCAGGCTTCCCGCTGAGCAGAGAGCCCGATGCGGTGCTCCATCCCAGGACCCTGAGATCATGACCTGAGCCAAAGGCAGAGACTGAGCCACCCGGGTGCCCCAATGTCGTGTCAGCATCGCAGTGGTACTACTGTGACCAAAATCACCACTCCAGGCCTGTCCTCCAGACTCCTGGGGTCATTCTCAGTTGTTTGATATAAAATCTAGATTCTTCATTTGGATTTCGAGGTTAGGCCCAGGCCTGACACCTGCTTTAACCTACACAAATACCTCACTCTCCATGCTGGCTTCTTATGAAAAGTAAAAAACCTAAAACAAAAGTAATGGTCGCACTGTTTCAAACCCTACTCAATTTCTGCACAGCAGAAAGTGAAAGAAAAACCCCCAGACATAAATGTACAGGTTTTATAGCAGGTTGATTCCTGTAGCTCTGCTGGGCCTGTCTGCACACCCACATACACCCGTGTGCACACACGCACACACTCCCAAAGGGACTTACAGTTTCTGTCTCACTCACGGCCAATGAAAATTTGAACCGTCAAGTTCAACTTGTAACAAGAATTCACAGACTCAAACACCTGCAGACCAACCTCTGGGCAGGGTGTAAGCAAACAGGCCTAAGGTTCTCAGACACAGGAGTCATGACAACCTGGAGAAGCCATCCCATTCCCATAGGACTGGGGTGTCCCCAGGTCTATCCGTGTCTCCAGAGAAAATGGAAATCTAAATTCTACCTGACGTTTTCTTATGAGGTGTCACTTCTCTAAGAAAATTACTGCAGCCTACACAGAATATATTGCTGGGGGGAATGAAGACTTGCGACCCTTTGGAAAGGAATTTGGCGAGATCCTGCAAAAGTGACCCTTGCACTTTCTCCTTCAACCCCCAGTCCCACTTTTGGAAAGATGCTACGCAACACTATGAAATTCCATATGGGCAAGACTTTCTTTCCAGAGACTGTCCGTCAAGAGGGTCTGCGCGACTATAGCCTGGAGAGGACGTAACAAAATAGACACACACTGCAGTTGTAAAAACAAACGTGAGACATCTGACGTTGTTACGGAGTGTGTCCAGGATACGTGTCCCTTACAACGCAGAACATTCACGGTAGAAAAACTTCTGCGTAAGAAACAGAACAGAAATATATTCAAATACAGCCCCCCACACACCGGCTGACGTTATCAAAATAGATTTAAATGGCCATTTTTGTTCTCCAGAAGACACAGTGGAAGGATAAACCAAAAAACTAGTGAAACCGTTTCCCATCAGGAGGGAAAGCAACAGAAATAAAATCTTGACCCCTCTAACCCATCTTCTGGTGGTATTAGAGTCGTGAATGTTTCTCTCCCTTTTAAGCAAAAAGTAAGATAAAAAGAAGAAAAACCCTTTAGAAAAGCTGAAGTAAATGAACCTAACTCAGTACCAAGTCAATGGTATAACCACAGGGCATTATTTCAAGGGATTTTTAAAGCGCCCCGTTTGGACTGCACACAGTTTGTGGGAAAGAAAACACACACAGAGAGAAATTATCAACTACACTGTGTTCATCTCAAGTGGGACAATTTGTACTGTTATCCCAGATTTATGTCGTACAGTAGGTAAAGCAACTACATAATTATATTAACATTGCTAAAAATTTCAGCATTAAAAAAAGATGTAACTATGAAGTCAAAGAAGTAAAATGCATATTCTTAATTTTTAACTGAAAATAACAGGATGGACTGATTTAATTTTTCGAACCAAATAGCAAAATAGGTATTTCCTATCTCTATCGACCACAAGTCTACACATAAGGACAAGCTGGTAAGGACAAACGCCCCAACACCCAGATTCTGGCCTCGAAATAGCAACCTTCTGGGGCTTCCTGGGGAAATCTTTGCTGCTGGGTCTAAAGCAGGAATGACAGAATGATACAGGGTGACCCCAGGACATTGTCATGTCCGCAGAAAAAATGTGATTAAAAGAGAAAATGGTCTGGGGACGCCTCAGGGGCTCAGTCAGTGCAGCGTCTGCCTTCAGATAGGTCATGATTTCAGGGTCCTGGGATCAAGCCCCACATTCTCCCTCTGCCTGCTGCTTGTGCGCTCCCTCTCTGTCAAACAAACAAACAAATAAATATTTTTTTAAAAAAGATGGGGCGCCTGGGTGGCTCAGTGGGTTAAAGCCTCTGCCTTCGGCTTGGGTCATGATCTCAGGGTCCTGGGATCGAGCCCCACATCGGGTTCTCTGCTCAGCGGGGAACCTGCTTCCTCCTCTCTCTGCCTGCCTCTCTGCCTACTTGTGATCTCTGTCTGTCAAATAAATAAAATCTTTAAAAAAAATTTTTTTTTAAAAGAGAGAGAGAGAAAAGGGTCCTATTCAAATGACATGAAACTCCTCTGGTGAGCTTCCCACTGGCCAAAGAGAGCACGATTTGACCGCCAACGAAGACAATGGTGATGTGTGGGGATCTCACCAAGCATGCAGAATAGAGGCCCGCCTAATGACACTACAGAGACGATCTCGCTGGTGATCCTGGAGGGCATGAAGTCACTGCCCAGAAAACTGATCAAGGACAAGAATCAAGCATTTATTCTGTCTTTCCCTACAGACCACTTTTAGGGCAACCAAATGGGTGACTAAGAGCAGTCAGGCTTCATGAAAGAGTCACAGCCAACCGACATAGGAGGGGTGACAGGCTGGGACACTGCTGCCTTGCAGTCCCTCCTGGGATGGTGGAGGTGGCGGTCCTCCCGGGGCCAGCGCCGAGCCTGGCGGGGCAAGGACGACGGGGAGTTTTTGTCTTTCAGGCCACAAATGTCCACCTGCCGACAGAGCCAACTCGTGGAAGCCATGTCGCACCAAGGCACGTGGCCAGCACTCCTCCGTGTTGCCATACGTGGGCTCCAGGCTCCTGTGTTATTGTCCCACAGGTGCGTTCAGACTTTATCAGAATCGGCATCTAACAGGTGCACGGGTGGCTTCCACTCTGTGTTCAGGCCTCTAAGTTCTAGGCCCGAACTTCCCCCTTGTCCTCCCCCCGGCCCCCGAGAAGGATGTCAGTTGTTCTGGTGTTTCCCATTTTCTGGGCTTTGCTGACGTACCTGGACTGTGGGATCTGGCATATTCCTCCGATCTCGAATGTCCACAAATTGGAGGTTAAGAGCTGCCTCCCATTCCGTGTTTCGGTGGTCACGTTTCACAGGCTGGCGGTGGTGGCATATTTTCGCCCTGCCAGGACACCTCCCCGCCACGGAGTAGAAAAACAAAAAAAATCTTGTCATCTAACCAAACCCAACCCGGGGATGAACCATGACGCCCAGAAGTCCCTCTTGGTACTGGCTTCTCTGAAGGGAAGGGGGCAAGAAGCCACATGGGGGCTCACTGGAGAGTCTAAAATACAGAATGGCAACAGGGTCAGTGAGCTCCTCCCCTGGGCGCAGAGGGCAGGCCGATCTGAAGACAGCGCTGGGAGCCAGGACTCCTGCACATCGGGAGGTGGTCGCCAGTGGGGGCTCGAGGACCATCTGCTCCTTGTCAACTCACGAAACTAACGAGCCATGGGAACTGGATGTCTGGACCCCTCAGAATCCCAGGTTGAAAGCCCTCCCCACCACGGTGGCTGTTTCTGGAGCCCAGGCCTGCAGGGAGGTCACAGGGGCAGAGCTCTTGCAGGGTGGGACTGGTGGCCTGAGACCTAGCCAGCGCTCCCCTCCAGCGCCCTCAGAGGGAAGGCCATGTGAGGACACAGGGCTGGCTGCAAACCAGTGAGTCCTCAGCAGAAAGAAAACCCTGCAGAACCTTGACCTTGGACTCCTGACCTTCAGGACTGGGAGAAAACCAATGTGGCTCATGTGAGCCACCCCGGGCCCTGTTAGGCCCAGCAGACACAGCCCAGAAGCTCCTCCTAGGGCCAGCGCCACATGGAGGAGAAGCTTCTAGCAACAGATTCCCAAGTAGACGAGACAGCCCAGAAAAAAGGAGGGAAGGGTGAGAACCGGGGAATTTCCATGTAAGGAGATGCTTCTTAAACATCACGCATACAACATTAAAGCGAAGGGAAGGGGAGTTCCTGAAAACAAGCAGCAGAAAGGGGTTAGGATGTGGTCCACAGAACATTTCAGGGAGACAGCATAGGGGACGTAAGAGACAGAACGCAGACCACGAGCTGATGCCAAGATGTATCCTCTTTAAAAGATCACAACAATAAGCTTACTATTTCAAAATAGGCTAAGAGAAATTATTAACATAATCCAAGATATTAAAAAATAAATCAGGTCCCCAAAGCATAGTTTGAGGAGACGCCTTTTGAAACACAATGACTTTCATAAACTCTGACCAAATAATATCCCATTCCAATTTCTTGGAAAGAAAACACTGTTCATGCCATAAACACGGAAACGCTCATTTATGTAAAAAAAGTTCACAGTTAAGTGGTTTATTAACAATTATCTGAAAAATCCATAATCATTTGTAATCCAACATGTGCCGGCTCAGTGCTCATAGCCTCCCCGCTTGGGTGGAGCCCCCGTCTGTGGGGCAGCCGTGCGCCTGGAGCAGGAATCACGAGGGACTGAGGGGGTCAGCTCCCCTCCCGACTGCCACAGCCGGGGGTGTGAGACTTTGCCTCCCGGCCTCACCTAGCCCAGGCCACAAGTCAGGAGCTACCGCAGAGGGACAGTGTTCTGGATCCCAGCAAGCATGGGGACTGGACACAGAGACACCAGTGGTAGAGGGTCTGGCCCAACGGGAGCCTCCCGGTGGAGGAAGTGACACCCAGGTTGGGAACGAGGGCGTGAAGCCATCGGTGTGCTCATGGTTCTGAGTTATGACAAAGTTGACTTTGTTACACAGCCTCGTAACCTCAGGACTCCAGTCATGGACACTCAGGTGACAAGACCCCAGGCTTAAGTGCTTACCTGCCCCCAGTCTGTTCTGGTAGGATGGTAGCAGTCAGGGGCGAGCCCTGTCCTAGGGGGGACCGGCAGCCTTGGCCACTCACGCAGGGGCCGCAGCTACAGTCTCTACGTGGGGCAGCTGGGGGGCTCAGTCCGCTGGGAGACCAATTCCTGGTCATGATTTCAGGGTCCCAAGGTCGAGCCCCGGGTCTGGCTCTGTGCTCTGCGGGGCGTCTGCTTGAGATTCTCTCTCCCTCTCCCTGTGCCGCCCCCTCCAGTCACCCTCTAAAAGGAGCATGCGGCACGTGGAAAGCCCGCTAAACAGGGGCCAGTCAGCCCTTCCTATTAACACAGTGTTTTCAGGGATCTGTGCTGTTATCTGGGTCTTTTTGGTTTTCAATTTAAGCTCTCAATTTCCACTGTATCCCCGCAAGTTTTTTGGTTGGCCCTACTTTCCCCCCAGATTGTCTCCCTTTAAATCCAAACCCAACATCACCAGTTAGTATCTATCGAGCTCCGACGGGGGCGCAACCCAACAGTAGAGCCCGCAGAGGGGTGAGTATGCGTACACCCCACACTTTGTGTGGCTCGGGAACTGCAAACTACGCGACAACGGGGCGATTTGGGAGGACTGACTCAGTGTGTACTGCTGTCCGCATCTCACACCCCGTCACCCACTGGGGACACACAGAACTCCTTAGAAAGTAATTTCAAGTTTCCACTCATGAGGATTTGGTAAAGCAGTACACGTCTTCAGAAGTTAAAATTAAAAACATGGCTGTCTGCGGGCATCTGGTGGCTCTGAGGGCTGAGCACTCAACTTGGTTTCAGCTCAGGTCACGGTCTCAGGATCCTGGGATCGAGCCCTGTGCTAGTCTCCGTGCTTAGCAGGGAGTCTGCTTGAGATGCTCTGTCTGCCCCTCCCCCTTGGCATTCTCTAAAATAAATCAATCTTTAAAAAAAAAAAAATTCAAAACGGGTGCCTGGGTGGCTCAGTCGGTTAAGCGGTTAAGCGTCTGTCTTCAGCTGGTCTTCATCCCGGGGACTTGGGATAGAGCCCGGGGCAGGGCTTCCTGCTCAGCGGGGAGCCTGCTTCTCCCTCTGCCCCTCCCCCTGCTCCTGATCTCTCTGATAAAATCTTAAAAAAAAAAAAAAAAAAAAGGCTACTTCAGTAGCACATGGAGGTGAAAGAGCATGGCGGTTCCAAGCATTTGGGAATAAATTCCCCTTTTCTTGCTAACTCCACTCTGAGAGGTGCACAGCAAGGGGCTGGTCACAGAAACCCGACCAGACCCGGTCGTCCGCCGACACTGCAGCCCCACACATGACGGGTTCCTAGCAATTGTCAGAAGTGGTGTAGCTGCCTGGCATAGAAACGCCCAGAATGAAAAGTGAACAATGATCCCAAAACCGTACTGTAGCATAATCCTGCTTTTTGGGGAAATGCCTCAAAGCGTATGTGACCGAACGTCCTCAACAGTTTCCTCTCGACGGGAAGGAGATGTGCTGAGTCTGTGTTTTAACTGTCCAAATCCGTCCACTTTCAATGTAACTTGTTTCACTCTGGGGGAGAGCGTGGTCAGACGGGTCAGGAAATGAGAAGCAGAAAGTCAAGGTTACTCACCCAAACCTGCCCAGCAGCTCCCCCCGCCCGGCTGGCTTTGGGGCTGGGACTCGAGGGTGTTCCTCCCAGCGGTGGGGTCTCCCAGCTACGGGCGCGGCATTCGTGTGTAACTGCACGGGCAGCGCAACTCGCGGGCCGCCCCACGTCCAGGAAGCTTGGCTCGCCACCCTCCCAAAGGGCAAACCTGCGACAGCAGCCAGGACGTGCGGTCGGCCTCGGTGTGCGCTGGCCGGTGAAAGGACGAGGAAAACGAGGTGTATGCGACCAGGGAATATTACTCAGCCTCCAAAAGGGAAATCCTACCGTGGACGTGGATGAGGGTGGCAAAGGACACTGCTCGGTGAAATAAGCCAGACGGACGAGCAGCCCGTGGCGGTAACTCTACATGGGGTCTAAGCACGTCCAACTCCAAGAAGCAGAGGGGGTGCCGGCTGCGGGGAATGGGGAGGAGCCGGTCGCAGGGCACAGTCTCGGCTGTGCACAAGAACAGGCTCTGGAGACCAGTCGCAGAGCATGGCGACTCCTGTTACTACAGCCACGTGCGCTCGGGTGTGCGGAGAACGTTTCGGCAATGTTCTTACTGCACACAGACAACAGAGGTGGACACGGCGGACAGCCTGGCCGTGGTAGCCAGTGCACTGGTATCAAGTATCGTGTTGCACGCCGTCAACATAAACTGGGGTTGCCCATCACTTCCAAGACGGGAGGAAAAGGAACCGTTTCATGATGGTGCCTGGCTCATGTGTTTCTGCTGCGCATTTGTTGGGACACGTGGCTGCGTAACCACGAGTCAGCCTCCCCTTCCCTGCAATACTGTGCCGCAGAGAGGCCCTCCACGGGCCAGTGCAGGATGGCCACGGGTCCCTGGGCACCAGCACCAGCGCCTGCTCCCAGAACAAGCTTTAACATGCTCCTGGCCCTTGAGGCGCACTGACCCATTGTGCACTGAACACTGGGGCCGCCCCCCGCCCGCCACACCCCAAGGCTCTGCTCCCTTCACCTCAAACCCTTCTCTCCTCCGCCCCCTCCCAGATGGACGGGATTCCTGCTTCCCGAGCTGCCCAGTTCTGCGGATCAGCGCCCCACAGTCCCAGCGCTCCTTCCTGCAACTCCTGGACTGCCCATCTGCCCATGGGGACCGAGCACCCCCGAGCACGCAGCTCAGGATGTAAGCAATCCTCTACCCACACCGTAAACACTTACCTGCCATGGTTTTCTACTCTGCTTCTCAGAGGAGGGCGACTGAAAACCCACCAAGTCCAAGGCTCCCCTTCCACCTCCTGTGGCTGAACACAGAGCACCACAGACCCTACCATTTTAATTCTGCGGATCCCACCAGGCAACCCTCCTCACTGTGCGCGCGAGGAACCTGCCGCCCAACATGGTGAACGGGGTCACCAGACACCTGAAGTTGGTCCCGCGTGCACAACCAGCAAGTCAAGCGGAACTCAAGCCACAAGCTCACCTCATTTCCTCAGACTGAGGTTTTCACAGAAGCCAGAAATTCTTGAGTTTGCTTCAGTTACACATGCACTTCTGAGCCAAAAAATCAGTTCTCCGGAAGTTTAATGTATTTTTGCAAACCGCTGCCCTTCCCCAGACGTGCTGCTAGGACAGAAAACCCGCTCTGCACTTCAGTGGGGTCAGACCCCATCAGACTTTGAGGACAGCCTACCCTTCCTGCACCCTGCCGGCCTTTCACACTGTGACAGGTCACTGAGCAGGACAAACACCGTCCGAGGGACCACTGCCCCACACTCAATGTGTGAGCCACCCACGCTCGTTCCTATGGCCAGTGCTCTAACAGACCCTTACTCGTCTGGATTAACTCGAAGGCACAGGCTTTCAACACCAGGTTTCCCCTTAACCCATCAGATTTCAAAAAAAACTGAGGGAAAACATCCCCCTGCCGTGTCTAAGCTGCATAGAAATGTACCCTCACAGGGAGGGGATGCATGCTCACGATTATTTCCCAGAATACTACAGAGGATCCAGAAAATCCAGACCAAAAAAACCAATATATTTTGCAGCAAAATTTTCAGTAAGATTTGCAAATTCTCTCCCACCCCAAATTAAACAGGTAAGTGAAGCAGCTTCCATGTCTAACGGTTACATTCCAGATTCTGAGTAGTCACGTCACGATTGCATTCCACACAGGTCACAAACACGTATGCCTTCTAGTACTTATCTGAAAAAGGTTTCATCCCAGCTATGGGAAGACCCTTTTCAAGTCCCAGACTTACTCTGGTTTTGAACAGAATATAGCATAGCATGTAGAGCAATTCAAATCTGTGAGTAAATCTATGGATACATTTACTGAATATTGAAATTTATTCAATTCTATCCTCTGTATTCATTTTTTCCATATATTTAAGCAATCCCTACCTTCTTTGCAGGTAGGAAAGTAATCATTTAAGGAGAAAGGGACTTGTAAGAACTTTGGTAAGCTGAACTATAGCAGTGCTTGTATCAGCGAGATAGTTAAGGCTGACGCCCAGCTGCTACAGAGCATAGCATCGATGGGGTCAAACTCGAGCAAGACAGACCCAACTCATTTTTAAATGTGGAAATCATACAGGCTTAAATGGTTTCATCCGATGAAGCTTCTGCAGTGTTTCACGTTTACTGAGAAACCATTCTAAGGTCTACTTTTCTGTTTAGAACATATTTAGTCTGTGCCATTGAACTGGCCACAAAAATCCTTCAGAAAAAAGCATCAAAGCTGTGAGGTGTCCAACTTAATCTTCGGCATCCTTAAAGCTTGGGATTACTTGAAAACAGCAGGTAAACGTGGAACATCATTCCAGAATACCAATTTTACATTGAACATGTAACATTAAAACAAAAGCAAATAAATGAATACCTTACACTCATTTTTAACAAGTATTTCCTATTTGAGACGTCTGTCAAGTTCCTGCCATCATCTGTATGGTTTAACTGGACTGTGAAATCTCTACATAAAAGCATGGTTACTTCTGCCACAATTAACAACTGTAATTCTTAAAACGCCTAGCAAGTCTAAAAACACACACTGTCTTGTCCTGACAGATCACTGAAGTCTCAAGCTCTTCCCCAGGTGACACCACCTAGTCAACAGGCAGGTGGTAGGAGAGACATTTCAGCGTAACTGCACTGAGGACGCTCACACCTCATCAACAACTTACCAAACAGAATACTGCGGACACCAGCCTATCACCTTCGTGAGAGGATTCAAATGTACAAGAAATAGACATAAGAGTTTTACTTGCCAGGCTTCAAATTAAGTGAAAATAGCAAAGGCAATTTAAACAGTAACATGGCACAACTTTCCCTGTTAGTGGTTTAAAAATTCTTACCAAACAAGGGAGGAGTTCACTTGCTTAGATATTTGAAATACAACTTTATTCTGATTCTAAACGAAAAGGAATGGGAATGACAGTGACAAACAAGATTTCACCACTGGATATTGTGACGGGACTATAGCAGTCTCATATCTGAAACTCAGGAAGGAAACAACTGCGTTCCAAAACAGCTAAATATGCAGGTCCAAAAAATGAAGGTATTTTTAAACTGCCACATTCACTCCGAAGCCCATTCATCTCCTTCAGCATCCCAAAGATTAAGCACATGTTCTGCTCAGCTATATAATAAAGTGGCAAACACGCTGCACCACTGACATCACAGGACAGTTGCCTATAAAACTAGACTTCTGACGCTGGCCTCCAGCTGCACGTTCTCACAGGTCATCATCCTCATCCGGGAGAGCAGTTGTCTGAGCAACCTAGAAAAAGACACAACATGGTAGTACTCTGGACTGGAGCCACCAGCAACACAAGACCCCCGAAAAGGACCACATGGCCGGACACTTGCACACCCTACCTCTAGATCGTGCTCATACTGTGCTGCCAAAGCTGGGTCCATGACAACCTCTGGCGGGGCGAGAGCGGGCATGGCGACAAACTCCAAGTTAGGGTCTCCAATTAGTTTTCTAGCAAGCCACAGGAAGGGCTTTTCAAAGTTGTAGTTACTTTTGGCAGAAATGTCATAGTACTGTTTAAAAAAAAAGAAAAAAGTTAGTTTTTAAAAATGTACTTGTCATTAGGATGTTCGAAACTAAATAAATTCTCTCGATCCACACCACAGATGTTTACGAATCCCTTTAACGGACCTGTTCATTGTAATTTCACTTTTGATACAGCAATAACACCATAAACAACAAGTTTTATAAACATACCTGAAGATTCTTCTTTCGGTGGAAGACAATAGATTTTGCCTTAACTTTCCTGTCCTTAATGTCCACTTTGTTGCCACACAGCACAATGGGGATGTTCTCACACACTCGTACCAGATCTCTATGCCAGTTAGGCACATTCTTGTAAGTAACCCTTGACGTGACATCGAACATTATAATGGCACACTGGGCTGAAGAAAAATTCAGGAGAAGGGTTACACACCTAGGATTTCCCACACACCCAAGGAATGCCAAGGAGATCGGAGCAGTCCTCAGGCTATCTCCGTTTCTTAACTCATTCCCAAGGTCTCTTCCAAATCGAAAAATCTTACATCACTGCAATACACAGCGAGACCTGAAATTCCACCACGTGCGAATGACCAGCTGGCTGCATCGAATCTCTCTCCTGTACTACGTTGGTTCTGCCCCATCCCAAAATCTCAAGCAGATGAAGGACACCCCAGCATCCTAGGCAACTTGCCTCCTCCGCTCTGAAGACCTAAGAGCCTATTCTGTAAAAGATCCTACAAGACGGGATACGCTACTCTCTTGCTTGAGAACACTTAGGTCTCCGTGCTGACCCCTGAAAACCGTAGAACAACTCAGTGAACCACGAAGTACCTACGACCTAACGCTAGTTTTCTAGCTCCACAGTTATCTGTTATTCGAACGTCAGAAACGACCAAAGAAAAGGCTCCCAGAAGTTTTCCATCACAGAAGTGAGATTCCAGATTTTTTCTTTATGAAACTTCGTTCCCAATTCTGAGATCCTTTTGGGGAAAAAAAACCCCAAAACCCCAACTACTGCTGAAGCGACAGCTCGCGGGCCCCCGCGGTCTGCGCTCCGCGGCTCTCCGATCATGACACAGCACGGAGGCTGGCGCGGCCGCCCGCCCGCCTACCTTGGATGTAGTAGCCGTCTCGCAGGCCGCCGAACTTCTCCTGGCCGGCCGTGTCCCACACGTTGAACTTGATGGGTCCCCTGTTGGTGTGGAACACGAGCGGGTGGACCTCCACGCCCAAGGTGGCTGCAACACAAACACGGCCGTGAGTGAGCCCGGGTCGGCGCCCGCACCCCGGCCCCGCCGCCTGGCCCCCCACGTACCTACATACTTCTTCTCGAACTCCCCCGTCAGGTGACGCTTCACGAACGTCGTCTTCCCGGTGCCGCCGTCGCCAACCAGCACCAGCTACGGGACAGCACACGCTGGCCAGGGGCCCCGGCGCCCGCGCGCGTCGCGCGCCGCCACCGCCCGCACCCGCTCCCCGCGGACCCCGCTCCCCGCAGACCCCGCACGCGGCGCCCACCCCCGCCGACCACGTACTTTGAACTGGACTTGGGGCTCTCCCTGGGCAGCCATGGCGCTGGTGCTGCGGAGCGAAAAGAAAGACGTGGGGCCGGCGGCACGGCCCGGGAGCCACATGGCCGGGCCCGCCCCACGTGCCCGGGCCCACAAAGGGGCGCCGGGCGGCCGGGCCCCACGCGCGCACACCCCGGCCGGGGCGGGGGCCGCGGCGCGCTCACGGCGGGCGGCGCTGCTCCGTCCGCGGGGCCTGGCGGCGCGCCCGCGGCGAGGGAGGCTGGGAGGCCGGGGCGCGGGGCGGAGGCCGGGAGGCCGGGCGGGGACCGGGACCGCACAGCGCCCGATCGCGCACCCCCTCCCGCCCCGGGCCAGCGGTCCGCCCCAGGGCCGCCCCTCGCCGCCCGCCCCGGGCCCAGCGCGGCTCGCGTCCCGGCTCCGGCCTGCGGCCTCCACCGCGGGGGGAAGGGGAGCGCCCGCCGCCGCCACCCGGGCCCGCGAAACCGCCGCCGCCCCGGCCCCCGCCGACGCTCGCCCCGGCTTCCCAGTCCCCCGGAGTGCCCGGTGCCCCCGGCCCCCGCGCCCTCGCGGCCCCCGCGGCCCCTGGTCTGGCCCCGCCGCACTACCTTCCAGAAGCGTCTCCGGCCCGTCTGACTGAGGGCTGGAAAGATGGCGGAAGCGCAATTCAAATGCCCGGAGACGCAGCCGACGCCGGCGCGCGCCGAGGGAGGGCGGGGCAACGGCGCCGCGGCGCTCCCACGTGGCCCGGCGCGCGCGCGCACGCACGCCGCGGGCTTGGGCGGCCACACCCGTCGGCCTGGCGCGGAGGGAAAGACTCGCGGGGCGGCGGGCGCGGGACGTAGGGCGGGCGCGCGCACGCACGCCGGCCCGGGGGGCCACGTGCGCCGGCCCAGAGGGCGGGTTCCCGCGCGCGCATGCGCCGACGGCGACGCGGCGCGCCCTGCTGCGGCCGCGCCACAGAGCTAGGAGGAGAGAGCAGGCACCTTGGGCGGGAAACTTGTGGGGAGCGGCCCACACAAAGACCTTGGGCCTCCCGGGCCGGGGGACTACTCGAGCGAACGGGCCACAGCGCCCCATTTTGGGGTGCGAGCCACGCTTGCGCCCCCAGCCCCTTCCACATCCCCGTCTCCGGGCCACACACGGCCTCTGCTCTGGGCCCCCAGCCCCTTTTCTCTCCCGCCGCAACCCCAGGCCCTTCCTCCCACAGTCTCCTCCCCAAGCCCCCCATCCCGCCCACTACCCACCTCCCCTAGCTAGGCTCATTACCTTCCCGGTCCTTTGCCTGGGTCCTCGGCCTGGCCCCTTCCGTTCTCGCCGCACCCAGTCCCTTCCTCCCTCACCCCAAGCTCGCTCTAGGTCCTCCTGCCTGCGGCACCTATCGTCCCCCAGTCCCAGATCCCTTTCATTCAATGTCCCTTTTCCCCTCTGACCTCGACCCCTGGCCACTTCCCTACGTTCCCAGTCCCACTCCCGCGCCCCCGCGTCCCTGGCGTCAACCGGAACCCACTTGGGGGTAAAGGACGGAAAGACAGATGCTTTTTCCCACCCTGAAGAGCCAGCCTCCCTTTTCTTAAAGCATCTAATTGGTCAGCAGGCTTTGCGACCGTATCCTGCAAACAGGATGATGAAATCACGTTTTCAGACTTGGCAGCTCTTCTCATCCCAGTTACAAACATGGATGCACTCGATGAGTATTTAGGTTCCAGACTCTGGAGGGGATAAAGCTGTCAACAGTCCAGACGGGACTGCACTCAGAAGCCCATCTAAGGGTCAGTGTAGGTAGAAAATAAAGTGAGCCACAAGCTCAAAATGTTGATTGTTATTACCGTCCACTGGCGTTGAGTCCCGATGTGGGCCAGGTGGAATCCTCCAACCTCTAACCCTAAATCTAAGGCCAGTTCTTGGCATTTGTGTGGACAGCCACAGATTCTCCTCTAACCCAGATCTTCTTAGTCCCCTCAGCAACCAAGCATCCACACTCAGAGCAAGAGCAGGCTGCTAATGACCTGGTCAGAATAGTCAGGTTGCTCAGAAAGGATTCCACCATGGGGAACCCATGGACCAAGAAGTTAGCCATTTCGTCCTGAGTGTGCTTTGCAACCAAGCCTGTTGGGAACACAAGTGACGCAAATTGGGCACAACGTTTCTGTGAACCTGCCTGTTGGGAGCTCAAGTCTGAGCACCCCCAGAGGACCCTCAGGAAGACACCAAAGCAGCTCTCTATGCTGCTGGCGGGAGTGCACATTGCTTTGGCCTCTCTGGAGAGCAGAAGCTGATAAAACATCAGTGCCGAGAGCTGGCGAGCCTGTACTTTCACTTCTCGAGAGAGTGCCTGGAGTTAAACTCCCACATTCGCACAGGGAGACAGTATCGCCAGCGCTCACTACAACACGATAGCAACAAAAAATGGAACTTCCAGAAACATCCATTGATAGGCAAATGTATACACATATTAACTTGGATTCCAGTATGGCATCTAAAAGGAAGCAAGTTCATCTGTATCAACAGGGTTAGGTCTCAAAGGGTAATGTTGAGAAAAGAAGGAAGTTCAAGAAAGATGTGATGATAGCTTTACACAGTCCACAGGATATACAATGTTTTAGAGAGACGGTAGTGTCATGCCATCTATGGACATTTTTATAGACACAAAACCATGGTAAGTCTTAAGTGTCTGTAGAAAATTTTTTTTAATTGAGTACAATGATCGAGGCTGAATTCAGAGGCTCTTGTTCGAGAGGCAGTAGGGAGTGGTGTGACGGAAATAGGCAGAATGGTCAAAGAAGCCTATCTGCAAGGTTCCCTTTCTTCTGTTAAAAGAAGGTAATTGATGGGGCGCCTGGGTGGCTCAGGTCCTGATCTCAGAGTCCTGGGATCGAGCCCCGCATCGGGCTCTCTGCTCAGCGGGGAGCCTGCTTCTCTCTCTCTCTCTGCCTGCCTGCCTCTCTATCTACTTGTGATCTCTCTCTGTCCAATAAATAAGTAAAATCTTAAAAAAAAAAAATGAGAGAGAAGGTAATTGAAGCACATAGGAGAACATATTAGCCACTGTAAAACTCTAGGATGGTGAGAACACCAGTGTTTCTACCTTTTGGCATTTTTGAAAATACTTCTTCCCGCAAGAAAAGCCAAGGGGGAAGACGTCAAACCAAGGGTATCCTTTGTTCTCGCACAGCTTGCCAGGAGCTCCTGGTGGTTCGGTTTCTTGACGTTAGTTGCAGATGGCGTTCCCTGGCCCTGTCCCAGAACTTCCGAAGAGGATCATCTCAAAGAACGCAGATTGAAAATGGGAAAACGTACCCTGGTTGGCACAGATAACACGTTTCCCCAGTGAGACTGCCCAAGCTCTTCCAGTCACCAGTGGCTTTGCAGGGTACTGGGGTACTTCCTTGTCTTCCCCACCCAGCACGGATCGCAAACCCATGCTTGCCCTGTGGTTTCAAACATGGCAATCACGTGCTCGGAGAGGCAACAGAATTACAAAAAGTTTGCAGCAACAGCACAAGGAATTTCAGCTGTTGCCTCTAATTTCCTCAAACATCAGCACTCCTCATTTCGTAGGTCCTCCTCTCCTTCCCTCAGTATCGATCTCACCATATATATGATTTTAATATATACATAGGATTTTTGTCCTCTGGGATGTTTGAGAGTAAGCAGCAAGCGGGATGTCCCTCGGTATGTATTTCTTGAAACCAAGGACATTCTATTACGTAACCACTGCTCAGTTACCCAGATCAGGAAATGAACCCGGCAGCAGTCCGATGGTCTCATCTACAGACCGGAATGCCACGGGTCTCACCGCCATCCTACAGCTGGTGCGGGATCCTTCTCAGTGCATCTTTTTTTTAGGAGTATAAACTGACCTTCGTAGAATATTTCAGACCCTCCTTGGGCTGTCTAATACTGCAGCGGTTTGCCAGCTCACTTATATACATGATATCTGTGGCTGGCCAGGCCCCACGTGAGCTAAGTTGTGTCTCCTTTTCCACCCCATCTCCAGCTTCTTTTCCTGTAACTGTGTAGCCACATGAGCCTTTCTGAATCGTACCTCTGCCAAATTTGTCCCTGCCTGAGGGCCTTTGCACTTACTGGTCCCTCTGCCTAAAATGCTTTCCTCCACATTCTTGCCTGACTGCCTCCTTCTCACCCTTCAGATCACAGCTCAAATGTCACCTCCTCAGGAAAGCCCACCCTGACTGCCCTCTCTACAATGGTGTCACCGTACCAGCCCATCTTCCATCTCAGCCCCCACTTGATTTTCTCCAAAGCACTTACCACTAACTGAATATAGCTTGCTTAATAATTTATATGTTTACCTTTCTGTCTTTCTTTCTCTCACTAGAATAAAGAAAACACATTGCCTGGCATGATACTCAAGGTATCACGAGTGCCTTGCTCGTAATGGGTGCTCAGTAAATACATGTTGAATCATTGAATGAATTACTCTTAACCCCATCTGAATACAGTAACAGCACCATCATATGCTAATAAAATAACAGTGACTTACATACAGAAGCTTATTAGAATTTTAATATGCTATTTCTCGGCAAAAACTAATCATTAAGCAAGTAACAAACATTTAGCAAAAACATTGCCAATCTTTCCTATTTGTGCACTTTCCATCAACTTCCTTGACTTTGCAAACCAATAAGGAAGGAATTCTTCAAGATTCCATGATCTACTTCATCAATCCAGCTGGATATCAATAATTTGTCAAATGAAATATTTCCTTTATTAGACACTCAGTATTGTACACCGGGAGCACGCTGATGCACAGATTACATGTTTCTCCTTAGCATTAGCACAGAAATTATTTTCCTTGACTGCAAAATCAAGAGACTCGTCATACATTCATGCCAGAGATCCATCCAATCTCCTCCACGCAATGATCAGGCAGTGAATGAACTCAGTCCCACCCTCCGTGGTATTTGTCATCTCCTGGGGTGGATCACCACGTGATTTGTATCTAAACTAGCTTCAGCACTTCAAAATGTGATGGCTTTTATTTTTTTTAAGATTTTATTTATTTATTTGACAGAGATCACAATCAGGCAGAGAGGCAGGCAGACAGAGAGAGAGAGAGAGAGGAGGAAGCAGGCTCCCCGCTGAGCAGAGAGCCCGATATGGAGCTCGATCCCAGGACTCTGGGACCATGACCCAAGCTGAAGGCAGAGGCTTTAACCCACTGAGCCACCCAGGCACCCCTGTGATGGCTTTTAAAGTGAGCCCACCAACTCTTTGAAACTTCTCTCTTGAAAAAGGCTGAGCTTCCTTCTTGTGTGTGGGCGGGGCGGAGTGACTCACTTCCAGCAATGGGAGTGTGTCCGAAGGCACAGCGTGTGATTTTTGAAACTGAAGTCCTGGAGTTTCTAGTGACTTCCACCATGCTCTCTCTGGTTACTCACTGGGAGGACAGTCAGCGTACTGCAGGGACAAGCGCAGCCCCATGGACAGGTTCTAGTGAGGAGGAGTTGAGAGGCCTGTAAAGAGCCCAGGGGGACATGCTGGCCTGCGAGGGAGCCTTCTAGAAAGTCATCTCGCAGCCCCCGTCCCGCCTCCCTGGCTGCGGTCTCCTGCACGCATCTTACCTGCAGTTTCCAGAAACCAAGTCACAGCCTCCCAGTGAAGCCAGTCCTGGATCCTGACTCCTGGAAAGCATGTGAGATTTATTGTTTGCTGTTGTTTCAAACGGTAACTTTTGACGTGATCTGTCCTGCAGAGTGGTAAGGTCTACAGCACAAAGAACAAGGGTAGTTCACATAAAAATCCAGGCGTCTGGTTTCTTTTGAGAATCAAGATTGGCAGTCACTGGGCCTGCTTTCTTGTGTGGCCACCAGCACCTGGATTCGCCCCTGCCTCCCAGGGATGGGCTAACACTGCCATTGGCCTCAGGCTCTGCCAGTCCCTACTGTGTCTCAGGCCTGCCGTTGGCCCTTGTCACCTGGCACTGATCCTGCTCTACTCACTCACCTCCCTGAGCCCTGCAGGACCTGTGCTCACAGCCTCTGGTTTCGTGAGTCTGAGATGAAAAAATACACCCATTCATTCATTCATTCATTCAGCGAATACTTAGTGAACATCTACCGTGTACCAGCCATTCCCTAAGGACTGGAGTAGTTAATGAAACAGACCCCAGAGGTCTTGGACTCCTAGAGCTTTCATCCTAGAAAGAAGAAACAGGGGAAAGACTTGGTAAGGAAGTAATACATATATAACATAGTGATGATTGCTAAGTGAAAAACAAAGCAGGTAAAGAAGATATGGAATGTCAGAGGAAAGGGAGAGGGACCAATAGGCCTTCCTTAAGATAGTGACATGTGAGCAAAGGCCTGTAGAAGGTGAGGGAAGAAGTCACACAGATATTGGAAGAAAGATAATTCTGGGGACAGGGAATGGCCAGGGTAAAGGCCCTGAGGCGGAAGGCTGCCTGGAGCTCTCAGGGACAGCATGGAGGCATGTGGCTGGAACGGAGGAGCAGTGGTGACGTGGGATCCCCGTGCTGACTATGTTTCTGCATGAACTCAGGTCTCAGAACTCGAGCAAGGAGCCTCTTGTCTTAGGAACAATGATTGCTTCTTTATCACAAGAGGAACGTTTAAAACAGGCCGTTAACAGTCCACGGTAGGACAGAATGCTCTCTGTGAAAGAAACTTTCTTTCTGTGTCCCATGTCACTTTAGGGGAGTCTGGTCCAAGAAAGAGGCTAAAAAAGGCCTTAAAAAACACAGACATGGGGCACCTGGGTGGCCCAGTCATTAAGTGTTTGCCTTCAGCTCCAATCATGATCCCAGCTTCCTGGGAGTGAGCCCCGTATGGCGCTCTGCTCAGCGGGAAGCCTGCTTCTCCCTCTGCCTGCTACTCCCCCTGCTTGTGTTCCCTCTCTCGCGGTGTCTCTCTGTCATAAATAAATAAAATCTTTGAAAAATTAAAAAAAACCCCACAGGTATATAACAGAAGAAAACAGTTCTCAGAGGCTGACACAAGCCTGGGACCCTCCAGCCCACCGTAGACCTACACATCTGCATCTCTATCTAGACATCAGCCATCTACACTCCACATGTTTTCATTTGCTTTCAGATGGTGAGACTGAGATCTAGCATCTATATACCTGGTGGCCTAGTAGCTAGGCAGCATCTCTGTCCATATAGAGACAGTACCTGGTACCTATATCCATAAGATATATCGGTATTTATATATGGATGCCTGTACCTGCACCTTTTAAAATATATGCATGAAAAATTCCAGTATAGATTTGTCACAGTGTAACTTTAAATGCATACCTCTATTTAAATTTTCAGTATATATGTTTTTCAGGGTTTCAAAAATTGTGGCACATTTTAAATGCTGACTTTGAACAAACCGGCTCTTCTAAGACGTGGAAATCTCCGACACATAACAGTGCTATTTATAAGGTAATGACAGGGTGTACTGGGTTCTGGGGCTCCTGTAACAAAAGACCAGAAACGAGGTGCCTTGAAATCACAGAATCAGACTCTCTTAAACTTATGGAAGCCTGAAATCGAGGTGTGGGCTGAGCCACGCTCTCTTTGAAGCCTCTAGGGGCGAGTTTATTCCAGGCTTTTCTCTTAGCTTCTGATATTGGTGGCAATCCCTGGCCATCCTTGGCTTTTGATGCCATCAGCCTGAGGTCCCCGGGGCTATCACACATCTTCCTACCGTCTTCCCTCTGTGGGTCTGTGTCTTAATTCCTTCTTCTTCTTCTTCTTCTTCTTCTTCTTCTCCTTCTCCTTCTCCTTCTCCTTCTCCTTCTCCTTCTCCTCCTTCTTCTTCTTTTAAAGATTACTTATTTACTTATTAAAGAGAGAGAGAGAGCATGAGCAGGGAGGGGGGATGAAGCAGACTCTGGGATCCTGACCCGAGCTGCGGGCAGTCCCCTAATCAATTGAGCCACCCAGGCTCTTCCTCCTAATCTCTTCTGATGCCTCCCCCCGCCCCCATCAACAACACCCCTTCACTTGCTGATGTCTATAAAGACCGGTTTCCAAATAAGTTCCCAGGTACAGGGGTGAGGACTTCAGTGTATTTTTCTGGGGGACACAATTTAACCCTAATGCAGGGCTTATAAAAATTTTGTAGAATCACAGTCTGCTTTGGTAGAATGCTCAGAACTGGGGCACAAGCCTCGGTTGCGTGATGTTTTCTTCTCTGGAGTCTTGACAGCATGTCTTAGAGCTGCCCAGGTTATCAGGTCACTTACACAGAGGCCGGGGAAGTGGCGGGACTGGGTGTCTTCCCGAATTACTGTCTGATTCACATAATAAGTAATCTTACAGCCTTGATAGATGTTGAGGTGTGTTTTAGCTTTTTTTTTTTTTTTTTAAGATTTTATTTATCTGACAGGCAGAGATCACAAGTAGGCAGAGAGGCAGGCAGAGAGAGAGGCGGGGAGCCAGGCTCTCCGCTGAGCAGAGAACCTGATGCAGGGCTCGATCCCAGGACTCTGGGATCATGACCTGAGCTGAAGGCAGAGGCTTTAATCCACTGAGCCACCCAGGTGCCCCATGTGTTTTTGCTTTTTTTTTTTTTTTTGCCACTAAAACCATGCGGCAGTTACTATCTATCTATTCATCTATGCATCCTGGGGCTTTTATAGCAGGTTTAGATTTCTCAAGAGGAATCAGTGGGTCAGGGATGCCTGGGTGACTCAGTTGTTAAGCATCTATCTTTGGCTCAGCTCATGATCCCGGAGTCCTGGCTCAGGTCATGCTTTCAGGGTCCCAGGATTGAGCCCCGCATCAGGCTCCTTGCTCATCGGGGAGCCTGCTTCTCCCTCACCCACTCCCCCTGCTTGTGTTCTCTCTCTCTGTCAAATAAATAAATAAAAATCTTTAAAAAAAAAGAGGAATTAGTAGGTCAAACGGATGTGTATCTCTGTTTCTGCTTTCCCTAGGCATTGGGAAAATAGTGTCACACAGTAGTTTTTTTTTTGGTTCAGTTTTCTTTAAAAGATTTTATTTTTCAGTCGTCTCTCCCTGCAAGGTGGGGCTTGAACTCACAACCCTGAGATCAAGAGTTGTTGGCTCCTCTGACCCAGCCCGCCAGGCGCCCCTGTTGCTCTGCAGTTTGTTTTTTTTTTTTTAAGATTTTATTTATTTATTTGACAGACAGAGATCACAAGCAGGCAGAGAGGCAGGCAGGGGTGGGGTGGGAGGGGGAAGCAGGCTCCCTGCTGAGCGGAGAGCCCGGTATGGGGCTCTATCCCAGGTCCCTAGGATCATGACCTGAGCTGAAGGCAGAGGCTTTACCCCACTGAGTCACCCAGGCGCCCTTGCACTGCAGTTTTAATCAGCGTTTCCTGGTGATCAGGGATATGTGCATCTTTTCCTCCCCGTGGTCTGGCATTTCAGCCCACAGGTCAGAAGGGACTGGTCTGGTGATAGTAGCCCTTCTCTCGGATGACATCGGTACCAAACAAAATCATTAGTCATCAGCTAGGAGGCATTTCATCCTGTTTCCTTTCCATTCACAGAAAGGAATGCATCAAATAGTTCTCTGAAAAACAGGTCAAGTGTAAGTCACGACGGGCACAGTCTGCACTCCAGCCCCCTCACCTGTGACTCAGAGTCCCCAAAAGGGACCTTGCAGAGGTGACCAGCACCACAGACCTTGAGAGGGAACACTGTCCAGGACACGAGGGGAGAACTGACCGTGGGCAAAACATGGAATGGTGGGAGAGGCGTGAGTGCCACGTGGAAGGGGAAAGAGCCGCCTCCCGCCTCAGGCAAGTGGTGACCCTAGGAGGTGGGAAAGGGGCTGAAACAGACCCTCTCCCAGAGCCCCCAGGAATGTCCAAATTGAGCCCAGAGAGACATCTGGCCCTGCAAAAGTAAGATAATAAATGTGGTTTTTTTTTAAGATTTTATTTATTTGACAGACAGAGATCACAAGCAGACAGAGAGGCAGGCAGAGAGAAGGAGGAGCAGGCTCCCTGCCCAGCAGAGAGCCCGATGTGGGGCTTGATCCCAGAACCCTGAGATCATGACCTGAGCCAAAGGCAGAGGACCAACCCACTGAGCCACCCAGGCACCCAAGGATAGCCTATTCTAAGTTTAGCATAATGATCAATTAAACAAGGCAACTGCATTTCCAAATACCTAAAAGGCTATCCTTCTTTCCAGTGACATTGCATTTGTAGGATCAAGCGGAGACAGTGAATTCTTCAACGTATGACCAGAGCAAGCACTCTAGGGTCAACAGACAGTCCTTCTTCAGGAATCTGACTTGGAATGGATTTTTAAAATTTCCCCTTCGTAGGTCATTAGGTCCAATAAGGCACATTAATTTAGAATCACAGAATTTTAAAAAAGGCAGGAACCTTGCTGGGTTCAAATCCAGACTCTTTGGCCTGAAGTTAGGTAACCTGTACTTTGCCATAACTTGCCCACCACAGTAATGAAGTTTACAATGGGTATGTACACTAAGCAAATTTTGTGGCATAATTTTTTCATTCACTTAACAAATATTTATTTAACAACTCATATGTGCTGGGCCCCATTCTTGGTGTTGGAGATAATTAGGGGGTAGCAGACAAAAATCCCTGACCTCAGTGGAGTGGACATTCCAGAGGAAAGAGACAGTTAATAAACAGCAAACAAAACACATATGCATAAGATGTACCTCATTAGGGGGTTGTAGGTGTTATGGGGGGGGAGAAAGGGTAAGGGGGTTTGGAGTGTGAGATGGGGGGTGCAGTTTTTAACAGGGTCATTGAAAAGACATCACTGGATCAAAGTCTTGAAGGAAGTGAGGGACCAAGCTCCACAGATACCTAGGGAGAGAGCATTCAGACGGGAACAGCCAGTGCAAAGGCCCTGAGGTGAATGGGGCTGGCTCGGAGTGAGTGGAGGGAAAGGCACTGGAAAATGAGACCCTGGAGGTACTGCGGATGGTCAGATGGTGCAGGGCCTCCCAGGCCACTGGGAGGATTCTGGCTTTTACTCCAAGTGAGTCGATAATTTACATATAAAAATTATAAACTGTCCCATGAATCTGTTGTTACTGATGTACTGATGTACTGTAGCCTTCTGAGTGTTGGCTTCCATTTCAGTGTACTGAAAAATCAGACATGCTGCAAGCAACTTTTTTTTTTTAAGATTTTTATTTATTTATTTGACAGACAGAGACCACAAGTAGGCAGAAGGCAGGCAGAGAGAGAGGAAGGGAAGCAGGTTCCCCGCTGAGCAGACAGCTCAACGCAGGGCTTAGGACCCCGGGACCACAACTTAAGCCCAAGACAGAAGCTTTAACCCACTGAGCCACCCAGGCGCCCCAAGCAACTGTTTCTAACGGAGGAGTGAGTCATGAAAAATAAAAGCAGTGGCTTAGAGGAAATTTCTAGGCTACAGAGAAGAAGGTTGGAGAGAGTGTGTTAGGCTGTATTATATTGCCCTTACTGGGAGTCTGTGGTCTCTAGGGTTCCTACCTTGATTTCAGGAGGCACTGAGTTCTGTTCCGGCTCTACGAAGACACTTCTCACTCCCTGGGGACTAAGCAGATTAATTCACTCAGTTCCCATAAACCAGAGACACGTGGGTAGGGGAGGGAGGATACGAAGATCGAAGATCGGCAAAGTTGTCCTACTCATTCTTTCATTCATTACCCATGACATTCCTTGAAAAGGGACACGTGATACAGCATAGATGCCCCATCCAACAGAGGCTAAAGTCCTGATTTTAGTCAATGACTATTAGTTTCCTACTGTTGCCATGACAAATTATAAAAATCTAGAGCTTCTTTAAACAATACGTATTTATTGGCTTGCAGTTCTGGGGGTCAGAGGTCCGGGCTGCGTTCTCTGCTTTGGGGTTCAGAAGGCTGAAATCAAAGTGTCAGGGGGTCACCTGTCATTGGGAGGCACCAGGAATAATCTGCCGCCAACCTCAAGCAGCGTGTTGACACAGTACAGGTCCCTGTAGCTCAAGACCGAAGTCCTCATTTGCTTGATGGCTGTCACGGGGCAGCTGGCATCCTCGCTTAGCTCCTAGAAGTCTGTCTTCAGTCCTTGTATGTGAGCTCTACATTTCAGAGCCAGCGATGGAGTAAAGACTCCATCCCACGGTGGGGGACTCTCTGTCGTCCTCTCTGCCGCATCTCCTCTTCCTGCTGGAGAAAAGCCCTTCACTTGTGAGGGGTCAAGTGGTGAGACTAGGTCCACCCCCATAATCTGGTGAAGTCCATAACCTGTCACCATGAGGTACCATGGCCACGCTGCCTATATATGTACATGACAGAGACAACGATGACAGAGTATGTACTATCCACACTTCATTCTTTCCCAGCCGGGGAAGAAAGCTCTGGTTGACAATTCAACATTATCCCATGAGTTGCTGCCCATGTTATGTGTTCAGGAGTAATAGAGGGCAGGGAGGAGACAGCAGGCAGGGCCAGCACTGGCTGGAGAGAGCGGTTAGCCCCCGGAGCCTGAGAGAGTAGTTCTGACTCACCTGCAGGCCCAGGAGGCGGTGGTCCCGGAGGGGTGCCGTGACCATGGGGTTCTGGGAACCACATGGCATGAGACAGCGAGCATGGGAAACCATACAAAGAGGATTTTAAGACTGATGCTGTGGACACCTTTTACTGTTCTTTGGGATGCCTTGATCAGGATTGACCGTGGGCCTGCCTGTTTCTAAGGCAGCGCGCAGGCCAGACGCTTGGGTGCCACACTGGGGATCCAGGGGCACTTGTGGTGGACATCAGCAGGTTTCCATGGAGGAGTTGCTTCCAGAAGAGCCTTTGTTAGGGTCATTCGATGCCCCGGGCCTGTGCGCATCACTGCCCCACGGGGCCCTCCTCCAGCGCCCCGTACATCCCCAATGTGCGTCCTGGAGGAGACAGCCCCTCCAGGGTGCGCGCGTCCAAAGCTGCACCCAGCCCTCTTCCACAGCCTGGCTGAAATGCTCGCCAAAATGTTCGCGATCTTTAAAAATAATGAGTGTGAAAGCACAGAAACAAAAAAGCAAATAAAGAGGGGACAAAAGGCACATCTGGCTGACCGAAGACGCGTCGGTGTACAACTCTGCCGGCCCCCAGGCCCCTGCCCCCCACAGACCCCTGCCCCGCCTCCCCAGGCCCCGGGCCCCCTCTCCAGGCCCCCAACCCGCCAGCCCCCAGCCCCCCGTCCTGCCAGCTCCCAGGCCCCACCGCTTCCTCACGCAGGCCCCGACCTCCCCTCAGGCCCGTCCCCTCCCCTCCATGCCCAGTCTGTTCCCCACCATGCAGGCTCCGCCTTCCCTCCAGGCCCCGCCCCTCGCGGCCCGGCCCCGCCCCTCCGGCCGCGGCCTCACCGCCAAGGCTCCCGCAGGCTGCGTGGGCCAGGGTGCGGCGCGGCGGGCATGCGCAGAGCGTGCAGGCGCGGTTGCCGTGGCAGCGCCCGCCCGTGGGGAGAGCGGTGGGAGGGCGCGGCGCGGAGCCGGCGACCCGCGGGCTGAGGCGGCGTGGCCACTGAGAGTCCGTGGCGGCCGGAGGCGGCGCCGGGCAGGCCTGGGCGGCGGGGCGAGGCGCCCGGGCCCGTGGGGATGCGGGACCGGCTGCCGGACCTGAGGGCGGTGAGCGGCGGACGGGCGGCGGATAGCGGTTCGGGCCGGGCGGGGCGGGGAGGCTCGGGGGCCTGTGGGGCGGGTGGGGGTGGGGGCGCCGGGGAGGACCGGACTGCGCGGGGGCGGGTCCCGGGGGAGGGCGGGACTGGCGGGAGGCGGGCGGGGGTCGCTGTCCCCACCGTGTCCTGGACGCTGCCCAACGAGAGGCGGGAGCGCTTGTCCCCTCGCGGACAGATGGGGAAACTGAGTCTTTGAGAGCGCGGTTTGCCCGGGGGCGCGGGGCAGTGGCCGGGCCTCGAAGCCGCTTTCCTGAGCCGCTCGCTGCTCGCCGAGGCTGAAGGCGCTTCAGGGCATCGAACGCAGTGCTTGGGACGACCAGAGCCCACCGAGCTGTGGTTGGTGCCCCCCTCCGCTCCCGGTGGGTGGGTGTGAGCGCCCGAGAGCAGGGGCTTGTGCCCATGCCCACTGTCTGAGACCCGGGGTCTAACACGGGATCCCTCCCGTAGAAGGAGGAAGGCACACGCGGCCACTTGCCTGCGGACGCCTGGTAGCCCCGGACGCGGGGTGCGCTCAGGGGCGGGTACTGAGCCCGCGGTTCCCTAGGGAGGAGCCGGCCTTCTGAGAACCAGGACCGGTGCTTGCCCTCTCTTAGCCGCCGGCGCTCCCAGCTCGGGGCAGTGGCGCCCCCAGCCAGTGGCCCTTGACTGAGTGAGACAGGGGAGCTCCCTAGGGGGCCGGGCGAGTTTTGATGCGTGTGTTCAAGACGACAGCTCGACTGCTCGGGGACTGAGACAGCGGCAGTGGGACCAGATTGGGTGTTTATAGAATATGGGAGACTTGAGACATTTTAGGCCAACAGTTAATTATGACCTTTTCTTCTTTAAAAATGCAAGTCATCAATGCCGAGTGGCTTATGTCTTGTATCCCACTGCACAGGGAGAGCCCCTGCCCTGTGCTGGCCCCCCTGCCCAAGACATCCATTGCATGCAGGGAATGAACTTCTCTCCTTTGCTTCTAGAGTGCAGCTGGTTATAGGTCGTGCTTAGTAAAGGTCAGGGGATAGTTCCTATGTTCTGTGCATCCGATGAGGAAGCCTGGTTGGGGAAGGCAAAGGCTGACTCTCCCTTGGGATCATAGAAGTTACGCTTTCCGTTGGTTGCTGGAGCCTTTCTTCATAGTGGTTTTCTCCTTCCCGATTTGTTAATGGTGGAATATTCTGATCTCTGCAGTTGAACATCCTGTTAAAAGTAGCAAATTGCCACTATCTCACCCCGTAGAATGTCTTTTCTGTGCCATGAGGAGCTCAAATATTTGTTGAGTGAAGAAATGCTGAGTGCCTCTGAACAGGAGAATTGTAACAGTTTTAGCAAACAGAAGATCTCCGAATAGATGTAATACTGGGGAACAGTAAGAAAAATCTGTCATAAACTATATAAACAGCTTTTCTTGGCTTGATTAACCAAAAAATAATTTAGGCAATTATTTACCACTGTTGAAGCTTATGTATACGCAGCTGTCTCTGCTGTAGGGTGAGGAACACACACGACCCGTTTTGATTTAGAATTTCAGAGCTAGCAGTGGCCTTCTCTAGTCCAGTACCATCCTGCTCTAGATCAAGCCACTGAGCAATTGTAGAACAGATTGTTGGAAGTTTCTACTGGTGGAGTTGTGCAATCTTGGGCAAATTATTTTTAAAACTCTCAGAACCTTAATTTTCCTGTATTTAAAATGGGGATAATAATATCTGTATTGCTTACTAGTAGAAGGAGTTATGAAACATGAAATTATCTCCTGCGTGTGACACTCTGGGAGAAGGTGGGAGAAAATGCCATGTAATTATAAGTGCTATTAATATTTATTAGCTTTTTAATGGTTACAGGAAGTTATAAAAAGCAATTTTTATATAAAATATTAATTTAAAATTTAGCATTAAATATTAATTTAAAATCGACATATTTAAAGTTTAATAACTTTTAATATTTAAGAGCTCATCTGAAAATTATCAGATCTAAAAGTCACACTTTTATTTTTCCTTAAGGAAATGTATCCTTTCCAAATAGTTCTTGAATGAATACTTGAATGTCCATACATGACCATGTTTCTAAACAGTTGGTGTTTTAACCCTATCTAGGTGAAATTTTTTTTAAAAGATTTTATTTATTTATTTGACAGACAGAGATCACAAGCAGGCAGAGAGAGAGAGAAAGGGAAGCAGCCTCCCTGCTGAGCAGAGAGCCCGATGCAGGGCTCGATCCCAGGACCCTGAGACCATGATCCGAGCCGAAGGCAGAGGCTTAACCCACTGAGCCACCCAGGCGCCCCTACCTAGGTGAATTTTAGTTTGATAGTTAACAATGCCTCATCAATGATGTTCAAGCTGGTAAAATAGTTGTTTTGGGAAACCTCCAAAAAGTTTCCTTTATTAGCTGTTAGTGCTTTCTCTTGAGAAGATTATCACTGCTAACCCCTTGGAAAAGACTTAAATATTAGTGTGTTTAATACAATTCATCAAATTCAGGTTTAGCTGCTTCTAACCAATGTTTTTCTTCTTGAGCAGCCAATCTCTTTGGGTGCAGACAGTTTAAGTGACTTGTTCAGGATATCCTAGACTCTGACTCCAGAATGACGTGGTTTATGATTTTTAGAAAGTAAAAGAACCATGTGTCCAAGAGACCCGTGAGTGCCAGGTCTCTAGGAGGGGGTGTGCAGGATGCAGAGAGGTGGGAGCACACATGGCCAAGGCGGGAGGAATACCTGTTCTAGCAGACAGGGACCCTAGATGTGTTATGATTGCCTTTTCAAAGAAGTTTGTGTACGCAAATGGATGTATTTTAGTTAAGAGTAGAGAAACTGTGATTTTAACTGTGGGTATTGTTTACAGGATAATAAACATAAACACATGGTCATTCTGTGTCTTCATTAGTAGACCTAAGGGAAATGAGAAAATGAGTATTTTTAATCCCTGATTTGGGGTGCAAATATAGTTTATTAAAGGGCAGGAAAAACTGCGCAGATATTTTGAGAGTTGTTTTTGACAGCTCCACTTGCACGTTATAAAGATTCAGATTCCCATTTGTAAAATAAAATGTTTATTCCTAAATACTTCACTGACACTTAAAATGCTAAGAATTTTATAGTGTATTTATCATTTCTTGTAAGTGTATGTTTATAGTTTAGAATTTTATGGCTTATTTAGTTCTGCTACCTTTTTATATTTCATTTGTCGAAACCACTCCCTCAGTTGGAATCTATGGGTTCTCTGTTCTTAACTGTCATAAATATGTTCATTTGTAGGCATGATGTGTCTTTTTAAGACAACAAAACTTTGACGTTTCCACAGATTAATTCTTGTTTTTGACCTCAAGTCTCTTGTGAATTTAAGGAGTAGAAAACCTAAGAGAACCAGTTCATGAAAGCCAGTTCATAAAAGGGTTTCCTCTTTGGTGCACGCTTTCCCTGGGCCACCTTGGTCCCGTCATTGTCCGCTGTTGCCGAGGTGGCCTCCCTCTTCCCTACCTTTATGCGTGCTGCTTCCTATGTCCCCCTTCTCTGCCTGCCTGTCACGCCCTCGTGGTCTCAGCGCATGCAGGTATCACCCCTGGGAAGTCTTCCTGCCCTGCTCTCTTCTTACGTCCCCAGAGGTGGCTGTCCTCCTGTCTCTGGGCACCGGTAGTCCTGTTTTCTTCCAGACTCTTCACCCTTTCCAGGGCCAACTGGTGCGGGCAGTTGTGCTTGGAACTGTCAGGTTGAACTGGTGTGTTTCCGTTTCAAGATCCCACGGTGAGAAAAATGGAAATGACAGTGGAATGTGTTGTCCTCAAGGCTCTTCGGGGTGCAAAGGACAGAAACCCATTAGCTACAACAGAGAAGGGAGGAGATTTATTCAAAGTAGAATGGTGGTGCCTGAGAACTGGAGGGCAGAACGAGCCACCTATCTCCCGCTGTGGGGCGGGACCAGGGACCACGGGTATTGCCCCCCGCCCAGGTCACACCTGCTTTGTCTCAGCCCTGTGTGCATCTCTGCCGCTTGTGTCCTCTGTCCTCCCCATCCGCACCTCAGTCTCCGCCTTCTGTTCATTTGCTCAGCTGATCCCTCTGAACGGGACCCTGGTGCAGGAGCTGTGAGAAGGCAGATGGTGTTCTTGCTGCCCGGCCACTTGTGGGGGACAGGCAGGAATGAGCAAATTCCTGCTCTGAGGGAAACAGAGCAGGGAGGATGACTGTGGGCGGGCTCCTTGGGGCCGGAATGAGAAAGAGAAGCCAGCAGGGGTGCGGGCCAGCAGAAGGCACAGCAGGCCCCGAGGCTTCAAGGTGGGGACAAGTTGGTGTGAAGGACAGAAAGAGGGCTAGTTTGTCAGAGTCGAGGTGAGACATAAGGAGAAACTTTTAAACGGGTCATGGGGAGAAAAAGAGTCAAATTGCAGAAACGTGTCTGCAGTAGGGTTCTGTTGATGTAAAGTCTAAGTACCTGTGAAAGGTCTGTGTAGTATTCAGAGTGGAGACAAGCGCTCAGGCAGATACACCAACGTGAAACGCTGTGACATTCTGCCGCAGGGTGTCAGCTGTAGCAATGTAAACGCAGCAGGAAGGCACGTCACATACAGACGCAAGTAGACGGCTTTCCCTGTATTCAGTTACAGGTGATCTTTGCTTTTACTTAATTGATCTGAGTTAATGTTTTCTAGCATCAAAAGTACCACTGCTGTATGTGTTTCAAGAAAATGTAACCTATGTGCCCACAGTTACTATCTGTGCAAGGCCCTTGTGTCTCTGCACTGGAGAAAGGAGCCAGTGTTTTATCCAAGTCCGGATTCTGCTAACTTGGGATAGTTCGGCTTCTGTTGAAATCTAAACAGCATTCCAGTGGCGGATTATTCGTGTCTGTTGAGGAGCCCTTGAGCATGGACACTGCTCCATGTCTGCTCCTGACAGTGGTCACTCAGGGAGAATTTTGTTTTTTATACGCCGCTTTGAGGGAGGCCTCTTTTAAAATTTAACAGAAACGGAATGTTGATGTTTGAGTGTTTATCTTGCACTTTGACACTTTGGAAATCAAGCCCGTCACACTGGAGAGTATTCCCAGTGCTTTTAGTAAGTGCTTTGGCACGAGTTTCGTTATTCAGGGTAAAGCTGTGGCCAGGGCTGGGTCAGGGCTCGGACTCCACTGTCCTGGCGGGAGGGACTAGAGGAGGCCCTCCAGTGAGTAGCAGACAGACAGAACTGTCTGCGGGGTCTCGCTTTCCCCTTTCCCTTCCTTAGGAATGGAGGACCTAAGGCAGTGATGGAGCCCATCTCTAACTACCTGATAGCTTTGTGAATTTTCCCCTTAGAGATAAGAAGTAGAGGTAAAGGTTGTAAATTAAGGATAAAGAAAGGAGACGATAGAGAAAAAGCATTCCAAGTCCTCTGGCTCTTTCGCGGTTGTAGGCAGAGAGGGCAGCCCCTCGCCTATAGGGCTGGCCGGAGATCAAGGGTGCGGCGCGGGTCGGAGGGTGGAGGCAGCACTGGGCTTCCTCGGTCCTGTTTGCTGGTGTGCGCTGTGCGTGGGGTGCAGTCAGCGCCCAGCGTGGACGTGTGGCGGCGACGTGACGTGCTCCCCACAGCGGTGTGAGGTCGGGAACCGTGTCCCCGAGCACTGCAGTGGGCCGCTGTGTCTCCTGGAGTGGCAGCTGGAGTTTTCTGCAGCGTGGAGCCACCGGCAGGCGTGTTCTCTGTGGGATTCACCTGGGGTGACCTAGTGCCGTGGGGGTGGGGGGTGCGGATGAAGCAGGACCGGTTGCAGGGAGATGGTGGTTGAACCATGTGGTGGACACACCCAAGGCTCATTGTCGTATTCCTTCTCCTTGCGCGGCTTTGCAGAGTTCCCCAGCGTTCCCCAGCAGGCAAAACCAAAGTGCCCTGTGTGAATCTGCAGTGACTTTCAGAGCCGAGAGATGGGAGCGGCCCTGCGAGAGTCCTGGGGGGCGGACGCCTTTCTCATCTCTCTGGCCCTGGGCCACAGTTGGAACCGCCACACTCACTCCTAAGTCAAGTTCACGTCCGTTCCCAGGAAGCCATCTGCTTGCGTGATGCTGTTTCACTCTTGCTCCTGACTCGAGCGGGAGGGACATAACCGTTTCCTGCTGAGACCCCGCCTTGGAGAAGGGAAGATGGAGAGCCACCATAGGGCGGTACAGGGCCAAGTCAGGATGAGTGGGGTGCGGAGTACACTCTGGGAAGCGAGGGGCAAGGCTGCCGCAGGAGTCTGGAGGAGGGCCTGGTAGCAGACAGAGGACCTCTGGGGAAGCGCCTTCCTCTGAGGCGTGGATGGAGAATTCTTAAGAGCAAGGGTATTTGGACTCAAATCGACAAGGGCAGCCCCTCTGTCCTCGGTGCCTCGGCCTCTTCCTGGCAGCATGGGGACAGTAGAGTGAATGGGACCATTGGCCGAGTGTTGGAGCTGGCGGTGAAGGACAGCGCTTTGCGGCCAGAGTCAGCGTGGGGGAATGGTTGACGGTGAGCTTTGTAAAGTGGGACAGATGGGGGCGGGGGCACGTGCTGGCCCAGGACTGCTCAGCTCTGAGGACCTGAGCACAGCCCTTCACCGTGTGATTTGTGTTCCAGCGTGTGACGCGGTGATGCGGACTCGGGCCGTGGGTGGTGGTTGGCGAGGGTGCTTCCCGCAGCCCCGGGTGCCCCAGCAGCAGCGCTCTGTGTCCGCGAGCCGGGCCCGCCTGGTGGGGTTGAAGTACCCGTGGCTCCCCTTGACATCCGTTGCGGTGGCGTGCTTGCCGGTGCCCGGCTCAAGTGCGGCTCTGCTCACAGCCGAGACTAGAATGAACTGATGACACAGCCCTGTGACACAGAGACCCCTTCGGTCACACGGGGACGGAGGTGCTTACAACCTGTCTCTGAAGGAGGTGGGGCCAGGACAGCCCATGGTTCACAGACCAGGAGACAGACCTCGGAGGTTCAGGTGCTGATGGGGAGCAGTCTGGAGCCCACATCTGGGGGACGCTGCTTTCCTGCTGTGTCCCTCGTTCCCACCGAGGTTCACAGGAAGAGGTTAGGTTAGAAGGCCTGGGGTGAGGCCTTCTACGTCTGCTTTCCTAGGGACACATTTCAGCTTATAACACTTGTCCCGTTAACACAGACAAACCCAGCATTGTCAGTAGCCCTCATCCAGGTGTCTTTCTCAACAGCTGTCGTCATGTGAGAGCAAGGTGGTGGTTCAGTGTGACTCAGGACACTAAGGGGAGTCAGGGCACAGGGAACAAATAGGGTCATCAGAGTGTGCGGCCACGCCTGTCTGAGAGGTGCCAGCGGGTCCCTCCAGCGAGAGAGAGTATGTGCAGGCTCATGCTGGTGGTGCTTCTGCTTCCCCTTGCCCACTGCCCACCGGTCCTGTCGTGCTGGTCCCGCCCCACTCCTCTGGTCCCCGAGCACTGTGTCATCCTGCGATTAGGGCTTCCTCCCATTCTCCTCCTGCAAGCTGCTCCTCTGAACGAGCTCTTCCTCTCTATCGTAGAGAAACCTCTCTTTTCCCTTTGCCTCTGCCAACAGACGTGGCTTATCTTCGCCCAGAAGAGGCCCCAGGCTGAGCGAGGTGACCTCCAGAAATCTCCTCAGGGCAGTGGGAGAGTATTGGCGACTCTTAGGCCAAATCACCTGGCTTTCGTGAGGGCCCCGGATGGTGCAGAGGGAAGGCCTCCTATGTTTTCCTAAACATTTATGAACTTTGCACATGTTTCTTAGCTAAATTCTAGTAGAATTTTGTCTGCAAGTTATTCCTAGGCTGTAGATCAGTAAAGCTGCAGTGCAGACTTGGATTGGATAACGACTTCCATTTTGCTAAGGTTCTGAGAATTCCCGAAACCCACGGCCTCCTCGGCTTCTGCCGGGCTCATCTGCTGTGTCCTCAGGCACATGGTTCAGAGCTGTTCCCCCCATGGACTTTCTGGCAGGTTTTCTTTCCTTGTCCTGCAGTCCCACCAGCCCCACTAGGGGATGCTGCAGACACAACTTTGATGCCCGCAGTGAGCCACGGAGCAGTCCCCTGGGCTGGCTGTGCTCTGCGCGTGTGCCTGACGGCTGCCTTCCCAGGGCTGGCTTCCAATGTACAGGCTTCGCCTCCCTGGAGAGTGGCTCTTCACACAGGGTCCCTGGTCCAGCAGCGGCAGGAGACCGTATCTGACATACTAGAGTGCTCAGAATGTCCACCCTGACCTGCCGAGTCAGAGACCCAGCCTTCCCACGACTCTCCTGCACCTCAAGTTTGAGAACTGCCCTAGAATGTTCTCGGATGGGATTTAAACATTCAGAGCCTGGTTGCTGATGTAGCATCCCCAGCTCTTTCCAGTGGTCAGGACAGTTGCTTTCCTTCTTCCTAGTTAAGTGTTTCCTTATTAGAGTGCCCACTGAGTGTTTGTGGGCGCCCCTGAGAGTCACTCATGTAGGGAACAATGAGGACCGCCGGCTGCTACAGGTGCAAGTTCCTTGAAAACTATGTGCTTTAGAAAAGTTAGCCCGTGCTGTCAGCATTTTTCATCTTTATAGAAAATATGCGGTACGAGGGGTTCGCTCTTTGAGGATAAAACTTGGGGTGTCATGTTGACTTCCATGGTGCATGAGCAGTTCCTTGTCGCCAAGTTCTGGGAAGCCCCACCATTGCTTCCAGGAGGTGGCCATGCTGCCCCCAGGGCTGTCCGCTGCCTTCGCCCCGCCCCACCAGCCAGTCCTCAGTCCGTCGCAGACAGCGCGGGCTTGTTAGAGCTCACGCTCCAGCCGGTCGCTTTTCTCTTTGACCTTGTGGGCCTACATGAACATCTCTAAAATCTGAATTTTCCTTTTTATATTTTCCATTTTAGTGTAGAAAAGATGACGATGGGGACACAAGTGTTGTTGTTGAAAAGGACCATTTCATGGATGATTTCTTCCACCAGGTAAGAGCCATTCGATGAAGCCCAGCTAGACTTTCTTCTTTAAACACAGTTAGTGTTAACTGTGTGTGTGTGATATTTGAAATAATACTAAATGTAACATTTGCAAAAGTTGTTTCTGTTGACTTCATGCCCTGAACATACCTGGTTGTATTGAGCCATTCTTCCTGGTAAAAGGCTTGGGGAGGGGCTGCTGGGAGTGGTGGTTTGCAGCCGTGGAGCCCCAGGTCCCCTGTCCTCCCCAAGGAGGAGCTCTACACTCCCGCCTTGGGTGGCGCTTCTCTCAGTGTGGAGCTGGGGCCGGGAGATAGCTCCTCTGTGGCCAGGCTGCCTCTGGGAAACCTGCCACACCCTGTGGTAGTCCTGAGTCTCACAGGTCCTCACCCCAGGACCGCTGGTGCTCTCCAGACTGAGGGCCCCCTCGTCCTTTAGAGAATGGCATGCCAGTCCTGGTGGCAGGGGTGCCCCTCGGCTGATGTGTGCACAGGATGCTGCTTCTCTTGTTTCTCCTGGAATAGCAGCGGGTCCCCGGTTGGTGACCGTATGTGTCCAAGAGCTCATAACTCAGAAATATTTCTGAGATCATTGAATGCATCTTCAGTTCCTCTGCTGAAAAGTGTAATGCATGAACAGGCACATAACTGTGGGAACACTGCCATCCGTCAGCTTGGCCTTTCTCTGAGGTGTCGGCCCTGGCCCAGCAGCCTGGGACTGCATTCCTTGGGCCTGACCGCGACCCTTGTCTGCTCCCACGGGCTTGCTGCAGGACCTTTCCTCTCCCTCGTAGCTCCCCAAGGCTGGTTCTAGGCTTAAACCTAAGTCATATTTGACCAAATTTTCCATGATTTCACATTTTTGAATTCGAGTCACAGAACAAATATTTTTACTTTGTTAAAGATGAAGAAACATGTCCCTTAACGTTATTTAATGATTAAAAACTGCCCTTTCATGGTTTGCTGTGGTTGTGTGAACCTGGTCTAATAGTGTCATTGACTCTTGAATGCATGGACAGCCTGAACGGGCCTATAAATGTGCAGATTTGATTTAAAAAAAAAGTAATATGTTGGGGTGCTTGTGTGGCTCACTCAGTGAAGTGTCTGCCTTTGGCTCAGGTCCTGATCCTAGGGTCCTGGGATCGTGTCCCGCATCGGGCTCTCTGCTCAGCGGACAGCCTGCTTCTCCCTCTGCCTCTGCTCCTGCTCATACGCATGCTCTTGTGCTCGTTCTCTCTCAAATAAATATGAATAAAGTCCTAAAAGTGTACTGTTTTAATACAAATATATGAAAAGTTAGCAGTTTTGAGAGTTTGCTGAATACTTGGGATTAGCGTAGCCATGGGGTTTCCAGTATTTATGATGTTAGCTCCTGATTGTACCTAGTGGGAAAAGCATGAAAGTCATTGTTTGATACAGGGACTCATTTTAAAGTGCAAAGCAGTTACGATATTGCATTTCCTGGTTTCTCTTTGGAAATGAGACCCTCTGTATTGTCTTGACTTTACGTACTCACTCTGTGAAATTATTTTTTTTATATTTCATCCCCTTTACTTGCTTAATTCTTCCATGCCAGTTCCTTGTGAAAATGTAGTTCTTAAAGACTCTCCTGGTGTTAATGAAATGTTGCTGTTATGTCTGACAGAAGACTCGTATACCGCAGACCCGGCTCTTGGTTTCTGGGAACATGCTGACCCGGCTTGGGGTGAGAACGGTGTGTGGGCTCGGGGGCAGCGGAACCCAACTGAAATTAGGTTCTCACTTGTTAAATAGTTGTTTCATTTCACAGTTAAGCTTTGTGGAGTGGCTTCTTAGACAAATAGACAATGATATTGTTAATACAAACTTGTTTTTAGAGAATGTCATTCAGATCTTAAACATCATACAGAACATTGTAAAAGATAGGATTTTGCACCTGGCTGGTGTTTGGTTAAGGACTTAGGATGGTGCCCTACTGGGTGGCCAGGGAACATCCCCTTTGTGAAGGTGATTTGTAAGGGACAGAAAGAGACCACACGGCGTGTCCCTCCTGGCTGTCAGTGGGAGTGGGCACTACCGTGACTGCGGCGCTGCCCCCCAGCACTGTGCGGGGAGCGTGACAGCCTCCTTTCCTTTCTGGGCCACACTAGGGCTGCTGTTGGAGAGGCTGAGGGGGTGTCTACTGCAGGACTCTGCGGGGGGCCAAATGGTGTCTTTTCTCCTGATGACTGTAGTTTCCTGCAGAAACGGCACTTTCAGGGTCGCTGGTGGGGCTGCCGGTCTGTGCACTGAACCCAGAGCATCGCCGCATGTGTTTACACCTTCATGATGAACTAGCAGACGTTTAAAAGAATCAGCTTTTATTTTATTAATTGTTTTTGCGCATGGAGTCCGTAAAGTCCTACAGAAATTATGTGTGGCTAGAAATCGCCTCCAGGCCCGTGGTAACGGCCATGCGCCCTTCTCTGAAGGCAGCGTTCTGTGTTACCCCCTCCTCCAACACTTGGGTTTCCCACATGTGCTTTGCAGCTGGGCCCTGGGGCCTCTGGGGAAGCCAAGACCCCCTCACGGAGTCCATGTGGTCAAGACCGTCTTTATAGTGATACGAAGTCCTCCTTTCCTCTCATTCTCTCATGAGTATGTGTGTAGACTTAGTCTCTCCCTCTCACAAATTAGCATGACCAAGTGGCTTCCCCCAACATGCATTCGTCATCAAGCGGTCCCCACCGGACCTGAAACGAGCCTGCCGGCGGGGTTGGCTCCTTCTGGAGGCTCCAGGGAAGAGGCTGCTCAAGTTGGCACACCCCCATCTTCTAGATTTGACCTCCGCCTCCTTTTTGTGAGGAGTCCTGTGGCTGCTTGGGGGCGACTCAGACACTCACGGGACTGGGATATGGGCTATTGCCACAACATGCAGTGGTTTTGTAATTACTGTTTTAAAATGAATCAGTAAATATTTAAGCTGTTTTTCCGGTGTAATAATTATGGATGCATGGATCCATTTGGATAAATCTCGCTGGTGAGCACCTTACATTGTGAAACAAGCGTTGAATAGTTTAGATCATGAGAGGTGAAATGTGACTATGAAGGCTTAGCCCTGTTGGCTGCGAACACCTCCCCACACGGAGGCTTGGCTGCCTCCTCCTCGACTGCTCGGAGCGCTGGGCGCGTGCCGTGTGCCTCCAGTGACTGTCACCTGTGCTAACGCTATTGATCGTTACGGTTTTTCCCACCTGATAGTTATGTTAGTGAATGTTGGTTGATATCGTCTTAGTCATGGGAGTATGGATCTTAACACAGTAATTTTCTTTATCTTTAAAATAAGTAATTATCAATGTGAGAATTGAAAAAGGCTGGTATTTCTTGATGTGATTGTTCATTTCCTTCTTTCCTTTTTCCTTCCCTTTCTAGGTAATAGGAAGGGGTAGCAAGTTGGAATTTGCCACAAGAGTGATGGCTGTTTGTATCTGTCCTAGGTTGAGGAGATCAGGAACAGTACAGCTAAAATAGCTCAATATGTTGAAGAAGTAAAGAAAAACCACAGCATCATACTTTCTGCACCAAACCCAGAAGGAAGTAAGTCACTGGCTTTAAAAACTGTGCCCCTCTCTCTCTCACTGCCTGTGAACCAGGCCTCAGCCCTGACTGCATGCGCGGTGGCGCAGGGAACTTGTCCGGATTCTGGAAGTTGGCAGGCCGCCCCTCCATTCGGACACACTTTCTCTCCCTCTGCTCCTCTCCCTGCTCACGTTCACTCTCTCTAAGATAAAGTAAATCTTTAAACAAAAGAAAGTTAATAAGAGACTGAGTTGGAAAACAGCATTTGTTAGGGTAGGTTTATGGGTGATCTTAAGTGTTCAGGAAAGGCTTTTCTATATGGAGTATGCCGTTCTGGATGTCTGTTAAGAAATGATTTTAAGTTAACCAGGAAAGAGGACCTTGGTAATTATAAGCGAGTGTTTTCTTGATCTGGAGAGATAAATCCTGAAAACTTTAAAGGTAGGATGGATGGGGCACCTGGGTGGCTTAGTTGGTTAAGCATCTGCTGTTGGCTCAGGTCATGATCCCGGGGTCCTGGGATCGAGCCCCGCACCGGGCTCCCTGCTCAGCTGGGGGTCTCCTGCTCCCTCTGCCTCTGCCGCTCCCCCTGCTTGTGTGCGTGCTCTCTCTATCTGACAAATAAATAAAATCTTAAAAAAAAAGGTAAGATGGATTGGGATAAGCCAGAGATTGTGACTTGAAATCCATCCATCATTTTGGGGAAGAAGTGGTATTTTTACAATATTATATCTTTTAATCCGTAAAAGGGTCTGTCCCTCTACAATTTTCATTTCTTTGCTCTTGCTCAGTCGTGCTCACAGGGTTTGGTGTCGAGACCGCACACAGCCCGCACTGTGTTTCTTACGAGGCAGCTAGTGTAAACAGTGTAACAGTACCTGCCGCGGGCTGTGTTCACTGTTCGTTTCTGTGTCTAGAAGTACGGTGGGTTCTTACACGTTGACCCATTATCTCGCCTAATTACCTATTAACGCGGTTAATTTCTGTGTAGATCGTGTTGGGTTGGCTCTGCGCCCAGTCATGTGATCTGCGAATAATGACGCTTTTCCCTTTGCTTTGTGCGATTTTTAGTGGACTTACTTCAGTCACCTCTGGTACGGGGTTAAGTATCCGATACGGGGTTAAGTAGAAGTGGTGGTCCCCACTTGTTCTCAACCTCGGAGGAAAGCTCAAAGCAACTTTTTGTTAGAGAATTATTTGGTATATAGCCTTACGTTGACAAAGATATTACACAGAAAATGAACACGTTCTTAATTTTTTTTTTAAAGATTTTATTTATTTATTTGACAGACAGAGATCACAAGTAGAGAGGCAGGCAGAGAGAGAGAGAGATCACAAGTAGGCAGAGAGGCAGGCAGAAAGATGGGAAAGCAGGCTCCCGGCCAAGCAGAGAGACTGATGCGGGGCTCTATCCCAGGACCCTGAGATCATGACCTGAGCCAAAGGCAGAGGCTTTAACCCACTGAGCCACCCAGGCACCCCAACATGTTCTTAATTTTAAGATTTTTCATGTCTTATAAAATAATTATTTGACCCTCAGTAGGTACCTTACCTTATGGTTTAGAAGGCCGTTTCCCGAATGTCGTCACTAGCCTGTGAAACAGGAGCTATGGCACCTCGTCATGCCAGATCCCCTCTTGGGAAGTTGATGTCCTCTGTAATAAAGACCATGAGCAGTGTGGCTTAAATAAAGTCCTGTTTACCTTAGTATTGTGTTCCATGCACTTATTTGCCCACGGAACTTTTTATGTAACATCTATTAATATCTTGATTCTTGGGGAAAATTGAACTTGAATGAATATTAGCATTTTTTTTTCTTTTTCTTTTGGATAATTTACCTCCAAAGAACTTAAGCGGATAACACTACCCTTTGAATGCAGGCAGAGCTCTTTTTTTTTTTTTTTAAGATTTTATTTATTTATTTGATAGAGATCACAAGTAGGCAGAGAGGCAGGTAGAGAGAGGGTGGGGGAAGCAGGCTCTCCACTGAGCAGAGAGCCTGATGCGGGGCTCGATCCCAGGACCCTGGGATCATGACCTGAGCTGAAGGCAGTGGCTTTAACCCACTGAGGGGCCCAGGCGCCCCACAGGCAGAGCTCTTAATGCTTCTCAGTAGTCCCTACTGGGCTCTGAATAAAACTATCGCTCTGGTCTTTTGTCTGTTTCATGACAGAGTGTGAACCAAAATGTGGGAGGCACTGTCCTAGTGCCTACTTAGTTGACCCTTGAAAAGAGAAGTACAGTTCATGTCCTGTGGAACTGGGCCCTGGGAGGGGGCAGCCTGGGGCGATGCACAGGCTGCCGGCCCCTGGCAGGCGGGGGTGCCTTGGCGCTCTCCCTGCCTGGCTCCGGGGAGGGGTACACGACGAGTGGACGGGCTGCCCAGGCCCACCAGGCCGCACCCTGGTGTCCCGTTCCTGGGCCTGTTCCTACTGGATCAAGGGACTGGCACCATTAGACATGTTCTCCACAGTTTCAGGGTGAACATTTTCAAATCGATGGGAAGGTTGCAGTGACGGTGCATGGGCCTCAGTGGTTGTCCACATTGGCCACACTGACCTGTGTGTGTGCATCCGTACGGACACACAGTGTACGTGCTGTTGTGTGCGATACGTGTGTTCTGTGTGTGCTGTGTTATTTGTGCTGACTCCTTTCAGAGTGACCATTTTGGGGCTCATCTCCGAAGGACACTCTTGCTCGCTGGTACCATTCATCTGGCTGGGGACAGTAACGCTGACTCAGTGCTGTTGCCTGATGGGCAGCCCTGTTCTCGCCCCAAGCCCGGTCCCATGACACCCTCTGTTTCCGGCCGTTTCCCTCCTTCCAGGCCTGGGCCAGACACATGTGTGCAGAAAGCTGGGGATTAAGGCCTTCACAACCGGAGGAGGGTCTCATGCTGTACTGGGCCTTTCATCATGGGGGGCGGCCCTCCCACTGCCACTAACGGATGCTCTCTCTGCCCTTGCAGCCACGTTGCCTGTGTGAACAGAGCTCCCTGGTTTGCCTTGATTCATGGCTGTGGGATCGCTTTCCCCGCCACTTTCTTTCTTTCTTTTTTAGAAGATTTTATTCATTTATTTGACAAAGATCACAAGTAGGTGGAGAGGCAGGCAGAGAGAGGGGGATGCAGGCTCCCCGAGAGCAGAGAGCCCGATTCAGGGCTCGATCCCAGGACCCTGGGATCATGACCTGAGCCAAAGGCAGAGGCTTTAACCCACTGAGCCACCCAGGCACCCCTCCCCGCCACTGTCTGATGATCTTCCCATAGCCATGTGCCTAATGTGTTTCTCTCGTCTTTATACATACGGTATCACGGGGTTTGTCACTTTTCCAGTCTGGTCATTTTTGGTCTCTACGTGCTTGTAGGCTGTTACCGAGCATTACTGACATATTGGGGTGGACATTCACAATCATGTTTGTTTTTCATTTTTCTTGCTTGTTCTCCGTTACTTCTCTCTCTTTTCAGGCTTTCTTTTGGCTTAGGTTTTAAGAATTTTATCCCCTCCACCGCTAGCTTGTTTATGAGTCCTACTTTCTGTTGTTGCAGTGCTGTCCTCTGGAGTACAGCATGCATTCATGACGTAAGGTCCAATAGGAATCTGTGTTTTTACTACTTCCAGGTAACACAGGGACCTTGGAAACTTTAACCACATCTGTTCTTGTACGCACATATCGTCGTATGTACGTGATGCATACAAGTAATGTAAACGTTTATACTATGAACGCCCATTCAGATCCCCCCACGTGCATACCCCTACCAGTGCTCCTTATTTTTCCTTGAGTCTCACAACTTCCATCTGAGATCGTTTCTTTCTAAAAAGCACTCTTAGGGGGCGCCTGGGTGGCTCAGTTGTTAAGTGTCTGCCTTGGCTCAGGTCATGATCTCAGTCAGGGTCCTGGGATTGAATTCCCCATCGGGCTGTCTGCTCAGCGGGGAGCCTGCATCTCCCTCTCCCACCCTCCCACTTGTGTTTCCTCTCTTGCTGTTTCTCTCTGTCAAATAAATAAAAATAAAAAATCTTTAAGAAAAAAAGCACTCTTTGTTACTGCTTTTAGTAGGGAACATGCAGTTATCTGCAATTTTCCAACTATAATCTTGTTCTTGAAGGATGTTTTCACTAAGTGGTGAAAGTAATTTTCTTTGACCATCTTGAAGATTCTGAAGTAATCTTTACAGTGCCTTTTTTTTTTTTTTTTTTTTTTTTTTTTTAAAGTCAGCTGTTGAATTGTAGCTTTTAAGACACTTGGTCTTTGGTCTTTGGTCTAGCGATTTTGCCCTGCTCTTTCTGGATGCGGTTTTCTCTCTGCACCTCTGGCTGCCCGGGCCACTTTGTCCTCATGAGCCATCCCTGCTCCATTTCCTGCCCTCCCTCTTTGGGAGACCTGCAGTCTGCGTGTTCAGGCCTTTTCCCTGTGCCCGTGGTTCCCCTACCCCCCGTTTTGTTCTCGCCCCCGTCTCACCGTCCCATTGGGGAGTCTGTCTGCAGTTCATCTGCAGACCTCTCTTTACTCGTTGAGAGATTTCTGGGTGAGATATTTTCAGTCCTGGAATTTCACTTGGTTCCTTTCTGTACTGATTTTCGACAAAATTCCTAATCTTGTATTTCACCCCTTTGGACGTAATGATCCCACCGTCTCTGATGATCCACTCCCTGGTGTTCCTGGGGTCTGTGTGCCTCCACTGTGGTTCTCTGTGTGCCTGGCTATTTGGGATTGGGCCCTGGGTTTTTGCAGAAAAGCTTGTGGCAATAATTTGAGTCCTCCTTTTCTAGAAGATGATTTTTAAACATTTCTGACAGATGGCCAGGGCCAGCAGCAGTTCTGGGTGTAGTTTGGGAGGGTTAGATGAGCTGCGTCACGGTCGCCTCCTCCGGAGCTTTGCAGCTCTCCTCTCCTCTCCCCTGCCTCCAGCTTCAGGCTGCTCCAGTCGCTGGCTCCCCTCTCCAGGTGTCTTCCTGGATCTCCTTACCTGCCTTGTTAGCTTTAAATGCCTTCAAGCAGATCAAAACACATTTTGTCCAGATTTCCTGATGGTTCTCAGCAGGAGTGTTTATCATGCCACATCCTTTCCCCAGTGGTTTGAAATGCCACCTTTGCCACGGATAAGCTTATGGCTCTTTTCTGTCCCTTGAAGGGATCAGATCTGGTCATGCCTCTTCCATTTCCCTCACGAACACCTGAACCCCTGCCTGCCTATGTGAGCGGGGAGTCCGGGATCCGTCCTGGAACAGCCCAGGGCTTTCGTATCCAGAGTGGGGTGCTCCTGGGGAGTACCAGCTGGGGGATGGGGCTCTGATCCATCCGAGGCTCCAGGCTCGGTTCTCAGTTACGGAGGCTTTGGTGCCCCCCTCCTCCCCCACCGCAGCTCGTAGCTGTTCCCCAAGTCTGCCGTGCTGTGTCCTCAGCTGGGCTGCACGCCTGCACATGTTCTGCCCTGAGTGCATTTTCCTATAGACTCCTGCACTGCTCTCCCTCTCCAGACACAGTGGCTATGTCTGGGGGCTTAGCCTTAGCCTTCCCAGTGCAGGGACAGGCACTTCCGTGAGGAACCTACTTGCTTCAATCAGGCAGGGATGAGCACAAAGGAAATCAAACACATGGGAGAACTTCTTTCCAGAATATGGTTAAATTTCTGCTTCCTTCCTTAGGTCTAGGTGTTAGCAACAGAGTCAGTGAACTGTTTCAGCAGTTAATTGCTATCACCCAGCTCTTCCCAAATGTAGGTGCATCTCATAGTCACCTGCGGGCTGGTTAGGTCGGATTGCAGGCCGCAGGTCCCACCTTGAGTCGGTCTGAGTGGGGTCCAGGAATGTGCATTTCTCCCAGGACCCCACCTCGTGCTGAGGATCCTTGGTCTGGGAGCCCCACTTTGAGACCCAAACACTTAAATATTTACCAGGAATGTTGTTCCATTTAAGTTAATCGTGTATTATAGCTTAGATGTCCTTTTTTTTTTTTTTTTAAATTTTAAAGAAATAAAAGAAGAACTTGAAGATCTGAACAAAGAAATCAAGAAAACTGCGAACAAAATCCGAGCCAAGTTGAAGTGTGAGTTTACAGCTTTGGCTGCATGTAATGGGTGAAGGGGGTATGTGGGTAATCTGTGTTTCCTTTATAATCTCTGATTCTTGACATTTTTACAAGTCGGAAGTGTGAGCGCTTTAATTTGTATGAACTTGGGGTAGTGGCCTTTGCGTTACTCATTGTTCTAGAATTCTTAGCTGCTGGCTCTAAGGACTGCACACAGGGAGCTAAAGCTAACAGTGTTAATCTGCAAATTCAGGATAGAACAACTAGTTCGTATTCATGAAAGTTAATTAAACATTTGCTTATAAATTGTTAATCTCTCATCGAGGCCTATTTTTATGACATTTTTTGCCTAATTACAGGTATTTCAGAAGGTGAGTAGCCTTTCATATGAATCTCCAGTTCTTAAATAGTTTCTTAAATTTGTAGGAGTTTAGCTTGTGGTGCTCGGGTTCAGCTCCAAGAGGTGGTTTCTGAGAGGTTTGGGCATAAACAGGGCTGCCGGGAAGACACTTTGTATCTGATTGTTACAAAGGAGCATTCAAACCCAGGAAACCTTGGCAGATCAGAAAGAACTTTTGCTGGCGCACTGTAGACAGGTGGGGGCAGGGAGATGACCAACCTCAGCCTGTGGCCATACCCTTCAGCTCTGCACCCCTAGGGCTCCACCCGCCCTGGTGGCTTCATCAGTACATATGTCAGTGTATTGAAGACCAGAAGGATTTTCACCCCAAAATACAACCATGTGCCATGATCATATCCACACAGTTTTTTTTTTTTTAAGATTTTATGTATTTATTTGTCAGAGAGAGAGAGAGAGACCATGAGAGAGGGAACACAAGCAGGGGAAGTGGGAGAGGGAGAAGCAGGCTTCCTACAGAGCAGCGAACCTGATGTGGGGCTGATCCCAGGACTCTGGGATCATGACCTGAGCCGAAGGCAGACGCTTAATGACTGAGCCCCCCAGGCACCCCAAGACACATTTATTAGGAAATATCCCATGAGAATTTATGCTTCCCCAGTGTTCTTTGAGTTTCTTTTTACAGTGTGCTTGAACTGGGTTCCAGATGAGGGCCATACCCTGTGATTGGTGGCGTGTCACTTAAAGTTTTTAAAACTCAGACTCTCCTTCCATCTTCCCCTCTTTTTTCTTTTGGTTGGAGAAACCAGGACATTTGTCCATCAGAGTTTGCCATGCTTCAGGGTTTGAAAGCTCTGTATCTCCTGTAGACGGATGGTTAAGTTCTCCAAACTCCATCAGAGTCAGGTGATTTCTTTTGTTTGTTTTTCTTTTAAATGTTAAGATAGAACAGGTGGTTTTATTTTGTGGTATTACCACTGACGGATGAGCATCATTAAGACCCGTACATCTGTGAGGAATTGGAAAGATAAGAAAGAAACGCAGCCGGAGGTTTGGCTTGAGAAACGTGTGTGTTTCAGTCCGAGAGGTGACACTTTCCCTGTCTGTCTCCAGTGATTGAGCACAGTGTCGGTCAGGGTGAGAGCCGGAGCCGGGCGTCGGTGGATCTTCGCATCCGGAGAACGCAGGTTTGGCTGTTGGCCTCGCCCAGGTGGCAGCGATGTGTGGAATAGGCCTCTTCACCGCTTTCAGATTCGAAGTCGTTCATCTTTATGTCCATTAATCCTTACAACGTCTCTGCATACAAGGGGGGATCTGCCGATGACCTCCTTATTATGAAGGAAAAGGATATTCAGTGCATCAGCAGGGCTCTGCTCTGCAGAGCGGTTTTATCTGAATTATCCAAGCCCCTGGAGGGTGGGGGTGGGGTCCACACCTTCTGAAGGTCTGTGGTGCGGACGGTGGTGTCCAGGCCGCTAGCTTCTGCTTGACGAGGGGGTGCCCCGTGTGCGGGCCCGGCCGCGTCCGGTGAGGCGGGAACCACGCGTGAGTTCGAGTCCCACGTCCACGTCCATGCAGTGGGGGCCCTGGAGGGTCCGGGCCGGTGGCGCACGGAAAGCCGTCGGCGTGGGTTCTGTCCCAGAGTTGGCTGCTGGTCCTCTCACTTTGTCTGAAGGACTCCCGTGACGGCTTTAGTTTTCCTGGTGTCATATTTTGTATGTCACTTTCAGCAGAAGAAACGGTCGTTCTATATTAATTTCTCCTGTGTTAATAGCATTCCGTACTATCTCGGAAATTTGTGGAAGTAATGGCAGAATATAATGAGGCACAGACTCTGTTCCGGGAGCGGAGCAAAGCACGGATACAACGTCAGCTAGAAATAAGTGAGTAGAGGAAAATGCTATTTTTGTTAAAAACAGATTATTCTTTTTTTTTTTTTTTTAAAGATTTTATTTATTCATTTGACAGAGAGAGAGAGAGAGAGATCACAAGTAGGCAGGAAGGCAGGCAGAGAGAGGAGGAAGCAGGCTCCCCGAGGAGCAGAGAGCCCGATGCGGGGCTCGATCCCAGGACCCTGGGATCATGACCTGAGCCGAAGGCAGAGACTTTAACCCACTGAGCCACCCAGGCACCCCTCTTTTTTTTTTTTTTTTTAAAGATTCCATTCATTTATTTGACTGACAGAGATTCTTAAGGTCTGACATCAAAGTACTGTAATAGCAGAAGCGCTATTCCATCTCTATTTTTGTCAATATTGCAAAACCTAAAGCCTTTTCATGGCTTCCTGTTCATTGAATTACCAGAACTTTTTTTTTATTTACATCCTTTGGAAAATCCTTGATGAGTGGACTTTAAATTATTTTCTAATCAGCTTTACTTTTAGAGTGTTTATCAGATTTGGAAAACTTCCAGCCGTTATCTCCCCAAGTACTTTTCTGTTGCCGCCAACCCTCTGTGCCCCATCTGGGGAGACAGTCTCAGAGGGCCTCACAGGGCTGTGCGTCTGGCGAGCAAGTGCGGGCGGTCCTTTGCTCCAGCCTGCCTCGCAAGGATCCGTGCATTGCTGTCAGTCTGGGACGGTGGGGCTCCAGTTTTCCTCTGGGCAGAAAGCACTTTGCTGACCACTTAAAGGTCAGTCAGCTGTGCCCGCTCCCCATTAGAGAAGACCACCTCCACAGCTGTGGCACGAGCTCATGACAGGCGCGGAGGCCACCGGGGCTGTGGGCTTTGTGCACCTCCTCAGGGACTTGGGGAGCCCAGGATAGCCACGAGTGTGAACCTCGTCAAACAGCATTTCATCATATTTACAGAGACTCAGTTATATCCCACGCCAGTGACGTGCAGAGTGTACAGATCAGCGGCTCTAGTGGGTCATAAGGCCAGTTGCACAACATCTTTGCCCCAAAGATGTGCACCTACATCTGTCACTCCTCGGGCCTCTTCCCCTGAGCCCTAGGCAGCCACCGACCTCTACCAACTGGCCCGTTTTGGACACTTCATATACGTGCAGTCACACAATATGTGCCCTTTTGTGACTGGCCTCTTTCACTTAACACAGATTTTTTGAGATGCAGCCATCCGCAGCCTGCTGGCTCAGGCACCATCATGCAGATGGGTCACGCTGTGTCTCTCTGGGGCCCAGATGATGGACGTTTGGGTCATTTCCTGATGACAGTATGGATAATGCTGTTGTCAACTTTCTCTTTAAATGAGATTTTCATTATTATGACGTTCATTTAATTTTGTCTTTCATAGCACAAATTGAAAAAAATAAGAATTATCAATTGCATGTTTTCAAAAACCTGTGGATGTATTTCTTAGAGATCATTAATACATTTAACTCAAGGAAAAAATACTATCAACCAACACATAGCGAGTATTAAAGCCCCTGATTCTAATTATTCAGTCTTTATTTGTGACCTTCTAGTCTATGCTGATAACACACCCTTTATCTGTAAGCCAGAGGTAAACTTTTAGAAAAACCTGTGGTTCCAGATACATATGACGTCCTCTTTAGAGTTGTTTCTCATTCTTACTAAAGTTAGATTTCATGATTCATTCCAGTTATGAGGTTCTTCTGAGAGTTTTCCAATTTTTCCTGTTTCTTAGTCTTAGGTCAGTTTCTTTCAACATTAACACTCATTTAACAAAATACATTTGAAAGGTCCAAGAAGCCTTTAAAAATGTAAACTCGGGTGGTAGTTGGTGACGTATGGCTGAGAGGGTCGTTTACAAACGTGGGCACGTTCTGAGTGGAGTTTGTGTTCATCTTGCAGCTGGAAGAGCCACGACGGACGACGAGCTGGAGGAGATGCTGGAGAGCGGGAGCCCTTCTGTCTTCACGGCGGACGTGAGCGCCCGGGAGGCCGCGCGCCTGCACGCGTCTGCCTGCGCCTCACTCCCGAAGTGGCCCTGAATTCATCAGTATTTCTCTTTTGTGTTTGTTTTTCAAAGATTATATCAGATTCTCAAATTACTAGACAAGCGCTCAATGAAATTGAGTCTCGTCACAAGGACATCATGAAGCTGGAGACCAGCATCCGGGAGCTGCACGAGATGTTCACGGACATGGCCATGTTCGTGGAGACCCAGGTAACTGCACACAGCTCCCTGTCTCCCAGACGGACAGCAGGCATCTGTGGAATCTCCTAGCAGAGTCCCGCGTGGCCGAGAAAGCCAGAGCTGTGGGTCCAGTCTCAAAAGTCAGAAGTGGCTTGCAGCATTACCGTGAGGCAGGAATGCTGGCAACAGCTTCAGCTTGCAACAGAGAGGGACTGGCTTCGTACTCAAAGTTTGTGTGTGCACAGGACAGCCTGTGAGGCAGACCCGGGCAGACTTTGGTTCAGGAAGATTTTTAGTGAGATGTACAAATATCAAGCTGGAATTGTGAATGAAGAGGGAGATACAAAGTCTTACGTGTGTACATACCCATCTGTGTAAGCATAATCCTGTAGCATACACGCACGGCCTGTTTATATGGCATGAACGTAGCTCTGCACAACAGTGTTCACAGAAGGAAAGAGATCTACCAAGTAAGGTAACATGGGACTGTAGGGATTTAGTTTTCTTCTCTAAATAACATGTATTTCTCAAGCGTTCTACAAGGGGCACGTATTAGAACAGTAATTGGAAGAAACGTTTAAAAGAATAAGCCCGAAATTTAGGGTACTGTCTGTGACACACGCAGAGGCCTGTGCCCACGGCATGGTGGTCTAATTCTTGGTTTGTCCAGGACACAGGTGGGGAGGGCGGGCCACCGCAGGGAAGAGGGCGGAAGGAGTGTAGACAGTTCCTTACAAAATGTAAAATCCAGTGTCAAATACAGGCTGGTGTGTTCTGACTCCTGGGACCTGAATCAGGCCCTCCCTGAGGTTTCCAGTATGGAGGGAGGCCTGTACGCGGCTGCTTGTTGATTCAGGGGTTAGGATTCTGGTGACACCCATACCATGGGAGGGTCCATGTCACCCATCTTCGGTAGATCGTATCCTCATGCCTTTGAAGGCTGGTTTCGGGGTCTGCTCTGTCAGGAGCAGTCTGGTGAGAAGTTTCGAACCCGACCAGCTTATTTTCTGGATTATGTGAGGGGTGACAGGAAGTCCATCCTTGTATGGGATTCATTCTCCATGTGTGTCCCTGACCTTTAGAAGAACGCTGTTTATTTTGAGGATGTTTATCATAACATGTGGAAAGCTCAGGTACTGTGTGATTGGCAGGAAAACCCAACAGCCCGGGAGGGGTCGGGGGGGTGGCGCAGGTTCACTCTTGTTTGGCTTGGGTGGGCCCTTGCCTTCTCTCACCAGACGTTTCTGCCGGCTTCCTGTCTTCAGGGAGGATTCTGCAGCAAGGACACTACGCTGTTTCTGTAATTATGGAAGGTTTCAGAGCACCTTCGACTAACTATGATGGTTCTACAGCAGATGTGTTGCATCGAGGTCCGTTAGGAAAGGGCTGTGTTCTCAGCTTTGTGTCGTGGTCTCCTCGTAGAAGAGTGTTAGTAACGCTAGTTACTAACATTAGTTAGTTAGTTACTAACGTTAGTAACGGCTCCTCGAGCTCAGACTGTGTGCGTAGTCAGAAGATGCTAGTGAGCGTGGGAGGTAATGGTTGTCCTTTTCCACTGCTGCCGGTGTTGCTGCAGGTTGTCTGCCGTGGACGGAGAGCAGGTACCGTCCCCTCTCCCCTCACTCCTCCCTGCGCTCGCCTCGCCCCACGCACTTCCTGAAACTCGTCAGCCTAGCGTCACACATACACTGTTCTTGGTTTTCTGGTGTTCTAAGGAGACCACGGCAGTGTGCCGCCCACTCAAACCGATGTTGTTGTACATCGCGTGTGTGTGCACATCAGGAAGGCGCTGGGCTGCGTGCACACGAGAGCACATCTCGGAGTGTCCTTGACGTGCCTTTCACCCTCAGCCTTGCTGCCCACCCCTCTCATCTGTGCTCATTCTTCTTAAAACATAAATTCTGATCATTTTGTATTGGCATGTATACAGTGGTTTCATCTGTCTGTAAACACGGAAAACATTTGGTGTCTATTACATGCACATTACGTCCCCGTGAAGCCTTTGTCGGTGCTCCGTGGCTGTCGTAAGATACGTGCTCAGGTGTTTCAGGGGTGTCCTCTGAGCCTGGAACTTTCTGTCTTAAGGGCGAAATGATCAACAACATAGAAAAGAACGTGATGAACGCCACAGACTACGTGGAGCGCGCGAAAGAAGAGACGAAGAGAGCCGTGAGGTACCGCAGCAAAGCTAGACGGGTGAGTCTGCCTCCTAAGACTTCGAGTGCACGCTTCTGTTGTGCTGGCTTTGAGGGTAGTGTGTTGAGGTAGCCCTCCTTAAAAGGAATTCCAGGAAATAAATGATTCCTTAAATTCTTATTTCACTCTCAAAAGGAAGTGATTCTGTTTGCTGAACAGTGAAGGTTATGTAGGGAAATGTGTTGACCGTGAGCCTCTGTGTTCTGCGGCCCCACGTTTCTCCAGAGACCTCTGTGTCTTGGGCAGTGTCTGGAGCTGGTATAAAGCTAATGGGACTGGAATTCTAGAAGCTGTCGGTCACACATGTTGTGCTGCGAACCCTTGATTCTTCCCTTGGGTTACTTGCTGATTCTCCGGTTTGGAGGAAGAAGAGCGTTGCTGAGGCCGGACTGCGGCGTTCTGTAGCCGCCGCCGTTCAGACTCTGTGAAGGGGTTGTCCATACCCGAATCCTGCGTGAGTTGTGAGCAAAGCTCTTCCAAGAAAACAGCGACATGGCGGAATTAAGTTCTGACTCAGGGAGAAGAAAGCTCTCTCCGGGTTTCACGGGTGTCCTTGCCAGCTGTTCTTGCTGTCCTTGTCCCTGGCGCGGGGAGGGCCACACAAAGTCCCCGCTGCTGCCTCCTGTCCTGGGAGAGGGCTGTGCGACTTCACGCACAGCCTTTCTGGTCGGGGGTTTCCACGCGCTGCCCGCAGAGTGCAGGCAAGGAAGGAAGGGCTGGGGTCTGTGTGCAGAGGCCACGGTGCTCACTGTTCGCAGGCCACAGCTCCGGGGCCCCTCTGGGCTTTCCTCGCAGCCTGCATCTCCCGGGCCTATCTGAGCATGTTCCTGTCCTTGAAGCATGACATCAGCCTGTGTCACCACTCTTTAAAATACTCCTGCGTGAAGGAGGTGGTACGGTCCACATGTGAGTTCTCAGTCTGCTTTAAGGCACACCGTGGACTGGTCTGACAAGGTCATTAGCCAAGGGCCAGTCCCTTCCTTTGCCTAACCAGCATAGCAGTGCAGTGAGAATTTTCGTGAAAAGTTGGTTTTACAAAGACAGCAGGCCTCCTGTTAAGTACACACTCTGCCGCTGAGGAGGCCTCAGCGGATGTCAGCTGCTGTCCGGCACTGTCCCCACCTCTCCGGTGACACAGCTGACCCCTGATGTCACACGGCTTGTCCACACTGCTCACTCTGCTCCCAGACACCCCACTGCCACATCTGCTCAGACCTCAGGGCCCGGGGGCGCAGCTGGCCTCGGGGTGCTATGCTTTCTGGGGTGGGGCAGGGGCAGTGGAGGGTCTCCCGCTGACAGCAAACAAACAGAACAACAGGGCAGGGCTCCTTCCCGAGCTCTGGCTGCTGGAACAGGGGTCGGGGCCTCCCTCCCGCCAGACTCACCCGTGGCGCTGAGTGGAACCTGATGGAACCTGATGGAACCTGATAGCCTGAGTTCTAGAACCGTTTATCTCCAAACAGCCTCACCTCATGCAATTAAAAACCACGCTTTTAAAGAACTAAAAGCTGTCAAACAATCAGGTGTCCTGTAACTTGGATATTAAAGCAGCTTCCTGGGGATGGTTCTACTATCAGAATGATGTCTTCTAACGTGGTGCTAGGAGAGCACCGTAATGTAATTGGCTTGCTTTTCTTTGACAGAAACAGTGGATGATTGTAGCCGTGTCAGTGCCCTGGTTTCCGTAAATGCTCTGATTATTGGTTTATCAGTCGTCAGATGCCCACGCGGATCATGTCCATGCGTGTGCCCCCGCCGGCACGGCAGAGAGGAACTGGCCGCTCGTCCATGCAGTAACTGTCCTGATCAGATATGCAGCTTGCCCAGTCCCGCCAGCCTGTCTGCGGGGTGGGGCTCAGCGTGTCGCCCGCAGTGCCTGTGCCTGGCCGCCACGTGCACTGGGCGTTAACAGGCGGCTGAGGGTCATCGTTCAAGGGAGGCCTTCTTACGTGGCCCGTGAAAGCCTTGGTGTGCAGGTGTGGCAGGGGTCCCCTTCCTGCCTGCGGGGCACCCGCAGCCCATTGGCGCTCGCTCAGTGAACGGGCTCTTCCTGCGTTCGTGGACCTTTTCAGATTTCAGCTTTGGGAATAATTGCAACAACTGAAAGTTGCTTTGTGGGGTCTCCCCGCTGCGGGGGTTCCCGGGGGCCAGGGGGAGTGGGAGCGGGGTCTCCAGGGACGTCCTTCCTGTCACTCACGCCCACTGCGGGTGCTTTCCCCACACCCCCTCGCTGAAGTGAAGGCCGTCAGGTCAGCCCGCCCGCTCGTGAAGGGTCCTGAGTAGAGCACATGGTTCTGCTTCATGGTGATGGAGGTCCCTAGATTTCTGTTTGCCTTGTTTACCGCTCTCCAAGGTTCAGTACATTTTGTGTTTTCACTCTGGTCTCTGGTACGCCTGGGACCGTCCTCCCCGAGGGGGCGCTCGGCTGGCATGTGGCTGGCGGGCTGCATCCCGGGCCAGTCGGCCAGCTCCTCCCGAGGGCCGCGATGCAGCGCCCGGCGGCAGGGTGATGGCGGGTGGTCCCCGGGGAGCCCCTTCTCCGGCTGTGAGGGCGACTGCAGACACGGGATGGACATCAAGTGGAGAGGAGGCCCGCACTGGCGTGGGGGCTGGGGGTCCTGAGCCTGCGTTGTCCACACGCCCCAGGATCACACAGGAAGTGGTTTCAGAAGAGGCTCTGGCCACGGAGCTGGTCGTAGGTCATTCTTCAGAAGGAAGGAGGCTTAGTGCTCTGTATTGAGACATTTATGTGATCTTCACGATGCTGTCCTGTTAGCTCTGCTGGAGCTAACACGGTGTCTGTGATTTTCTTTGCTAATATAATTGCATTTAAAATATTTTCAGAATTGCTCTAAAAATACATATTTTCTTAGCTTTTTTTCCGGTGGTTATAATATGGTTGTTTGAACGTGGTTACGCTAAAGTTTAAAATTAATGTTTAGGTTGGACCTAGAGATGCTGTTTGGTCATGCTATTGGGTAAAAACAGGCTTTTCAGTGTGATTTTTGGGGGAGCGGTGGGCTTATCGTGGGCCTTGGGCCCAGTTTACTCTAGTGTCTTCAAATATGAATACAGAACAGTCCTCATTAATAAAAACATGCCAGAGTGCGTGTCAACAATTACTTCTTTTATACAAATGCAGTGGTTGATGTCTGTAATTATACTTCTGAAAATTTATGTTTTCAGCAGAGCTCTCTGGGGGGCCAGGCACCGGACTGTAGGCACTTTGTGGAAGTAACACTGCAGCACGGGGGGGCACTTGATTCCTGATCCAAGGAGACAGGCAGAGAGTACCTGGCCCATGGTTTGTGTCTATGAGTTGGGAGAGCCATGCCTAGAACTCAGAACGGGATTGGCACCCTGGGTGTGCTCTGCCTACTGAGAGAAGGGTGCACATGTGGTTTGAGCTATTGGCAGGTGTTAGACAAGAATGGTTGCTCCATCTGGAGCACAGGAGTTCAGCTGTCATGGAATTCGGGGGAGCACCACCTCGAGCCGGTGGGGAAGGAAGGACACAGGTGCACAGAGCCAGCCCCGGGGTGCAGAAAGTCCGAGCTCATGTGCAGGTGGTCAGGTCTCCCAGGGGCCCCAGGTGGCGGCAGCAGGTGCTAGAGCTGAAGGGTGCCCGCCGATGGTAAGGAAGAAGGGACCGGAGGCCAGAGGAAAGGCTGTCATCAGATCATTGTGCTGAGCAGAGTTCACGGGTGTATGGTGGGATGTGGCTGGGGCTGCAGTCCTCACGCCAGAAACATGGGGACCTGAAGGTGGCACTCCCTGCCCTCGGAGTGACTGACTGAACGTTTCCTGCGGGCCTGGCATGCAGTGTGGACGGTGCTGCTACAGGCCGGTGCTGGCTTAGAGCCGTGCCATCTTCATAGGCCTGTTTCTTAGACGCCGGTGTGGCCTGTGTGTGAGAGCTGGCGGTGCAGGTGATGAGTCTACTGTCCACAAAGGGAACCCAGAGTCATGCAGGACCGGGTGCCTTTCATCTTGTGACTTCCTGCCTTCTCCCCCAGATGAGTCCCCTGGATGGGACCAGATGCCCTAAGCCAAGGGCGGGCTAGCTTCCAGCTGTGCAGGGATGCTTGTTAGCTGAGAACAAAGCTGGCTGTGCTCATAGCCCGGACTTTGCGCTGCAGATGTGGCGGGAGAAGGGTCAGCAGCTTCCGGTTTCTTACGCATGTGCACACACCTCAGTGTGAAAACACGGGGAGGTCAGAAGTTGGCAAATGAGAGATTCATGTAAGGTTTGGAGAAGATGTGCAGTGCGCCCGGGAGTAACAGTTTGTTGTTTCCGTCTGACCACTAGGGAGTGTTTGTTGAGAACCCGCACGGTGCCGAGTAGACATTGCCTTTCCCTCCAGGAGCATGTGTCCGTTGTAACAACACCCGTTTTAGCTACATCCCCTTAATTTAATAGACATGTGTGCATAGCTCAGAGCCCCTGGAGCTTTCCTTCCCCACTCCATCCTTTCCTGTGACCTGTGGGACTCGTATTTTAAACTCTTTCATATTTTGTTAAATGACATTAGTGATTTCTTTCTTTTGATACTTTGCAAATTAATTAATGTTTTTCTTTATCTTGCAGAAAATGATGTTCATTATTATTTGTGTAATTGTTTTGCTTGTGATCCTTGGAATTGTCCTAGCAACAACGTTGTCATAGCAACCATGTCCCGAGAGCCACTCTCCTCGGAGTCAGACCACACCTACAGCAAGTCCGCCGCCTCCTGTTCCATGACTGAGCCCCAGATGCTGTGACCTGTGGCACTGGGTGCTGACCGTTTCTTAGTGAAGGCGAGGGCAGATCTCGACAGGATGCATCATTCAGGGAAAGTCTGAGTGGGATGGGTGTGATGAGTTACCCCGAACAGCCCTGGACTCTGAACAGCACATTACAACAATGTAACAATGTGAAACTCTCTTCAGTGGCCTTAAAATAAGGAATTATTGAAATTTTCAATTTTTTTTATATTTCAGTGTTAAAAATACATGTGAAGTTTAATTAGGAATACTTTGTGTTAGGAAGCTAGTAGATTTGAGGTCTGAGCTTTCCTTCTCCACCCCTCCCAGCTAACCTGCTAATTAAGGGACGTTTTTGTACTGTGTTTAATTCGTGTTTGTTTGTTGTTTGCAACAAAAGTGTTTATCATCACAGCTGTTTTGTAAGATATCTATAACTTTTAATGTTTATAAATTGTTTAATATATTAACATTTTTATTCGCTCCATTTTTATATATCGAATATCGCCTTTTGAAAGAACGTTCACGACGTCGTCAGAGCTGCCTTTACAACCGTTGTTTGCCTTTGGCATAGTCCACATCGGGTGCCAAGGCCTCGAAATACCTTTAAGTGCCTTCTGTTGGTAGTGATGTGTAGGGCGCCAGTGCCCTTGACACCCTCCAGGACAGTCCCCGTTACTGTGCTCGTCTCCACGGCTCGAGATAATAAATCAGTTCCTGCACTGTGAAAGCCCACGGCCTCTTGCTTGTTCATTAGAAATAAACCTTATGTGTCCCTGTTTACATTCCTAAGGCCTGAGCTTAGGATGCTGAGAAGACCAGGATTCAGTACTTCCTAAACTCGTGGAAATTATTTCCAGATGTTAATTCTTCTAGATATAAACTGTTGTTCGGAGTCCTCAAATGCTCTTGTTAAGTACTTACTACTCTGCTGAACTACAAAAGTGAATTCCCAGCGTTTACAGGGATCGCTCATTAAAGATTTTTATTGCTCATTCATGTTGTTTAGTATAATAATACAGTTGTTTTTTTGACTTGTAAAGTGTATGCGGTCTCACTAGTGAGTGGACTTCTGGAAGGTAGCAGCTAGGCAAACTGTAAATGAACATGAAGGATGGTCACAATGTCGCTAACTCCGGTGACGGCTGTCCGTGACCGTGTCAGCATGTCTGTGTTCTGACGTTGGGCTGGAAGCGGATGGAGACGTTCTTGGTTCCACACAGTAAGTGTGAATGATGTTGAGCGATTTGGAACTGTGTTTTTTGTGTCCTACAATTATGAATCCCACTCGTTCCCAATTTATGCATGCGGCGGCTTAGCTTACACTCAGATCTGAACGGGGCATTGCATTTGCTGGCTGATTGCCGCCACGTTCTCGGAATTACAAGAGGAACCTTCTGGCCATCACATGTTTTTAAGAGTCTTGAAACCGCTGGTCAGTGGAGTGTGCTCACTGCTGTGTGCCTACATCGAGACTCGCCTCAAGGGATATTTAAATACTTAGCGATCATGCTTGTATTCATATAGCTTTTGGGCACCTGTCTGTATAATTATGTCCGTGTGTCCATCTGTGTCGTCATGGTTCTGGCTCTGCTCCTTCAGGTCATCCTCCCTCCTCTGAAGGCCTGACTGAATGTGTGCTGCTGTCGTCAAAGTTACGGAAGTGCCTTTTGATTTCTGTTTAGATAAATAATCCAGTTAGTTATCACATAGCATGTCTGTATGTGTAAGCCTCAAGCACCTGTTTGAGATGGGATTTTTAAAAATATATTTACAGATTCACTTGTTCCTTTTTATCATTTTCCCAAATATTTTATGTTTACATTAAAAAAAATACTGCCAGAGAACTAAAAACAAATTTACTTTTAGTCTTGTCATTTCTGGAAAGATTTTTGGGGACATACTTTATTGCATATCCATTAATAAATTGTTCTACTGAGAAAACTACTCTTACCTCTGTGGCCATTATTATGTATCATAATGTGAGTTAATGGTGTTAGGGGTTTTGATAGGTTTGGGTTATTTGTGTTATTATTACAAGCTCTGTGACTCGTGTCTCAGGGCCCGTCTTTCTTGCTGCTCACAACAAATGCTAATTTAGGGGACTTGGGGTACATTTCAGAATTACTCACTTCCAGTGCTTATGTCCATTCGACAGTCTCCTTTGTTAATGGGGTGGGCGGGGATGTACTTGTGCCCCCAGTGCTCTGAGCTGTTTATCCTCTCTCTCTCTCTCTTTCTTTTTTTAAAAGATTTTATTTATTTGTCAGAGAGAGAGAGAGCACAAGCAGGCAAGAGTGGCAGGCAGAGAGAGAAGCAGGCTCCCCACTGAGCAAGGAGCCTGACGGGGGACTCGATCCAAGGACTCTAGGATCACAACCCAAGCCAAAGACAGCAGCCTAATGCACTGAGCCACTCAGGCGTCCCTATCTTCTATTTCTTAATCCTCTTTCAGAATTTTTCTTTTTTTCTTTATTTAAAGGATTTTATTTATTTATTTGACAGAGATCACAAGTAGGCAGAGAGGCAAGTAGGGAGAGAGGAGGAAGCAGGATCCCCACTGAGCAGAAAGGCAATGCAGGGCTCGATCCTGGGACCCTGAGATCATGTCCCGAGGCAGAGGCTTAACTCACTGAGCCACTCAGGGGCCCCCAGAATTTTTCTTAAGTGGGATAGTGGAATTTCCTAAATTCAGAACCCTTAAATTATTATTTTTTTAAAGGTATTATTTATTTGGTGGAGACAGCAAGAGAGGGAACACAAGCAGGGGGAGTGGGAGAGGGAGAAGCAGGCTTACCCCTGAGCAGGGAGCCGGATGCAGGATTCCATCCCAGGACGTTGGGATCATGACCCGAGCGGAAGGCAGACCCTTAACGACAGAGCCACCCGGGCACCCCACAACCCTTCAATTCTAACCATATTGGAAAGTGACGTTCAAACCCATAATTGTAAAGAAGCACGAGCACCCAGTCCTGGGAGGGGAGGTGGTGGAGCTCGGCTCCCACAGTCGCTCCGTGTCCTGATGCCCCTTGCACAGCAGGTCTCCCCTCGAACTGCAGCCTTGATAGGCACACGCAGTAAGTTAGCTCCCAAGTTTATACTTTCCATGCGTACTTTAGATGATAAAGTAATGAATTTTGTTAGTTTGAGGCCTCGCGAGCCACCGGAACCCGCGCGTCCCGACGGCAGGGAGAGGCCAAGAAGCAGGCAGAAGGCCCCAGGCGGGCGGCGGCTGGTGGGGCAGGGGGCAGCGCTCGTTCTGGCTTGTCGGGGCCGCAGCCCAGCACCTTAGGTGCCTGGAAACTTGCGGACTGCCCCCCCTTCCCCCGCCCCTCACGGGCAGCTCCGCCCAAGCGCTGGAGCCTGAGGGGCCTCCCACAGCCCAGGGTCAGCAGGGGTCGCGTCCTCTCCGTGACCTCTGCCCACAGCGTCTAATCGCGTCCTCAGCTGAGGCCACGCCCCCCCGCGAGCTTGAACCGCGATTGGCCGGGGCCGCGTGCGAGCGAGCGGGCTGCCCAGCCGAGGGACAACGCCGCCGGCGACGCCCGGTGCGAGCGGGGCCCCAGGTCCGTGCGGGGGAAGCCGCGGCGGCCGGGGCCTCCTGCGGCCGTCTACAGGCCAGCCTGCACCTGGCTGATCCCGCTCCTCCCGGGGTTAGCCCGGGCCCTGTGCCGGCGCGGAGGGGACGTGACCGGCTCAGGGCTGAGCGCGGGGGGCCCCTGGCTCCCTCCACCTTGACTCAGGGCTGCGGACAGCCTGGCGGCCTCGTCCTCACCCTCGCACCGGGGCCACGGCCGGGGCCAGGCCCGCTCCTACCACAGACGGCGGCTCGGCCTTGACCTCCTCACGGGGTAAGTTCCAGAAAAGGCGGGGGTCGCCCCTGAGAGAGAGAGCGGGAGCGCGAGCGGAGGGGCTCTGGGGGGACGCACGCACGCACACATGCACACGCACGCATGCACACGCACGCACGTGCGCACACCCCGTCCCCGCGGGCCCGCCCGCTCTGCCCCGCGCTCGCTCGCAGCCTGCCGGGCCCCATGGAGGGCACCGCGGGGCTCCCGGCAGGCGTGGGGAGTGGCGTGGGGCAGCCTCCGCGCCGCCTGTCACCCGGTGCTGGGGTTTGCGGTCGGGGGGCTCTGAAGTGTCGCTGCTCTCGGGGACGCACCTGTCTCAGTGAAGCCGTCGGTCCCCGCCCCCCACGCCACGTGCAGGGACCCCAGGCCCCACGTCCTTGGGGTCGCCCGGTGCCGGCCGTGTTTCCATCGCAGCTTCACTCCCGGTGCCGCGGGCGGCCTCCCTGCGGCTCCATCGGCATTTCGCGGCAGCTGCTGGAGAGGAACCCTCTTCGGGGCTCCCTTGCGGCTCTAGACGTTCTTCACGCGCCGGCCACGCAGACCTGCGGCACGTTTAAAACGGGGGCGGCTGCTTATTTTTGAATCGTGCGAGCTCTTTGTAGGACCTGGACAGCACTGTGGGTGCACAACGTGTGTCTTTCGGAGGCCGTAGGAGAAGAGAAGAGAAGAGAGCTGCGCTGACCGTGCCCTTGATGTCTGTGCTCCGATGGACATTTCTGGTGCTTTTCCTCCAGATCCACGTCACTCCCGAGTCCCTTGGTTTCAGCTCAAAGGACTCCCTTTATGTTTCTTGGAAGACAGGTCTGGCAGAAGCCCCTTCTCAGTCTTTACTACGAGGGAACGTCTCCGTTTCACCCCCAGTTTTGAAGGGTGGTGTGTGGACCGAGAACTCCTGGTTCCTGCTCTTCCGGTGCCCGTCAAGGATGTCACTCCCCGCCTTGTTCCCTGGCTGTTGTCCTGTGGCCGCTAATGGTCCCAGCGCTCCCCTGAACACAGTGAGTCCCTTCTCTCTTGCTGCCGTCGCAGTATTCTCCTTGTCTTGCGAGAGCTCGACCAGGATGCATCTAGGTATGGGTTTGTTTCTGTGTATTTTGTTTTTCATCAAATTTGGGAAGTTTTTGACCATCCATTACGTCTTCAAATATTTTTTCCTGCCCCTCCCTTTCTCTCCTTCTGTGACTCCCCTTACAGGTATCTAGATATTCTTGTTGCTGTCCTCCCCGTCTCTGAGGTTCCGTTCATTCTCTAACGTAGTTTTTCTTTCTGTTCTGCATGTCAGATAACGTCTACTGATCTCACTTTGCATGCTCTGATTCTTTCCTCTACTCCCTGAAATCCACCACGGAGCCAGTCTGTTCGTCATGATGCTGCACTTTTCAAGTCTGGAATTTTCATCGAGACCTTTTTTTTTTTTTTTTTAATCTATATTTCCATCTACTTGATCTCTTGATTCATTACTAAGGATGGTTTCCTTCAGTTCTTTGGTTACGTACACAGCAGCTGCTTCGAGTCTTTGCACATGGAACGTCTGAGGACACAGTCTGTATCCACCGCTTTTTTCCCCGCATGGGGACCAATTGATCTAAAATGAACGAACCTTTAAATAAAAAAAAGAGAAGAGAAAGGAAAAGCGTTCTATTCAAGCCCCAGTTAGGGCAGCTGTCCGGGATATACAGTCTTCATCATTAAGGAGAGGGTGCTCTGGGGAAGGAGCATTTGGAGCAGGATTCTATATGTTTTGGTTTGTTTTTAACATAAAGTTACAAATCATCAATGGGAAAGACATTCTGGAGGGTTTTGGACATTCTTGTGCATTTAGTACGTGAGGCTGCCTGGCTCCATCTTTTGCAGACTTATAGAGGTTTTACGTGTATCTTTATGTTTGAGATTTCTTTTTTTTTTTTTAAGATTTATTTACTTGACAGACAGAGATCAAAAGTAGGCAGAGAGGCAGGCAGAGAGAGAGAGAGGAGGAAGCAGGTTCCCTGCTGAGCAGAGAGCCCAATTCAGGGCTCCATCCCAGGACCCTGAGATCATGACCTGAGCCGAAGGCAGAGGCTTTAACCCACTGAGCCACCCAGGCACCCCGAGATTTCTTTTTAAGGTTATTTGCTAATGAAACAGATATTCGATGTGAGCTCTGTGATGGACGTGAATGTCCACCTTTCTCTGGGGGAGGGGACGCATGCTGCAAAACCTAAAATTGAAAATTTCCTTTGGGGACACATGGCCGGCTCAGTCCAAGGAGCGTGCGACTCTTGATCTTGGGGTCATGAGTTCGAGCCCCACGCTGGGTGTAGAGATAGTTAAAAATAAAATCTGAGAAAAAAGGAAAATTTATTTTATCAGAATGTACCTTAACATTGCTTCACATCTCGCAGTGATGTGTTAAGCCTTCGCATTCTCTCTGCATCCGGCTGCCCCGGACAAAGCTCTGCGTGTGGCCCCTGCCGGAGGCTGAGGCTGCTTTGTTGGTTCCTTCCTCGCTTTGTCTCTGTGCGGGCCGACTGGCATTGAGATTGGTGCGTGCTCCCTCTGGGCTGTGCCCGGCCTGGTATCGCTGTCCATTCTGTTTCCTCACTTCCTGTTTGGATTTCCCACCTGCCTTTCTCAGGGTTGTCCCTTTGTCCATGTAGGTCAGGGTCAGCCAGTGACTTCGCAAAGCATCTGGACCACTCCTGGCCAGGAGGGCTTCCCTTCTCCACTGAGGAGTCTGAAGCCGGGGGTGTTCCAGAGTTTAGGCTGTTCTCAGCCCCCCACCCCCCACCCGGGGCCCCCACAGCAGGTTCCGTGGCTGGCGAGGTGCCACGGCAGGTGGGGTGTGTGTGGCCAGGTGCAGTCCCCGAACTGCCTGCCCCCTTCTCTGCCCTCCTCCTCCCCAAGCCCCGGGAGCCGCGTGCTTGCACCACGGCACCCAGCCATTCGTGCTCGGGTTTGTGGCTGGGCTGATGGATGGGGAGGGAGCACGAGGAGGAGGCAGGTGGGGTCTGAGTTCGCCGCGCCGACCTGTCTTCAGGACCGCATCTCTGTTAGTGAGTTTGCTTGTAACAAAGGCCCATGGACACACACGCCCAACCCGTGTTGCCCCCAGCTTTGGGGGCTGGATGGCGGAGATCAGGCTGCTGGCACCAGAGTGTCCTTCTGGGGCAGACTTCTCCCTGTGTCCTCATGTGGCAGGAGGGCTGGGAGCTCTGTGGGTCTCACATGAGGGCACGGATCCCATTCACGGAGGCTCCATGGTCATGACCTCATCACCTCCCAAAGGCTCACCTCCTGACACTGTCACCCCAGGTGTTAGGATTCCAAGATGGGAATTTGGGGGACACACTCCTTCAAACCACAGTGGCAGGGTCATCACGTCCGTCCTGGTCACAGTTCCCACCACACAGGGTCCCAGCTTCCCTGGCCTCCCGAGAACTCCACGGTTCCTTGCCGTCTCTGTGCCCCTCGGCCCGCAGTGTCTGTGTGCGCCCTGCCCTTATCTCTGAGAGGCACTCTCTCCAAAACATCTCCTCATGTCAGCTGTTAGAAGTTCTGTTTCTTGTGGGGGCCCTGGCTGGGACAGCGAGAAGCAGGGGTCAGAGGATGGGGGAGTGAGGGGCCATCTGCTCTGAGGGGTGGGGAGGGGATGTTCCGTGGCCAGTAACTGAGAGCTGGGCTTTGTCAGCAGCGTCCGAGGTCCCTGTTAGACACGGAATCAAGAGACTAAGCTGGCCTAGAGACTGGAGCTCCGGGGAAGGCTCGTGGCCTAAATTGGGAAGCCATCGGCGCACAGGGTACTTAGGAGGAGGGAACAGGACAGGACGGGGAGGGTCTGTCCATGTATCCCACAGTTTGTTCTGCAAACCCTGTGCCTGTGATCTGTCATCCACCATTTCTAGCCCAACAGGTGTTGGAGGCAGCTGGGAGCAGGACCTTAGGGCTCGATGTTTCCACTCGCCTTCACTTCTGTCACTCATGCCAATGACCTTGTTGGTAGCCTGACACTTTGCACATCCGAAACTGGAATGTCCAGGGGGAGGCTCCACACCAGGCCTTTGCCACTTACCCACTAGGTGGTTATGGGTGCATTCAAACCTCGAGGTCTGTCTTCCTCATTGGAAAATGTGGGGATTGAAAAAGTTGACCTCCGACCCCCTGCTCTGTTAGTTCTTGGAGGTGCCAGCAGGTGAGGCTCGGGAAGGCCTCAGGAAGGCCCTGGGAAGGCTCCCCGTGGAAGGAGGCAGAACCACTATATTGTTCAGGACACTTATAGCTGCAGCGATAGAAAACCCGGCTGAAATGCTTTGAAGAAGGAAAATCTAGGATTCCACTGAGTAAGAAATTTGGAGATGGGACCATTCCAGATGTAGTTAATTCTCTGAGTCTGTGTCTCAGGCTGGTTATCCTCACGGCCATAAGATGGTCGCCAGGGATCCAGGCATAGACTGATACCCAGTGTCCACACAACAGGAGAATGGGAGGATTTTCCTCAATGTCTCTTTTTACTAAATGTCCAGGCCTCCCCAGCCCTGCCCCTGGAGACTTTGCCAGTGTTTCAATGGCAGAATTGGACACGTGCCCATTCCTACTCAGCCTAACGGGGAATTGGTTGGCTTTGATGAAACACGACTGAGCCGGGGGCCGGCTGCGCCCCGTACCGGGTCGTGTTCTGACGGTGACAGGGGAGCCGGCAGGGGCCTCTGTCCCATGGGGATTGCAGGAGTGAGGATATAGGAAGGACATGGGACAGGACCCTCTGTACGCCAGCAAGCACTAGACCCCAATAGCACAGATTCTTTGGTGACTTGTTTTCCTCATTAAAATCTGATTTTTTCAATTTGTTGAGATATTCTTGGTGAGCTTTGTTTTGTCAGAGTCCATGTTTAGATTTTCTAAAAAAAAATGATCTCCGTTTGCAAATTGGTAGATTTTCATGCGGCCAGATTCCTCCTTCTCCCCGTCTACCCCTGAAGGTCTGGGCACGTGGGGCCGGCTGCTGGAGCTGAGCTTGGACGTGCTCGGGCTTTCCCGCAGGCCGCACTCCCCCTGCTCCATGTGGTCCATCGCCTTGCCTGCCTCAATGGGGTGCATGTCCCACCGGACCCCCCCAGGGGCTGAATTTTGCAAATGCTGGATCTGGCCTTGGCTTCTGGGGGGTGGTGTGGGCCATGGAGTGGGTCCACACGGTAGCCACTCTGCTTCCCATGGTGCTGCCATTGTGGGGGCTCGTTTACCAATTGCCAGTGGAAGTGCCCTTGACCGTGGCCTAGGCAGTGCAGGCCCCCAATCCCAGGGATGAGCCCAGTGATGTCCGTCCTCCCACAGTGAAGAGGAGCTTTTTCCCACTTGCGAGCTAAAGGCTGATTCAGTGTCATCGTCAATATCTTGGACTTCAGAGCCAGACTTCCCAGGTCTGAATCCTCACCCTGTCACTCACTTGCTGTGTGACCTGGAGCAAGTTACTTCCCCACTCTGTGTCTCTGCTTCTCTGTCTCTTAAATGGGATGGCTAGGAGGTGTAAATGAGTCCTAAGGGTGCAGTGCTTGGATTTGTACCTGACACATAGTGAGTGTGTGTGCTAATTACACATGCTTCTGCTCTGGTTAGTTGAACTTTCTCATCGTGGAAGAGGAATTTGGCTTTACCTTTGTATTTAAACAAAAGGCCTATTAAAGTCATTTCCCCCAGATGGGAGAAAGAGAAAACAAAACAAAAACATTCCCTCCAATGGTTAATTCCTAAATGGGATCGTCCATAATTTGAAAAGATTGCTGAGTGTATAAGTGTGTAAACCCAACAGTTAGTCCTGGTTCTGGTGATCACACGCCTGCGAGCAGGTGTTCTGGCCCGTTGGCAGGCTGCTGTCAGGAGCTGGGGGGCGGAGACCCAGCAGATGGCAGATGGGGTGCGGCTGGGCAGGAGCAGGTGCCCTCTCTCCTCCTGCAGGGACTGTCTTGTGCTCAGGGCCGAGCCCTCTGCTGTGCGAGCGCTGCATCAGGACCATGAAGGCAGACGGGCGGTGCCAGGCCCATGCTGCCCAGCCCAGCCTCTGCCCCAGGATGGCGAGCCCGCAGGTGCGAGCTGGGAGCGGAGCTGGGGGTGGCCCTGGGTTGGTGGACATTTGTGGCTGCTTCTGGTGTCGACCCTGCTGGAGGGGATGTCTGTGCTTGGTTTCCAGTTGTAGAGAAGGGTAAGGGTCTGCTTGCCCCCGTCTGGGGCATCCTCACAGTGGAGTGGGAGGACGTGGCAACATAGTCTTCCTGTGGCCAAGAGGCAGAGTCATGGGGCTGTGGATGCATGTGTCCCTGGACTGGGGCCCCAGGCATGTGCCTTGCAATGCCGAGCCATCCTGGAGGAGGTGGAGCTGGGGGCTCGAGGTGGGCAGTAGGATCCAGACTCTGTGAGGGCAGATTGGGGCATCCCTCCCCAACTCTTGCCCTCACTTTGATGCATCCTTAGGAGACACTTTTCTGGAGAAGATTTGGGGACATGTGTGCTTCTGAGCCATGTAGGGGACAATCAGATGGTGATCTGCAGGGGGAAGGGAGGACAGGCTCCAAGCAGGCTGCAGGGGAGGTGAGGGCAGGGCCCCTGCTCTTCCCCGCTCCCCCAGCTCACGCCTGGTGCTGTGCACATGGCGTTTGGGCTCCTTCCGTCCAAGGTTCTGCCTCTGATCCTGTCTCAACCCGTGTGTGGTTTGCTTACTGGCCCCTAAGTTTGTGTTCTGACGTGGGAAATGGGGCTGTTCTGCCTCCTCCCTCAACAAAGACGTGGGCACGCTCCCCCTTCCTTGTTTTCATGACACAAGCCACACGTTTGCTCCCAGTACCTAGAGGACCCCTGTGTGCCGGACAACATTCTGTAGGATGGACACAGAGTGGTGAGCTGTCCTGGGAAAGGGCCGGCACCCACAGGGTCATCCTCTCGAGGAGTGGTGAGGAGTGGGGGACATCTCAGAGGGGGACAAAGAGACGTGGGTGTGGACACCATGAGCTGGCATGTAGGTGGTCCCGAAGATTGGACTGGAAGGTGATACCCAAGTGGTGGCATGAAACAGGGGAGCATGGGATCCATGTGGATTCTGGGGGAGGAGTTTTGAAGCTGGGGAGGCAGCATGTACAAAGACCCTGTGACGGGTGGCTGCCCTGGTGCCAGTGGCAAGAGGTGAATCAGAGACAATAGTGTGTGTGTCCTGAGGGTGGGAGTGGGAAGCTTATCACTCAGTGCCCTGTGGGCCTTTGCATGGACTCTGGCTCTCACGCTGTCAAAAACAGGAGCGTGACAGGTCATGTGTAGATAGTTGTTTTGGCACATGTGCCAAAGGTGTAACGCTGACTTGGGTGTTGGGACCTGTCAAAGGGCCAGTGAGGAGGTTATGGCAGTGCCCTTTACAGATGACAGGGGAGGGTCTGCGAGTTCCTCATGCCATGTACGGAGATCCTCAGACATGCAGTGCAGGCCACGGGCCTGGGGTCTGAAGGCTGTGGTTCGGGGCACTTGCTGAGGCTGGGGCCCACGCTAGGCAGGTCCTTGTAGTCACTGCGGCTGGCCGACCCAGGATGTGAGCCCCTCACCCTCCTACCTGCCACCCATCTTGCTGGGAAATGGGATACCAGTGGAATATTGTCTAACAGCGGACACGCAGGCGTCTCCTCCTGCTGGGGACCGTGTCCTGTGGACCAAGTGCCTCAGAGCTCCACGGTCTGGCTCCCGGGAACATACACAGCAGCTCGGAACCAGACGGTCTCTGGTTCCTGGGGTTAGTGGCTGGGCCCCCTCCGTGGACAGGCCAACCCTTGGCCACATATGTTGCCCCATTCCTGGGTTAGAGAGAGCCTGGTTCCCATGCTGCACCTACAGAAGGAGATGGAGAAAGGCGGCCCCCACCCGCGGAGGGAAACACAGGGATTGAGGCTCAGGGAGCTCCAGAGTCAGGGAAGGGGGACAACAGGGGGACAGGAGGCATGTCATTGGGACCATGGGCTGGGCGGGCCTTAGTGAGGTTTCCAAGGGTCCAGAAGCTGGGGTGTTAGGAAAGACCTGTAAAGCGATAGCCATGATGTCTCTGTAAATCTGCAGTTCTTCCAAAATAAAAAGTAGATTATGAGTCAGATGCCCCAAAGCTTTTTTAAGAAGCCAGCCTGGAAATAGCGGCCAAGCATGCCCCAGTGTGGCTGGCCTCGAGGAGCCGATTAATGTGTTTCTACTCTAGGAGTTTCCACATTCTGTTCTGTAGAATTCCTTTTTGGAGGAGAGTTCGAGCAGCTCCTACCAAATGAGCATGACCCAAACCACTGGTGACACAGCCAGGGTCCCTGGCCTTGGCCACCTCACTGGGGTACATGGACTCATCTCTTTACCTCCTGTGATGCCTGGGAGGCGGTCTGCACACCTGGTCCAAGCCACACATGACGTCCCCACCTCCCGGCATCTGGGAAGAGTGATGGTTTACAACCGTTCACCTGAACAGGGTGCACCAGGGTCCTCGTGATCTTCCTGGGGACAGGATGCAACAACAACAAGGGGACATGCAAGGCCCTCACGTTCCTGCCCGGGGGGGGGGGCGTTTAAAAGCCTGCTCCCTTGCTCTTTTCACATTTTCCTGATTAATTAAGGTAAACGCACCTGTAGGAAAAAGCCAGCAACAAAAAAGAGAAATCTGAGCCAGATGCGCTGTGTGGACGGCATTGGGATCCTGTTCTGAACCAAACCCACTGGCATGTTTCTGAGATAACAAGACACATGTGAATTTGGACTGGGTATCATTGGCTGATAGTAAGGACTCATGTGCTATCACGTTCATAAAAAATCTTTGTGCGTTTTCAAAAACACATCCCGAATATCGTCTCTATCACGTTTTCTTTTCTTTCTTTTTTTTTTTTTTAAAGATTTTATTTATTTATTTGACAGAGATCACAAGCAGGCAGAGAGGCAGGCAGAGAGAGAGGGGGGAAGTAGGCTCCCGGCTGAGCAAAGAGCCCGATGCGGGGCTTGATCCCAGGACCCTGGAATCATGACCTGAGCTAGGGCAGTGGCTTAACCCATTGAGCCACCCAGGCACTCCTCTATCACGTTTTCAAAGAGCCGGAAGCGTCTTGTTGGCGTCAGAGGGAGAGGGAGAATCTCAGGAGTTAGTCTGAGTGATACCCTGAGTGGCGCGTTTGCATTTTGGCGGGGGGAAGGAGGCCAGCAGGGGCTCGAGGGATGGTTGGTGGCTGAGTTGGGGGCAGGAGGGGTGAGGGTCAGAGCATGGGGGGCAGGTGTGCAGATGGGCCCTGGTGAGGCGTATTGGGGGATCATGTGGAACCCCCGTTAGGTTTGGGGGAAGGCAAACTAGACCAGGGAGCCAGGAAAGGTGGAGAAAGAAGGTGTCGTCTGGGAATTCAGGAGCAGGGAGGTGAAGCCTGAGTTGCCAGAGTCAAGGCCGGAGGTTAGGAACTGACTTTTACCTCTTGAACAGTAGAGAAAGGACGGGGGCTCTCATCTCCAGTGAACAAAGGGTTTTGGCAGCCAAACCTTTTTTTTTTGTTTAATTGTGGTAAAAGGGGCGCCTGGTGGTTCAGTCGGTTGAGCGTCTGCCTATGACTCAGGTCATGATCTCGGGGTCCTGGGATCGAGCCCTGTGTTGTGCTCTCTGCTCCGTGGGGAGCCTGCTTTTCCCTCTCCCACTCCCCCTGCTTGTGCTCTCTCTCTCTCTCTCGCTGCCTCATGCTCTTAAATAAATAAAATGTTTTTTAAAAATTGTGGTAAAATGCACACAAACATAAAACTTACCATTATGATCATTGTTTTCAGTGCACAGTTTGGGGCATTGAACACATTCCCGTTACTGTGCCTCCATTTCCCCATCATGTCCAGGATTTCCCAGCATCCCAAGCTGACTCTGTCCCACACACACCAGCCCCCCCCAACCCCCGCACCTGCAGAGCAGGACCTGGGACACAGGCTCTGCGATCTCCACAGTGAGGAGGCGTCGTCTGGGGGGACCGTATGAGGATGTGGGACCCTCCGTTGACTCCAGACACGGGACCCTGGGAAAACCTCAGGTTCTGGCAGATTCATCAAGAAGAAATCCTAGCTTTCCTTGCTTTGCTTGGTAGGACAGTTTTTAAAATATTCACATTATGTCTTGTTTATTTGTGAGTTTTTAAAAAAACTACTGGTTGTAGGAATTGCTTGTTCTTTGAATTCCTCCCATGGAATCTTTCATCTCAAGCTCTGCAGCCAAACAAAGCTTGTAGGAGCCCCTGAGACAGCCATCCCGTGGGACAGAAGCAGCCCAGTGTTTTCTGGGAGAGGCTTGTGTCCGCTGCTCGACTTTGCTGACTGGTCTGTGAGCACGTCAAGGGGGAGGCACGTCAAGGGGGTGCCACGTCTTCCCTCCACACCGCAGCCCTTCTGTCCACGGGTCATACCCACCACATGCCCAGCGGTGTCCCCCTTTGTGTCCTCGATGCCCGGGGAGGGTGACAGCTCTCCGAGTGTTGGCTAGCAGTGCGTGTGGAACCACAGAGAGCTCTCCCAGAGTATATGTGGTGCCTGACCTGGGAGAGTCCCACTCTGGGGTGTGTGTTTTGGAAACATGGCCCAGGGAGTGGTCATGCAGGGCTGGCTTCCACTGTCCTTGCAGGGAGTCTGTCTCGGCCACAGGCCCCGAGGCTGAGGAGCTGGTGGGTGCCTGGGCTGGTCCCTAGAAGGGGCATTGAGCCCTTGCAGGAACACAATGGTAAGGGAAGAGAACCCACCAAACCCTTTTTGGGGTACATGGGGTTGGTGGGCTTCCCTGGGCTTGCTTCTGGAAGGTGCCGTTCGAGCAAAGTAGTTTTCGGAAACTGCTCAGATGGCTACTGTGGGTGGAACAGGGGCTCCAGCCCCCATGGCCTCCTTTGGCCTCCTTCCACCCCAGCCTGTCTCCTTAGACAATGGACATAGGCTTAGAGACTGTTGGAACAGGTGCTAACGACCAGCCCTCATGCCCCTCATGCCTTCCCCCCAGTGCCCTGTGCTTGCCCACCCCAGGGAGAGGCACCCTCTGCCCTGTTCCCGTCATGGAGGAGCTGAGTGTGGCTTGACACCTGTGTCCCTGTGTCTCCCAGGCCACCTGCGTCATAGCCTCAAGGTGCACTGTGGCCAGACCCAGGCTTATGTGCGGTTCCCCACATCCCTCAAGAAGCGAAGGGCCTGGTGTACCCGTGAGTGTGCGGGGACTGAGGACCCACAGCTGGTCTCACGGCCGGTCACATTTGTGGGGCTCAGGGGAGTGGCCCCAGGCTCTGAGTGGGGTGGGGACATTGCCAGGGGTCCCTTTGCAGAATATCAAAAACCTGTGGGAAGTGATGCATTTATCTAAGAAAACCAGCAATGATTCATGCCTGTTTCCTTTAAGCTAAGAATTGATGGGTTTGGGTCTCACATGTGTATATAGGATTGTCTTCTGACCCCTGGAGCCTCACTCTTGTTCGTTTCTAGATCATTTTTTCAGTTTTGACCATCTCGCTAACACAAGGGTCAGTAAGAAGGTTTCTAAGTACGTGGGAAGGGATTGGTTTGCTTGTTAAAAGAAAACCCAGACCCGACGGGACATAAGAGGACTTTTGAGTGGATGAAGATTAAATACCATCATTCTGGGCAGAAAGACAAATATCTTAGGAGCAATCTTTTTCTTCCCAATATTTTTGAAAATGTCACCCAGTGATTCTCAAATTCATCTAGGAAGAGCTAAAAGGAGACTTCTGACCAAAAAAGGCTAATAAGGAAGACCTCCCATAAGTAACATTGAAATGAGCTGTGAGGTAGTAATAAAGACAGTTCAGCGTGGGGTCAGATCCGCGAAGATCCGCGGCAGAGAATGGGAAGCGGTGAGGAAATCTCTGGAACTTTCCAGCGGCAGTGTGCGGACCCATGGGCCTCCCCTCCCGCGGCGGGCTTGTCCCCCTTACGGCGGCGCCCCTGCTGGTCAGTGTGGCCATGGCTGCCCAAGTGGATCCTGGGCTGAGTCCCCTGGACGCCCCATGCCTCAGTTTTCTTATCCATGAGTGGAGGCTGATAGGGACAGCGGTCCCCACCTCCGAGAGTCCTGCTGGCGTCACAGACACAGCACGTGCCCCACGAGGACTGCTGTTCACTCTGCGTGGGGACTCCGAGTTACACAGACTTACTAGTAGTCCATATTTGTTTTTGTTGGGGGGAGGCTCGCATCAATTAGACATTTTATTCACTGTTGAAAAGTGACTAATTCCTCCGCACTCGGTGTTCACAGCGCTGTGCGGGGACCACGGCCCCCTGGGGAAGACCCCGCCCCCGGCAGGTGTGACCCCGTCCTCGGCAGGTATGAGCCCGCCCCCGGGGGAGATCCCGCCCCCAGCGGAGATCCCGCCCCTGGCAGCTGTCACCCTGCCTCTGGCTGCCTCTGATCTACTTTCCGACCCGGAGGGTTTTCGGGTGGCCGGTGTTGGCTCACGCGCCCGTGTCCTTTGGCACTGGCTTCCTTCACAGCGTGGGACGTCCTCAAGGCCCATCCACGCGCAGACTGTGTCGGTGCTGCACCCTCTCCGTGGCCTAATATTACCATTGTAGGGCGAGACCAGCACGCAGGGATTTCAGACTTCCGCAGCTGCTTCTCATTCCAGCCGGGAGTGCAAACACTGTGTCCAGAGCTGATTGCACGGTCGCTCACTGCCGTAGGAGACTCAGTACACTTCACAGCCTTTGGCCGTAAACTTGACATCGTCTTGGTCCATTGGCAGCTCTCTGCCCACCTGCTGGGGGAACTGTGTGGGCTTGGGTGGCCCTTGAAGGAGAACCGTGACCGTGCATTGGTGGGCTCGGAGCCTCGGCCATCCCCTCTGGCTACTCCCCATCAGCCATTAGATCAAGGTTTCCTTGCCGTTCTCGTGCCTGGAGGTCTAGCTCATTCATGTCTGGTTTTTTCTCATCCTTGGGGTCTTGCTTAAATGTCCTGCCCCCCCGAGCAGCCCTCCCGACCACACTCTCCCCTCCTGCTAGTCACCAGGGTCTGCTTCCCAGTCAGAAGTCTGTGGCCCTCCCTTCCCCTCTGGAACCGAAGCCGCATGAGAAAGGTGGGTGCTGCTTCCGCCCTTTCTGCTGTGGTCCCCTAGCCCGGAGTGCAGGACCTGCTGGGACCTGTCAGGGGGCCATGCTCTGGACAGAAATAGTACGAAGTCTTCTCTTTGCATTTCCTAATTTTTGTGTCTGTGTCATCCCTCCAGCCCTGCACTTTGCCCGTGGGAAGCTTTGTGCCGTGTGTGGCACGTGTGGTTGGTAAAGTAAAAATAGAGCCCTGCTTTCTAGTGGCACCAGCTGGCGGCAAGCTGCCTATCAGACATTGCTCGTCCGCCATCACAGCAGGTGCGGGTGGCCGTGTGGGGCCCGCAGGACAGGGCGGGCACAGCCTCTGTTCATCTTTCTGTCCCCAAGTGTGCCCACCCCTCCCACCAGGCATACCCCAGTGGCAGGTCAGGGAGTGAAATGAGTCCATGAAGGGGCAAACGCGGCACTGATGAAACCACCTGCTTCTGTCTACCCTCGCCCAGGAGACAGTGCCCCCTGGTGGATCCTGCTTCTGACTGCAGTAGGATGGGACCGCTGGGTCTGTCGGCCATCCAGCAGGGGGATGTCGCTCACCAGCCACCTCCCAGGCCCAGTGCTAGGCAGAAGGGTCCCGAGGACAGACAGGGCCGGACAGTGTTGCTCACAACCTGGGCTCTGGAGGTGCAGACAGACTTTCAACAGTCATACGCTGAGTGCCGTGCACTCACAGCCTCAGGGTACTTGTCTGGGGTGTCTCTGTTTTCCCCGGCGAGGGGTGGGGGCAGGGAGGTGTGCCGACCCCTCCAGAGCCGGAGGGACCATCCGCTCACTCTTTCATTCACAAGATAAATGACTGGACCCACGTGGAGATGGGCGCCAGTTTCCCCTGGCCCCTGGATGGGCTGCTCTCTCTGTACAGACCCGGGAAGCCCCCTGCTCTCTTGGGGCTCAGAACCGGGCGGGAGTTTCTGGGCCAGCAGGCAGGGTCAGGGTCTGTGCAGTCTGCTTTTTGGGGTGGGACTGGCCCTTTGAATCCGGGCGGCCCTCTGTGTGGGCCGAGAGCAGCTGCTGGCTGTAGGGCCAGTGAGGATAGTGAGTCCAGAGCATCCCTTCACATAGACGGCCACGTCCCCAGATCCAGTCTCGTCTTCTTGGTTGTGAGAAGGGCTGACATGGTTGGTGGGGACAGGCCACGTCCTGCCTTCCTTCTTGCTAGGGTCAGGCGGGTGGTGTTCCCAGCCGGTGAGAGGCTAGCAGGAGATGCCGGGTGGGCTCGGCTCCCAGTTCTTGGCCCGCAGGAAGTGAGGTGGCTTTCTTGGAACCCTGGAAATGGGGCCATGTGCTGGGGTGGTGGGACCGGGGCATGGGGTCCCTGGGCCTCGCTGAGTCCCCACACCTGGCACTGGGCATGGGGCCTGTTTCACAAGGGGAAGAGCTGTGAGCCCGGGGGTTTCAATCCTGGTTCATACAACCAGGCCCTGTCCAAGCCGATGCTTCCTCTCTGAGGGGACAAGAAGGGAGAGGTCGGGGCGGCACGTCATTTCTGAAAGGGGAGGTACGGCAGGGGAAGCGAACGGGCTGGCATTCTGCAGCCAGATTGTGTTGGGGGCTCAACTGTCCCCTAAAAAGTGACGTTCAGGGTCTAGCTCCTGTAGCTGTACTGGGACCTCGTGTGGAGGTGGCGTCTTTGCAGGTGATGTTCAGCCCGGGTCCCTGGGGTGAGCGGCTCCTGAGGCAGAGACAGAGGAGATGTGTCCCTCTGCCTGGATCCCGGGGATGCCAGCAGCTGCCCACAGCCAGAGAGGAGCTGGGGGTGGGCCCCAAGTAGGACCCTCTGGAGGAACCGGCTGGCCCATCCCCAACTTGGGACCTGTGGCCTGCGGGACTGTGGGGTCTCTCCTCCGCTGTGCTCAGCCCCGGCATGCGGAGACTCCCCCGGCCGCTCTCCAGTTTGCTCTGGGGCTGCCATCAGGCAGCTGGAGTGCCCTCTGTCATCTGGGGAGCAGGCTACCTGGGACCCCCTCCCCCGGGTCTTCCCCATGTGCTCCATGTCACTCAGAGTTCTGCGGGTGAAACACTGGGGTCAAAGGGCACGAGCCAGAGGAGGGAGGTTTTGGCTTGCATGACAGAGAGGCCCCAAGAGGAGCCCCTTTGGTTTTGCCCTGGCTGGAGCTTAAGGCCAGCTCCGTGCAGGGTGCAGACTTCTAGGGCCCACCCTGAGCCCTCCATGTTCTCTGGGGTCTCCTCCTGCTCACAGCTTCTCTGGGGCCCCAGCTGCTCAAGCTGGCATCCCCATCCATGTAGATGATCGCAGAGATTGCTCCTTTTCCAGATGGTGGCAGCAAATTCTGGGGCCGACGCTCACGGGAAGACTCCAGGGGGATGTGGGATCCTGTGCTTGGCCTGGAGCTGGGGCTGGGGAGTGTGGTCAGCATCCCCGGGTGCACGGATGGAGCGTGATAGAAGCTGGTTCCCACAGGAAAGAGGGGCTGTATGTCCTGAAGACAGGGGATGGATACTGGGTGCACATTTGTGCTGAAACCCAACCCTACATGTGATGGTGTTGGGAAGGTGGGGTCCCATGGGGGGATTAGTGCCTCCTAAAACAGACCCCGGAGAGCTCCCTGCCCCAGTGCCATGCCAGGACCCAGTGAGCATGTGACCACGGAAACCCTGTCCTCACCACCCCTCGTGACTCGGGGCTGACCTCGCTCAGGGATGGCTGGGGTGGGGACCACCTGGAGACCTCCTCCCCCCTTGGGTGGTTCCTGGTGGCCGTTGCTGGGATCCGGCTGGAGCACCTGCACGTGGCCTCTCTGTGTGGCCTGGCTTCCACACAGCATGGGGGCAGACCCCAATAGGAGCGTCTCGGGAGGACCGGGCAGCAGCTGTCCTCTCCGACCCAGGAAGCCACACAGTGTCAGCTCTGTACGGACATCAGCCAGCTGTGTTCAACTGGCGGGAGCAGAGACCCCCACCTCCGATGACAGCCATGGGGACACCCTTGTAAGGAGAGCCCACAGGGCACGGCCGGTGGTGTAGACAGGATCTGTCTGGAGTGCTGGCTGCTGGCATGGTGCCCAGGACCCCCAGGCACCGCCTGCTCTCCCAGCAGCACCTCCATGACCTATGCTGGGGAGCGCCCGTGGAGGTAAGTGGGGCCCCAACTGTGAGACCTTATGTGCAAGTGCTAAGCCGGGGGAACCCGTGAGTGTGACCTTATTTGGGAGTAAGACCTTTGCAGACATGATCATGTCAAGATGAAGTCCTAACCAGTGGCTGGCGGCCTCTAGGAAGAGGGGTTTTGCAGAGAACGTCATGTTGGCACGAAGGCCCTGTGAGGGAGGGGGCTGAGAGCACAGCGTCTGCAGCACCAGCCACGGAGTCCAGCCCCCCCGCCCCGGTCCCCTCTGCCCCGTCTCCTGAAATCAGATCCTGATGCTCAGGGGGCCCCTGCTTCTTGTGAAGTGTGCAGCTCTCCTGCCGTCCCTTTCGTGACTCGGCATTGTGGCTATTTCTCGGCGTCTCTGTCTCCCTGAAATGTAGTGGTCCTGTTTTTTCCAACATTGAGAAGACTAACTGATACATTTTCACGGTGGCGAATTCCATGTACGGAAGAAGCTGTACGGTCTAAAATCCTTTTGCCCTAAGTCAAGGATTATTGACTGTGTTCGCAGATCTTTTAGAAAAATAATTGGATCCCGTCGCATGCGCTGCGTGTAACGTCAACAAGCAGTCTGTCGCGGAGACCCTTCTGTGCTGAGAAACAGGTTACAGAGTCGTCTTGAGAGGGTGCGGGGGCCCATTGCGTGGACTTGTCGTGTGTCTTTAGCCTGGTCCATTCTCTCTCCCTCCCTCCATCCTTCCCTCCTTTCCTCCCTTCTTATAAATACTACTACAAAAAACATTTTTACATATGTCTTTTCTGGTTTTTTTTACCCTTTTTTCTTCAGGACATTGTGAAGATGTTAGGCGTGCTGTCTGCGCTGTTGAGAAACTTATAAAATCCTGTATTCTCTCCTCAAGGCTCTGGCCCCATTGATGGCTGTTTGTACATCTTTCTTTTCTTGTCTTTCTTGTTTATTTACATCCTATGTTTTTGCTGTGTGTTTTTGTTGACGTTAGTGACTCCTCGCATGTTAAGGACCTCTCTTATTGCCTCCTCCCTTTGGTGCCTGTCCTCTTTGGCTCCTGGCCCCTAAATGGTGGTCTCACAACAGCTCTCGAGACGTGCTGAGGAAGTCTGTATGCTCAACAGCCTCCTGATGGCTTTGTCCTCCTGTGAGCTGGGACGGACGGGTGCTGTCATCGTCCTCCTCATCCTGCAGGTGGGGGAGCTTGGGGACAGTGCAGCCTAGTGCCTCGCCTCGTGCTTCTGGGTTTGGAGGGGGCAGAGCTGGGACCCCAACCCCAAGCCCTTGGTGTCCACACTACGTTTCCAAGCCCCATACACCCCTGCCATGCTGTGCTGCTTCTCAGATGCATCTCCTATGCCTGGTGGACGCGTGCATTTGTTCCTGCCCCATGGCCGGCCTCTGTGGGGACACCTTTGCCAGAGCCTCCCTTTCCGAGTGGGCAAAGCCAGGCCCTGGCCCCTCCCGGCTCTGCTGGGAAAACCCAGGTACAGTTTTCCTTTATGTTGATGGTTCTCAAAGTGAGGTTCCTGGACCAGCTGTGAGTGTGTCAGAAATGCTGGTCCCGGGGCGCCTGGGTGGCTCGGTTGGTTGGGCATCCGACTCTCGATATCAGCTCATGTCATGATAAGGGGTTGGAGGATCAAGCCCCGAGGCGGGCTCTGTGCTGGGCGTGGAATCCGCTTTAGATTCCCTCTCTCCTGCCCCGCTCATGCTCTCTTCCTTTTTCTCTCAAAATAAATAAATCCTAAAAAAAAAAAAAAAGAGAGAGGAAATGCGATCCCTGGTCCCATTCCAGACCCGCAGACCCAAAGAAGGGACAGATTAGCAACACATGTCCCATCCAGAATCCGAGTGCTTCTGGCGCTGTTGTGTCCTGAGCTGGCCACGATCATGTGAGCCCGCCCCTCGGATGGGGCCGCTCAGCGCTCGCTGGAGACGGGGCGGAAGGTGTTGAGAACCACAGTCCTCCTCCTTGGATTTGGGGCTGTGTTACCTGACATGTCCGTAGCGTGGGACCCACTTTTGCCCATGGAAATGAGTCCTGTTGCTGCAGAACAAGGCATGAATCATTACACACGAAGATTTTGAAGTCACTGCATGGTATTTAAATAACCTTTGGCCAAAGCGAACTTTTACAACCAGTCTCCTTGGAGAATGAGGTGGCAGAGCGCGGTGGAGGGAGCCGGGCAAGGCTCCCATCCGAGGGGGCAGGAGCATTTTGTTGCCGAGATCCGCTGCATGTAATGAGCCACTCTTAGTGCATTTCTTGGGCATGTATTGGATTTCTTAAACTCAGTGTGTACTTGTTAGAAGACTACACAGTGCTCTGGGGCTGTTCTGCTCCTAGTTCTGATGGACATATGAGTATGGGACGCATTTCATTTTATTCTAACCTGAAGACTAATAAAACAGCGGGACAAGTGGCTTGTGCCCAGCCCCAGTGATGGGAGGCAGCAGGGAACGGCGTGGATTCGGGGGTTGGGGTAGACTCAAGCCTCATCTGGTGCCCCCCACCTCCAGCTCACTCTGCCAGCCAGCAGTGTGGGGTCAGGTCCCGGCACCTGCGAGTTTTCAGAAGCTGGATGTCTGGATCTTAATGTGACTTTCCTTGTTGCAACCCCTTTATTTATTTTTTTAAAAAGATTTTATTAACCTTTTTGACAGAGTCATAGCGAGAGAAGGAACAGAAGCAGGGGGAGTAGGAGAGGGAGAAGCAATCTCCCGTAGAGCAGGGAGCCCATGGCGGGGCTTGATCCCAGGACCTCGGGATCATGACCTGAGCTGAAGGCAGACACTTAATGACTGAGCCACCCCGGCGCCCCAACAACCGCTTTACTTTTGAAGAAAAACTCCCTTGCGTGGGTCACAGGTGGGGCAGACTGGGGGTAACCTCAGGATGGTGCCCTAGTCCCCAGGATGGGGAGAGTCCAGACTGAGGGCTCTCTGTCCATGGGTGGCCGGAGGCAGGGCTGCTGGTGGGACTGTGAAATGGGGCAGCCACTTTGGAGAACATTTTGGTCTGTTCCTTAAAAGGTAAACATGGGGGCACCTGGGTGGCTCAGTTGGTTAAGTGTCTGCCCTCGGCTCAGGTCATGGTCTTGGGGTCCTGGGATCGAGCCCCGCATCGGGATCCCTGTTCGGCGGGGAGCCTGCTTCTTTCCATCTGCTGCTCTCCCTGCTTGTGCTCTCTCTCTGTGTCAGTCTCGTTCTCTCTGTCAAATAAATATTTAAACAGCAACTCCAACAACAAAAGGGTAAACATGGTCTTATCTGACCCAGAATTTACTTCTAGTGAAAACGTACATCCGCAGAAAGACCTGGATACAAATCTTTGTGGCAGCATTTTTCACAGAAACCCCGGACTGGAGACAACCCCCATTGCCCACGGACAGGGGAGTGGGTTACAGAAGACGGGGTTCCTCTGCACAATGAGACACTGCCAGCAGCGGGGGGAGTGGACTGCCGGGCCATGCTCAGCTAGTGAAGGGAGCCAGAGGCAAGAGGCTGCTGACCTCAGGATTTATAAGGCCGGCAAAGCAACCGAGGCCCTGTGCAGATTAGTGGTTGCCCGAGGCGCAGGGACAGACTGCAGCTGGGACAGGGCTTTCCAAGTGGGGGAGGTGCTGGAGAGCTGGGCTTTACAGCCCGCATATTGAAGTGAGTTCAAGAAGCCACCGTCACCCCTCCACAGGACTTGGGGGTAGGCATCATCTGGAGGACACCTTCCAGACTTTTCTCTGCATTTGCTCGTGGCCTGCAGAGCATGGGGTGGGCAGCAGAGGGCGCTCCGCCACAGCCCCGGGGCCAGGCTCTGCGCCTAGCGGTGGAATGCGGCCGCTTTTTGTTCTTGGCAACTGATTTCTCAAAAACCTCGGAGTCCAGAGAATCTGCATCAGTCAGATCCCATTTTCTCACTGACCCGTGCGACCCTTTAAGAGCTGTTTATCACTGTTTCTGAAGGCGGGCCCCTGCGAGCCTGGGCGTCTGGGCCGGTGGGACATGGACAATTCACAAACAATGGTTACCTGTCCGACTGCCCTGCATGAAGGATCCCTGCCGACAACGCTTTTGTCAACCCGGGGCCATTCAGGCCCTGCAAAGGATCCCCAGACAGCAGGGACTCCGGCCAACCGACGGGTGGAATAAAAGCCTGGGTCTGGGCTTTAACAAGCAAGGCCTCCTGAGAAGGTGGCTTGGGGGAGTTTCCCACAATGCTTCGTGGCGTCCAGTAATCCTGATGGAGATGGGCCGTGAGGAGAGGCCTACGTCGGCGACCGCAGCAGGAGAACAGGATTTAGAAGTCCAGTGGGAGTCCGAGCCAGTCTGGAATTCCCAAGATTAAAAACACAAAAACAAAACATCTGTGCCACATAAATTTACCGGATGCCCCGACAGCCGTCTGGTTAATTACTCATCCTCCCTCCAAGAGGCCAAGAGCATGAACTTGCTGCTTCCATGCGGCGGGGGGATGGGGCTGGGTGCCAGCAGGGCTGAAGGAAGACGGGTCATTTCCTTGCGGGCACGGAAGAAGAGGAGGCGGTCCAGGGCTGCAGGCGCAGCACGGGTTCCGAGTGGTGGGAGAGGCTTGGGTGGCCCTCGCCAAGGGGACAGGAAGCAGCTGTGACAGGACAGTGTGGCTGGAGCCCCCTGAGAAGTGGTCCTGCTAAAGGAACCCGATTCATAAAGGGCCAGGCCCCCTGACACTTGGAATCAGAGAGCAAAGAAATGAAACGGCTCCTCGTTCTACCATCTTGATGGTTATTTTCAAATGTATAAAACATGTGAAAGCATCGTCTGGGACACAGATAACACCCACCCTCTAGATTTTGCAATGGGTACTTTGCTCTATCTGCTTTTGCATAAATTTAATCACTTAGCCATCCCACTGTCTCTGAATTCTTTGTCTTATTATTATTATATTATTATTATATATTATGTTATTATATAATATATAATTATGTTATATATTATTATATATAATTACATATAACTATATTATTATTATGTTAATCAAAAACAGCTTTTCAGACTCTAACATGCCCTATGCTTGAAAGCTGCTGGCTCATGGTAACATCCTAAAGTGTTTTCCACTACACTGGGTCAAATTTGGATCCTGTCTCCCTCACATAAGTGTCACAGGGCCCAGGGCTGCTTGCAAATCAACGATATGGTTTCAGCATTGCCGCTGTGGGTCACGGTGACAGACCAGCCCCGCCAAGCCGGCCGTTGAGAACGCACACCCCTCACTCACTCCCGACGGATGCCGGGAAGGGTAGACGTTCCCCTGGTGCTACACATGAGGCCCTGATCTCGGGGCTTTCCTCGAACAGACCCCTCTCCGGCTGTTGCCAACCTGTGAGGCACCCATTCTCCCGTTTTACAGACGGGAAGACCGAGGCACGGATTGTTCTGGTGGCTTGCCCAAGGCCACAGGGCTGGTGGGTGGCTGGACAGATGGAAGAAAAAGGACCCCATCTCTGATATACAAGTGGGCCGTGAGTTCTAAGACCCAGCGATGCCAGATGTCGGGGCAGGTGTGGGGAACAGGCTCTGTTCTCCAGATGCAAATTGGTACGCGCTGGAAGGCAGTTGGGCCAAGTGAGGCAAGAGTCACAGGCCACCGTCAGTTGTCTGCTAGGAATTCATTGCTGTGAAGCATTTGCCACCAACTTTACCTCCAGGGATGTTGCCCGCGGGCTCCGCGATGTTCCGGAATGTTTCTGGGATGACAGTGTTCAAACACCGTGAGTTCACAGAAAAGCCTGTGCTGTGGGGAAGTGTCAAGTAGCACATACCAGGTTACAAAGCAGAATCCAGGAGAAACAAAGTAGCAATAGTCTTACTGAAACTGCGTATAGTAGAAACTACGTATAGAAACTACTAGTAGTAAACTGAGTGTGCTTAAACTGGGCAAAATAATCATGCGTAATGTGACACACTGGACAGATAGGTACCCGAAATACGAACAGGCCTTATTTCCAAGTGGGGCTCTCCGGGGAGAGGGGGGCATAGCTGCCTCTCTTTGGGCTTGTTGGTATTTTCCCCAGTGGGTGTGCATTCATGGACTAGCTTAGGAATCAGATGCCGTCCCCCACTCCCATAATTGATGTCAAAGAGAATGCAAGCAGCTCAGTCTAAACTTTTTTTCTTATTTTTGAGTGCAAGGAGGCTTTGGGAGGAGGGGGAGGGGAATCAGCAGATCAGCGCTAGAGGGTAGTGGTCCTCTCAAGTGGTGGGCCTCATGGAGGGTGGAAGGCTGCGTGAGTGGCGGGGTGTGTGAGAAACAGTGGGAGTGGTTCCCCAGTCCCTGTGATGCAGGTAGAGCCGGCGGGGGGGCCAGCACAGGGGAATGCTGAGCTAGGCGAGGACAAAGTGTTACCTTGAGGCATACCTGGGCACACCTACGGCTTTATAAGCCCCTGCCTGCCCTTGGAAATGGGATAGTCTCAGGCTTGTGCGACCCGGTGTAAGAGCGACCCAGTGGAAGAGGGAGAAGTGGTTGGTGGAGATAAACTGTGGATAGCTTTGCTAGGATTTTGTGCAGCTCTGTTTTCCGAGGGGAAAGAAGAGTAACCCAGGAGAACCAAGAGATGACCTGGTTGGCCTAGACCCTTCCCTGGGAGGAACTGTGATAGTAACAAGGATAGCATTGGGACAGGTGCGGTCCATGGGGCATGGCCCCTTGGGCACCTGGAGCTGGGTTCAGGGCTGGAGCTGCATGGGTTGGGGCTCTCAGATAAAATGGGATAGAGTTTTTCTCTGTTAATAAAAACAGATACATCTAGGCCAGCTCAATTCTAGAAATGTTCATGGAACACGTTTGAAATAATGATGATGATGGTAATAGCGACTCTGATTACTGCCGTCATTTCCAGAACATGCTTCCCATGCTGCTGCATCTTGTTTCTGGAAGGCAGGTGCGGTGTTGTTGGCAGAGGAGGGATGGAATCCTGTAAAGCCTGAAAGACCCTGGGAGGGTTACCCAAAGCTAGAATTCAGTGCACACTGAACATGAGTCTTGTGGAATCAGTCAGGATAGGTTAGCTTGTGCTGCTATAACAAGCATACTGAAAATCTCAGCGGCTTAAAAATATGATGACTGCTCCCTCCTCTCATATGTCCATCACAGTTCCCCTGGGCTGAAGGAACACCATCTCTGCATCTGTCTGTGGCTGCAGCGACCAAGGAAGGAGATCACGGAAGGCCGCGTGTGGGCCCTGAAAGCGTTTCCCCGGTACTGACATGGAAGAACTCCTCCAAGAGTCCTGGCCTGAGCATGGCACATGGCTTTGCTCAAGTCCCTAGAGGGATGAAGGGAAGGGAGGCACGCACTGCGAGAAAGACGCATTATCTCACTGAGCTATTGCAATGCCATGTGTTATTACAGTGAGGATTTCTGTTTTCCGCAAGAGGAAGCTGTCTGCACAGCACACTTTGGGGGTGGAGGTCACGGGGTCACACTTGGCGCTGGGAGAGTCCAGCCAGTGAGGTCCGTCACAGCCCCCAGAGCGCCTGGCCAACGAGGATGCTCCCGAAAGCGCACCTGCTGGGTCTTAATGCCAACCTTTATCTGACATACATGCACCTGATGGAAATAAATCATTTCTCAAATGTGTATATAGCAAGAAAATATCTAACATTTTAAGGAAAATACGCGTACACAGTCTCAGAATACACTCAAAATCCAATTGGCAGAACCTCAAAGTCGTCTGTCGATGTTTTGGAAAGGCTGCCTTGCGTCGGCAAGAGGGCTGAGCCCCTCAGATATCCCAGAGGTACTGCTTTCAGGCCAACAGTAATAACAGTGATGGGAATTGTCTGATCGTTGGGAGTGATGTTTTACAATTTTCTGGCTACGAACATGACAGTCTGCCGCATGTATGTGGTAGTTCTGCTGATTCTTAGTTAAGTTGGGGGAACTTGGTTGGGGCATCTGGGTTGGCGTGTAGCATATCCTAGCTTTTCCTATGTAAAATAATAGGAAATAGGTCTTGGGTGGGGGCAGTTTCACACAGAGCTTCTGACTTGTCCAGGAAGGAATTGTTGAGACACAGAGTGAGACCTGCCTGTGCCATATAAATAAGTTGCAAAAATTCACAAATTCCTGAGTTCGTGTCCCCAAATAAAGGACGTGAGACAACAGGGCTGTGCATGTGTTTTGGAGGTGGTCCATCCGATCTTAGGGAAGGACCCGGCCCCCCGTGAGGCTGAGGTGTCCCCCCGGTCCCACGACATGCATGTGCGGTAAATCCTCGAACAGCATGTTGCCACGTCAGCTCCTGTTTGCAGACACATGTGGGTGACACACACAGATAATTAGTTTATGAAAGTATAATGCCGTGCCTGGGGGAAATCGCAGTGTGGAGTGTACCATCTCTAGCATTACCACGTAATGATTTTCTGCCTCTTACAGGTGGACGGAAGCCGGAGGCTCCAAGTAGGGCTGCTGTTCTGAGCACAGATTGAGACTTCGCCCCCTTCCCCAGAATGGGCAGCACATTTCCAGGGGCCGGTGCCAGGTAGGGGCTGCCACGTGGCCAGCGGTCACAGATTGGATCTGATTTCAGATTAAGGGTGTGGAGGTCGGCTGAAGGTCAGTGGCACGGGCTGGCCGCCCAGGGATGGCTCTGGCTCATGCTTGGGGTTCACAGAGGGTCTCAGTCACCTCTCTCTGGGGTACGGGCTGAAGGCAAAGCTGCTATCAAGGGCATGGTCCTCTTAGGACGGCCCAGAAGATGCAGAAAAGGAGGCTCAGCTGGGTAAGCACCTTTCACATGTCTGATCTGGTCAGCCCCCTGCTGCTGCAAGGATTACTGTCAGGGAGGCCTGCTGCCCTGGCGTCCCTAGGATCTCTTGGTGAGGTCTGTCCCCATAACCTCACCCGCCCCCAGACCTCTGCCAGCGATGCCCATCCCTCTGGTGCCACAGGAGCTTCTGTGCCATGAGCCCTCCTCCACCCCATACACCAGTCCCTTTTCCACTTTTACCAGAATTTAGCTATTCCGTATGCCATTCCTCCACGGTCTGCTCTGTGCCTTATTTGGTGAGAGAACTAGACAGTTCCTGACATTTTTCTCCTACATCTAGACAAATTTCCAATGATTTGGGCTTTGGAGGATCATGATACATCAACCCAGAAGAATACCCTTGAGTGGTAGAATTTCTGACCCATGAGAAACCAGCTGTTGAATGAGAAACATTTGCACCGACGTTTCACTGGGGGGCTTCCTGTGGTGCCCCCCGTTGCATTTGGCTGTTTCTGCTCCAAGGAGTCTGGAGGCTTCTGTTCCAGTCTTCTTGTTCCTGGATCAGGAACTAGGCTCTAGCGTGATCAGCAAGCACTGCTTTAGCCATTTCTGGTGCTCCGTGTCGAGTTAGGCTGGAGACACTGCTTCAGGAAGCAGTCTTCCTTTCTTGGACCTGTGTTGACAAGCAAACCTCATGCACAGCTTCTTGGTTGATGTTAACACTGGCTGTTCCCCACAGGGCCCCGGGCTCGTGACTTTCCCGAGTGTGATCCTTATTACAATCTATCAGCTGGCTGGACAAACAGACCAGGTGGTGAGCTGCCAGCAGGGTGAGAAGCGTGTGGGAGAACAGCAGAGCCGTCAAGGGAAGGCGGGCGGGAGCAGCTCATCCTTTATTTATCAGTGTAATGGAAATCCTCGCCAGAGTGTTAAATATACTTCATGCTAGGGTCGCATCTTAAATATATCTGCAGCATATTAATAATTAAACAGACATGGGAAACGTTCGGTTTGGGGATGGAAAGTAGGAATCATCAGCTTTATGCAGAGAACCCTCCCGATGGGAGTTCTGTCTGAATGAGGGCTTAAGAATTAGTCCATAGTTTAACTGAAAAGTACCTTCTTGTGGGAGAGAGAACAGGGAGGAACCCTAAGAGAATATAATGAGTATATTTTAGCACAACTCTTCTCTGAAGCCTAAGATAAAAAAGGAAAAAAATATTGTTATATCAATTAAAAATGGGTTTTTAAAGGTTTTTTTTTTTTAAACAATACACAGATAACAGTGTCTTAAACAAATAAGGCTTTACTTTTTTCGCTTGAGAGGAAGCTTGAGTGTAGGCAGCTGCTGGCCATGATTTCTTGGGTTCAGGATTATCAGGGCTGTCATTTATGCTTCTCTTGGTCTTTCTGTCATAATTGCAAAATGGCTGCCACAGCTCCAGCCATCACATCTGTATTCAGAACAGGAAATAGGGGAAAGAGGGATAACATTAACTTCATCTATTCCTGTCATCAGGAAAGCAAAAAAATTTCTCCGAACTCCTCCCTCCTGACACCTATCAGATGTCCGCTTACAGCTGATCGGCCAGAATGGTAGAACTCAGCTTCCACTAACTCCAACAGTACATTGCCACCCGCAATTAATCAGTATCCTGCTTATGTAGGAAAAAGGGATGAATGCACATCAGAAAGGATTAGCATATGCCACACCAGATGCATTTTGCACATCACTCAGCCTCTCCCTTTGTTTTAGGAGGGCTATTTCTCCTTTGCTCCCCCAGTAGCGCACTCCTCAAGGCTATCCCCTGCCAAACCTAAGGTCCTGAGTTTCACCGAGAAGCCCTGCCCTGCAGCAGGTACCCAGGGATGCTAGGCTGGATGGTCACTCAAGAATCGGCACTGGGGATGGAACAAGAGCCTGAGGGCTCCGTTGTGTGTCTTGGAGTGAGTCCTCTCTGCACGAGTGCCCTGTGGACAAATGGACCAGGAGAGCTTGGGTCACCAGGAGTGATTCTAAGACAAGAGCTCTGTTCTTGGGGTCATTTGGGGATTTTTCTACTTTTACTTGGATTTTTCTACTATTCTACTTCAGCATTCAAAAAAACTTATTTGGGGGGCACCTGGGTGGCTCAGTTGGTTAAGCGTATGACTCTTGATTTCAGCTCAGGTCATGATCTCAAGGTCGTGACATCGAGCCCTGGGTCAGGCTCTGTGCTGAGGGAAGAGTCTGCTTGAAATTCTCTCTCTCCCTCTCCCTTCCCTCCACTCTCTTTCACTATTAAAAAAAAAAATTAAAAAAAACCCTTTATTTGCATATAACTTAACACTACAGCAAGAACGGCATAAAGAACTCCTTTATGGTCTTTAACTGGATTCATCTATTGTTTATAAATTGCCCCAAGTTCTTCATCATTTTACTCACCTACCTAGTCTATTGTTGATCTATCCACGCACAGGGAGTGAGGAGGAGGGAGATGCTTGCCCCAAGAAGCTTCTATTTGAAAGTAAATTGCAACTAGTTTGCCCTTTTATCCCTAAATATTTATTTTTCTCTTCTTACAGAGTCACAGTACGGTGATCAACATCTGAAAATTTAACACTGATGAAAAAAAATCTTACCTAGTTTGCAGTCCCTGTCCCACTTTTCTCAACTGCCTGATAACATCCTGCCTTGCTGCTTTTTTCCTGGTCCGGCGCTGACCCACGTTCTCATTTCTCTGCACTCTTCAATCCTGAACGGACCCCAGCCCCTCCTCGTCTCATGGGCCCTTGATGTTTGCAAGGAATACAGGTCACTTATTTTGCTGACTGTCCCTTGGTTTGGCTTTTGCCCGATGTCTCCTCAGAGTGGATTTGGCTATGCATTTTGGCGTGGTTACTGCACAGTCATGTGAACTCAGGGCATCATGCCAGGATGCACGGGGTTTGGGTCTGTTCTGCTTCCGGGCATGTTTGGCTTCCGGGGGAAGGTAGTGTCTGCCAGAGATCTTCCACTCTGAGGCTCCCGTTGTACCCTTTGTAAGTAGGAAGTAATTTGTGGGACGATACTTTGAAGCTGTGTGGGTATCTTTTGTCTCATCCTTCTATCAAGAGTAGAGGGTAGGAGGCGCCTGGGTGGCTCAGTGGGTTAAGCCTCTGCCTTCGGTTCAGGTCATGATCCCAGCGTCCTGGGATCGAGCCCCACATCGGGCTCTCTGCTCAGCAGAGAGCCTGCTTCCCCTTCTCTCTCTGCCTGTCTCTCTGCCTACTTGTGATCTCTGTCAGATAAATAAGCAAAATATTTAAAAAGAAAAAAGAAGACGCTACTGATCAAACCATTTGGAAAACTTTGGCCAGGGAATGGCAAACTTTCTTTTTTTCCTTTTTTCTTTTTTCTTTTTTGAAGTAGGCTCCACCATGGGGCTTGAACTCCCCACCCTGAGATTACGAGTCATACCCTCCACCTACTGAGCCAGCCAGGTGCCCCCAACATTTTCTGTAAAAGGTCAAAGAGCAAATATTTCAGTCTGTGTTGGCCATCTAGTCTCCATAGAGCCTCTTCAGCTTTGTCATTAGAGCGTCCACAGACATATGTAAACAAATGGGTGTGGCAATGTACCAATAAAACTTTATTTACAAAAACAGGTGCTGGGCCAGATTTAGCCCACGGGCCATGGTTTGTTGACTTACCCCTTATACCACTCACCAGCTGGTCTATTGCTTAAAGCCAGGAATTTTCCCTTGTGGGTGATTTTCAGACTCTGATAGGGTGTCACTTTAGGGTCTTAATTCTTGGTGCATAGATTTTCAAAGGATGAATCAAATTATGCCACAGGCTGATGTATAGTTTTGAAGGTGTTGTGAATCAACTCAAGTTGGAATGGCTCAGTCCCCTTGAGCTTGGTCTAGAGGTTTTTCACTAGAGACTGTCCAGAAGGACCCCAAAAAGGGACCATACATGGATTTTGTTCGGTTTGCACAGTTGAAAATTAATCTGAATTATTTGGGGTGGGACTTGAACCCGGCCGGTTACTACAGGCCCTCCTCTTCCTCCTTACACTGCCCTCCTTCCCGCGTTGATGATTTCTGCTTGACCCTGAAAGCACGTGTATTTTCCACCCTTTTGTGAGATCTTGGTGAGTAGGGGGTCACTTTCTAGAATTCCTCCCTTCTCTTGTAGCCATGGAATGCTAAATCCCAGAAGGAAAATGAAACCAACCAGGATGTTTATATTTGATGCCCTAATTAGCCACCTTCCAAGAAAAGAACCTCTGTCACTCTGCGGGGAATCTGCTGTCTTGGGAAGGCTGTCGTCATGAACTTAATCTGGTTGGCTCTATGTGGTTCTGCAAAGTGGGTGGTACGACCCGCAGCGCAGGCAGGCTCCCGATCCCGGTGCTGTGCTGGCAGTGGGTCTGGGTGTTTACCCTGTCTGAACACGGGCACCAGGAAGGAGGCAGCTGCAGGGAAGGAGTGTGAGCAACACTCTGTTGGCTTATTTCCCAGTGAGGCAGGTTTGGGGGGCACTTTGGCACAAAGGGACTGGCCTGAGTTTACCCTCCATCTGCGGTGATGTCCACCAGGCAGTTTCTGCTGCTCCCATGTCCCCAGAGGAGGAAGCAGGTGCCACCCTGGGCCAGCCCAGTGAGAGAAGGGGTTCAGTACCACGTCCTGGGAGCCGTATAAGGACTCCCTTGGATCTTCCTAACGGGGAGTTTCTATGGAGGAAAGGCAGAGGGAAGCCCACGTCTGTAACCACCTCTTGTTGAAACTCACGTCCAACCCTTGAAACGGATGCCTCATCTTCACATTCTGCAACTCTGATGTTTGAGCTCTCGGAATCATCTGGGAAGGGTTGAGCTGATTTGGTTAAAAACCCCACCACAGACTGTCCTCGTGAGGGGACGTGCTTTTCTCGAGAGAGCTGGGCACGTCCAGGAAGCGCAGGACGCCTTTGAGGAAGAAGGGTCGCGCTGGAACCCAGGGTGAGGGCGGGCTGGTGGCAGGTGGGACCAAGACTCGCCAAGAGCCCTTTCCTGGTCTTTCCGCCCGGGGGTCTTCTCTGAAGAGCGGGGCCACGGAGCTTGTCCCCCTCCCAACATGGACATGTCTCTTGTCCCTCTTTCTCTGCCCCGTAGTCCGCCGTAGTCGTGGTCTGTCCGTGCATTTGGCAGGTGTCGTCACGTGACTCAGAGTTTGCAAACTCATGGTCCCAGGGAGCAGGAGGAGTACGTGGCCTCCACGGCTCCACCGTCCACTGTTGACCCAAGGCCGCGAGGGCCCAGTGTCAGCCCACCTGGTTTTTCTACTCAAGTCAGAACTCTACATGTGCCCATGTCGGCGTGAGATTTTAAAATCTTGTCAGCAAATTCAGTGTAAAAACTGTAGACCACACACAAGTAACTTAGACCCGTGTCCAGTTACAGATATCTTGGGGGATTCTGCTGTCATTTCTCCCAGAAGAGCCTGGCCAGGGGCCTCACCGCAGGCTGGACAGCAAATGTGTCTCGCCTGTCCTTGTCCTGGATCGCCCCACTGCTGTTTGTTCCAGGTCCTGCCATTCTGTTGGGTTGGGGGCCTGGGAGGCTGCTCTCTGGTTTCTTGTTTGCTGGACACTCTGGTTTAGGAGTGTTTGGAATTCCCTCCAGGCAGGCCACTGACGAACCCCAGATGTCACCAGGAGACCGTGTTTGCCAGTGGGTCCCCCTCCCTCCAGTTTCACCCAGGAACGCAGGCGGGCCAGGAGTGCTGCGACTTGCCTGGGTCGGTGCTTCTAGGCTGGGAGTGTAGAACAGAGACTGAGGTCCTGGGCCTTTTATGCATTTGTCGGAACAAACCTCTTTCAGGCCTGTTTGCCACTTTAAGGATTTGTCTATTTGAGAAAGAGAGAGAGAAAGTGAGAGAGAGAGAGAGAGCGCGCGCAAGTGGGGGGAGGGGTGGAGGGAGAGAGAGGATCCCAAGCAGAATCTCCTCTGAGCATAGAACTTGACATGGGGCCTGATCCCATGACCCTGAGATCATGACCTGAGCTGTAACCAGGAGTCAGACTTTCCACCGATTGAGCCCCCTGGCGCCCCAAGCATCTCGGTCATTTCAAACCAGGTGTTGCACCATGGAGACATGCGTGGAGTTAAGCAAATTGGAAGATGTCAGATAAAAACACAGGTCCCAGTTTCTTCAGAAGAACCAGAAGACCACATGCCTTCAGGGTGAGCTGGGACTGGAGCCCTTCCTGAGCAGGTCCTCTGCTGGCCTGCCCTTGGGCCCAGGCCCTTTCTCTCTGTTCTGCTGTTAGTAGCAGGACTGGTTCCTGGAATCACATGCCCGGTGTCCTTCCTAAATGTCTCTAGGGGGGCTGGGCCGGGGGGGCATCCGCCAGATGCAGGGGTGAAGGAAAGAGAAAAGACAGTGTTTCTCCTCTACCAGGTGTCCCCGTGGCTCAGCTCTGCCGGAACCCGTCTTGCCCTATAGTCCCTACCACTGGGGAGCAGCACTGTCCTCGGCAGGGTGAGCCCCCACCACCCACCCGCTCCCCCCATCAAGGCACAGCAGCACGCTCCTGCTCTGGCTGTGTCGGTGTGCCTCACGGTGATGGGCTGAACAATGTGCCCCCAGAAGACATGTGTTGAAGTCCTAACGCTCCTTTCCCTCAGGACCCTGACCCAGTTTGCCCAGTATGCTCCTAAGAAGAGATCTGGGCACAGACGTGCACAGTGGGAAGGCCACGTAACATCACGGGGAGAGGAGGCATCTGCACCCAGGAGAGGGGTCTCAGGATGGGGAGGCTTGCCGACACCCTGGTCCCCAGCTGTCAGCCTCCAGAACCCGGAGGAGATGAAGCTCTGCCCTCGGAGTCCCAGCCTGGAGTCCTTGGTTCCGGCGGCCCCAGCCTAGGCTTCACACACCTATGCCTGGGACCTAGCAACACGGACCTTGTATCTTCTCCCCATCTTTATTATTGTAGATTTAACTGGAAACGGGATGTTTTTAGCACCCATGTCCCCGTTAAGATCCAGAAGGTAAGAGATCCCTGGAGGGATGTAGGATTTCACCCTCAGTCCGTTCCACTGATTTATTAACCCGGTGGGTGCCCCTAGGCAGCTGACTTTGCAAACCCTGGTTTAAATTTTAAGCTGTCCTGCCAAAGCCATGTCTGAGAGAAAGGAGCCCATTTGTCTTCGATGGTTGGGTTTCCTGGGGTGCGGGGTAAGCTGATGTTGGTTTTGCCGCTGGGACCATCTCTGCACTTGGCAAGGTGCACAGTTTTGAAATTCCTGATGGGTGTTTCCCAACCAGCTGAAAACACCTGTCACAAAGTCTCTCCTCCTGCCCGTGAGCTGTTGGGGGCGACAGTCTCAATGTGTTTCTTTTCCTGGGAGCAAATAGGATCTGAGATGACTCATTGCTGCCTAAGACGGCCTGAAACGTCCCCAGGCCTGTCCTGCGGAGGGTCAGAGTGCTGCGTTTTGTTGGGCGTCAAACCACTCTTTCTATAAACTTCTGGAGAATTTCCAAGTGCTGTAAACAACTCTCAGCTTGTTCTTCCAGGGACTCAGGAAAAACACACGCTCTGAGCCAAGGGAGGATAAATGAGGGAAGGCACGTGTCTGGGACCTCTGGGTTTGAACATGACGTCTCAGTGGGTGTGGGCTGTGGGCTGTGCCAGGCAGCACCAGGCTGCGGGGTTCAGGGTGCACCTGCTCCGGCAGGTCCGATGGCGGGTCTGCTGGCGATGTGGCAGACCAGCAGCCACCTGCCCCGGCCCCGGCCCTGACCTCCCCTGACCTGCCCCTGACCTGTCCCTGACCTCCCCTGACCTGCCCCTGACCTGCCCCGGCCCCGCCCCTGACCACCCCTGACCTCCCCTGACCTGCCCCTGACCTGCCCCTGACCTGTCCCTGAACTCTGCTGACCTGCCCCTGACATGCCCCTGACCTGTCCCTGATACCTGGGCCCTGCCCCTGCCCTAGTGACCTCCCAGCATCTCCTCCACCACTGCTCTCTCTGTGATCCCTCCCCTCTTGTCGGTGGCCTCCTGCTCCAGGCTGTGGTGGTGACCCTGTGACACCAGAAGGCACGAGGTCGCGCCCCTCCCTGTGGAGCTGGTTCCTCTCGCTCAGAGTGAGCTCTGACCACCTGGCCCATATCCTGCTCCCCGTCACCTCCTCAGGGTGCGCCTCCAGAGCCACAGGGCCCCATTCTCTGCACCCCCAGCCACCTCCTTGCCCCCGGCACAAATGGCAGGCGGCAGGGTGAATGCTGAAGATGGCTTCTCGGCTGTTCACTCCAGTGAACATGTAAGTGGGGAGACTAGCGTGGTCTGAAGGCAGGTGCCAAGAGCTCTGAGATACTTTCCCTTTCTGGCTGGTTGTTCCGTCCGTGGCTCAGAGCAGGTGTGCTGGGACCAGGGACTTAGGGGGTAGTTTCAGTGCCCTAGGGTCCACCCTGTGGTCACTGACACCCCTGCGACCCCGTGCCCGCAAGGGTCATAGTTTCCCTAACTCAGGAGTAGTGGCTGAGTCGAGCCCAGAGGCACCTGTCCCTTGTGGAGATCACAGGCCTCCCACCTGCCCCCACTCCCTACACTGCCACAAGGTGGTAGGGGGCTCTCCGTGGTCCCAGACCCCCAGGGGCTGGTTTCAAACCAAACATGGATATCAACCTGCCATTATCAAATGTGATGTATTATCTTGGTGGATTTTCAAGGGTTATTTTTGTCTTAGGCTGCTTTTCTGTGTAAGTTTCTCCTGCATGTACTCGGATGTGTTCAAACCAAGTGGATACAGGATTATGGGGTAGACTTGGTGCAAAGTAACACAGACACACAGCAGGTCTGATATGAATGTTTCTGACTCTTCTACCGCTCTGCATCACCTGTCCCCACTCAGCCCAGCAGCCAGAGTAAAACAAGTATTAAGTAGCAGGCATGTTTCAGTATGCCCTCTGTATGTGCGCACGAGCTTAATTTAACATATTTTATGTTTTCAGTATCTGCATATAAATATACGTTGCATATTATATAATACTTAACTCTTGCTTAAAACATCTATAATTTTTATTTTAATTACAGTAAAATTTATCCCTTTTAGATTTATGGTTCAACGATTTATAGTAAATAGTCATGTAGGGAGTAGAAAAATACATATATAGTACCACCTGCACATGGGAAAAATTCACACGGTGCCAAAGGAGATGGGATCTTGAGCACTCAAACTCTTAGTCCCTTGTCCCTCTCTCAAGAGGTGACCATGCTTACCATTGTGCGTAAGTTTCCTGAAATACCAAGCATTCCTATTTTATATGCAAACAAGGAATAGAGACACACAGTGTTTTTCTTTTTTTTGTTTAATATGTGTTGGACATTGTATTGCAGCCATACCTCACTTTATTGGGGGATGCTGGCTGAACTGTGCATCTACATCCTTTGCTGATTTTTCTCTTCGATTTTTGGTCTTGTTGATTTGCAAGAGCTCTTTGCATATGAAGCAATTTAGTCCTTAGCTTGTCAAGAGCAGACTTATTGTGAAGCTGATGAAGTTTAATTCTCAGAAACTCTCATTTGTATGAACCCTCACAACACCCTGGAAAGGACCTAGCAGTATGTTCATAAAATCCACCCAACTAAGTTATTTTCACTGCAATAATTTAAGAGGATTATATCTTTCAGTTGAGACTTCCCTCACGCTGGCATTCTCGGGCAGGCTGTGGGCATTTTTGAGATCTGGCGAAGAGGCAGTTCTGTTCGGGTTGCATTTAATTTGGATTTAGTGGGATACATATAGGGGGTTTCTGTCACTTATGGGTATAAGTCATCACTAGCCATCATGCTATGGGAAAGCTTCCTGTAAGACTGCTTCTTTTTTTTATGGTGAAAAATTTTATATTTATATTTGGCCAGGTGGACTCAGTTTAGATGATCCCAATTTTGTTGGCAATATCCAAAGCATTGTAGTTGGGAGCCAGTCAGACATATGACTTCTCTCCATTGGTCTGGTCAGGGTGTTGACCTTGGTCAATGTCGTAGAGCGTCTTCACAGCCTGTTCAGTCTGCTGCTTGTTGGCCTTGGCATCCACGGTGAACACAAGGGTACATTGTCTTCTGTGTTCTTTGTGGCTGACCCAGTGGTCAGGGGGAGCTTGATGGTGGCATTGTGGTCAAGCTCGTTTCTCTTGGGGATGCTCTTTTGAGGATATTTGGGCTGCTTTCAGAGACTCGGAGTCTTGGGTCATTGGAACGTAGGTGACGTGCGAATCTTTTTTTTGTGACTGTGGATGCCTCTTAGCTCTGCTTTCTTGGCCTTCAAAGACTTTGCTTCAGCTTTGGGGGGTGGGGGATTCCTTCTTCGTGAAAGGAGAGACTTCCGCTCTTTGTACCGAATTATCCTTCATGGTCCTGCACGGCCAAAGACCCGTGTCATGATATGGACCATGGAGTTCAGCGCTAGAAGCACGTAGTAGTGGGTGAGGAAGGAGGTCTGACATGGATGGAGGCAGAAGCCAGTCCATGGAAAACCCTTCCAGCCCTTGAAAGTAAAACTTTTGGATGATGCCATTCTCACCAACACGCGGCCGACCAGGAAATCAGTCAAATCCAATAGAATTTCTCAGAATTCAGATGTACTCCCTGGAACTTGCGTTCAAACACCCAAGTACATTGGTTATAATTTAATGTGAAAGAAATGTATTAAAGAAAACTTTAAATCTACTAGTGAAACTTTAAAAGAACACAATTTGATCCATTAGGCTCAGGGAAATAATTTTTCTGTCTAATCTCTCAGGAGAGAAAAAACACTACAATGTCATTGTGCAGAGGTCATCAAAGATTATGCAGCTAAAAATTTTTAAAAAGTGTTATGGAGCTGTGTCAGGTGGTTAATTAAAAACCACAAAATGCCATTTTTGTGAATTTTGCAAGGTCTCTGGGATTTGTCAGCTTTTTAAAGTGTGTAATTTGTTGTGATTTATTTTCTCATTCTTTATAAGTAATTGTTTTTGTACCAGTTTGTACTGGTGGGTTTTTGTTTTTGTTTTTCTTAAACAGGGCTCACCATGTGGAGCAAACTCCGGGCCCTATAAAACCTGGACCCACACCCAAGTCTAAAACTTGTGTCATGGATATTTTATCCTGATTTGTAGCTCATCTCTTGGTTTGTTCATGGCGTGTTTTCACTGTGCACTAGTTTTAAATTTCCACATACTCAGATGTGATGGGTGTTCCCTTCTGTCCTCTCTGGTTTTTTGGTTTGCCTCGAAAGCTCTTCTTCGTGGTATCTTCTGGAAGGTCTCATTTTTTTCCTTTTTACGTTTAAATGCTTGATTCATCTGAAGTTGATTTTTGTATAAGGGTATTTAAAAAACTTTTAAATTGTTGTCTTAAGATTTTATTAGAGAGAGAGAGCAAGAGAGAGCGAGAACAAGCATGGGGGGTAGGGGCAGAGGGAGAAGCAGACTCCCTGCTGAACAGGGAGCCCAACATGGGACTTGATCCCGGGACCCCAAGATCATGACCTGAGCCGAAATCAAAAGTCAGACCCATATCTGACTAAGCCACCCAGGCACCCCTGGAAGAGTATTTTGAAAAATTATCCAGTTTTCTGAGTATCATTTATGGGATAATCTTTTCTTACTGATTAGAAGTGCCACTTCATCATGTATGAAGCTCTCCTATGTAAGTGGATATATTTATCCAAGTCTGTTCCAATGTATTTGTTCATGCAGCAAGACCAAACACATTTATTTATACACCGATAATATATTTTAAGGTCTGAAACAGTTAGTAATCCTTCGTTACTCTTTTTTATCTTAAAAAATATCCAGGCTATACTTCCGTGCTTGTATTTTCATATAAATATAGTTTAGAATCAGCTCCCAAAGGTCCAAAAAAATCCTGCCCTTTATTGTAATCACATTAAACTTTAGGACTGATTTAGGGAGAATTTATGAAATGTAAATATCCCCTCCAGGTGTAATGTATGCTTTTCTCCTTACACAAGTTTCTTTCCTTTCTCTGTTTATTCAAATATATGTTATATATTTCTGGTTCAAATCACTTGGAGGGATTTTTTTTTTGTATGCACTTTTTTTTTTCAAAGATTTTATTTATTTATTTGACAGACAGAGATCACAAGCAGGCAGAGAGGCAGGCAGAGAGAGAGGGAGAAGCAGGCTCCCTGCTGAGCAGAGAGCCCGATGTAGGGCTCGATCCCAGGACCCCGAGATCATGACCCGAGCAGAAGGCAGACGCTTAACCAACTGAGCCACCCAGGTGCCCCCAAATAAATAAAATCTTAAAAAAAAAGAATATACAGGAATTCTGTTCTAGTGTATTCCATTCTACGCCATGCTGTTCTCTCCTATCCATTTGTAGCTGTTTCCTGGGTCGCATGGCTTTCCCTGTGGACCACGATATTGTCTCCAAGTATTGCCTGCCTCTAGCCTTCCAATGCCCCTTCTCCTTGTAGACAGGGCGAAGCACGGGACTGTCCCAGAGCACGCTCCTAGCCCAGCACTGAGCTCACGGTGCACACCAGCCTTCCAAATATAGCTCGCCAAGACCTCGGTGGACACACTTAGTCCTGGCCTTGGAGTTGACCTCACGGAGAGCTCACTGTGTTGGTGGGAGCTCGGGGCGCCGGTGCTCGGTGTCCACACAGACCTCATATCAGCTGGAGGATGGCGGTGGGCCCTGCGGCTTCAGTGCTGAGCCCTCATAACCAGGCAGACACCGAATGACTGACATTTGCTCCGACAGCCGTCCCAAGTGGAAACTGCCCGGTTGTGTTTTCTCCGCGCGCACAGCTGGAGAGGCCTCAGTGACGCTGCTTTGCATCTGGGGTGTCTCTGACATCTGGCGACACTCATCGCAGTCATGATCAGATCAGCACGCGTGTATTATTTATAGCAGCTTCCAATAGCCTCAGAGGCCTGGTAAGAGCCGGGCTTCGCTCCAGCCTGGGGCTGGGGGGCCACCTGCCTGCGACCCTCATGGGAGAGGCTGGCTTGGGTGATGTCCAGGGAGCTGGGCCCAGTGCCAGGGGCCTGCCTCGCAGACTGGGCAGCTCCTTGTTCTTCGTTGGGGGGAGGCTTCCCCTGCATCACTGGCTCCCTAAGACCATCCCTGCAGAACTCCCTGGTTTGTCACGTTTCCCAGCATCTCACACCCGACACTCACCTGATCCCCATGAAATGGGGCCATGACACCCAGAGATGGAACCCCGGCCTTCCGTTTCAGATGTTACAGTGTGACTCTGGGCAGAAGTGGTTTCCTCCCCCGGCCTCAGCTCGCCCAGCCTGCTAAAGGGGCTCTCACGGAGACCCCTGTCAGAGCCACACCCACAGACGTGACATCCTCGGAGAACAGCTCCATGGTGGTAACAGAGCCCCGCGCGGGGAGGATTCGGAGTGTTGAAATGGAAGCCCTCATGATCCATGGGGTTGCTTTCAACATTACTGCCCCCGCTGAGAAATCACGGTAGAAAGCCATTTCTGTGTTGTTTCGCAGAATGGCCCTTCCGGGGGGGGCTGGCTTTATTTCCTCCTGTCAACTACATCTCCTTCGCTCAAGCAGCCCTGAGAAGTGGCTACGCTTCTGTCAGGGGCTGCTTCTGTCGTCCTCTTTTTTGTCTTCTGCTTGGATTGAGATGAGGTTTGCATTAACAAATAAACGACCATTTTAAAGTGAGTAATTCCATGGCATTTAGCACGCTTGGAGCATTGTGTGAACACTACTTCCGTCTGGCTCCCACATGGTTTTGTCCCCCAGAGGATACCATGTGCCCGTCAGCTGTCCCTCTCACTCCCACCTCCTCCCCCGCCCTGCCAACCCCACCAGCACCTGCTCTCTGTCACCATGGGTCCTCCTGTTCTGGACCTTTCCTGCAGATGGAACCACGCGCCACGTGGTCTCTTGTGTCGGGCTTCTTTCCCGTGGCGTCATGTTTTCAAGGCTTGTCCACATGGTAGCAGGTATCCGGGCTTCACTACTTTTGATGGCTGAGTAGTATTCCCCTGTGCGAACCAGGTTTGGTTGCTCTGTCCCTCACCGTGGCCGTTGGGCGGTGTCCACCTTCCGGCCATCGTGATGTGTGCTGTGAGCACAGGTGCGTGGGGTCGTCTGAGCGCCGCTCTTCTGCGGTCTGTTGCAGCCTCTCCCTCTCCCCCTTGAAGTGATGGGGGCCTGAGGGCTTGCTGGGGGTGGGGAGGGAGACGAAAGGGCCTCCTACTGACCTCAGCACAGAGCTCCTTGCTCGGGGGAGATACCCTGGGCTCGTGAATGCTCTCCCACTGCCCCCCAGGCGAATTTAGGGGCTGTCCCTATTTGGGAAGCACAGAGGACCCCTGACAAGGAAAACCTCTGCTCAGCCCCTCGACCATGGGGCTGGAGAAGTTGTCCAGGAGGGAGATTCCCTGTGGCCACGTGGCTTTCAGATCATCGTGGTTCATTTAAAACAAACAAAACCACGTTGCGGGAGGGACCTGTTGGGTTTCACGGATGAGCCCGGTCTGTTATTTTGGGACCCGTGAAATGAGTCTGTGGGTGATGGGGGACCCACGGGCCACTGAGTGTCCCCGACAGGCAGGCATGGTGACATCCCTCCCAGTTGCAGTTAGGGGCCACGGGGCCCAACCCCAGGACTTTCCTATTACTGTGGGAAATGATTCAGCATCTCTAGATAGCAAATGGGGGACTTTTTCTCCTGGGAAGAGTGAGTGTGTGTGTGTGTGTGTGTGCGCGCGCGCGCGCGTCAAGTCCGACACGCTCCATGCTTCTTACTCCCTCCTGCACGCCGCGTTGCTAGGAAGCTGGTTCATCTGTGCAGGAACCCCAAGTTCTAGGAGGAGAATAAAATGCGGTGTTCTATTCTCTTTATGCTGGAGTCTCAGGGGCCAGGAGCTGGGCCAGAGGGTAAACACCCCACAGCTCGCAGTGGTGTGGTTGCACGCAGTCCCTGAATTCCTGGTGGCCTTGGGGTGTCTCGGCTCCGTGGGGCCACACGGAGGGCGGCTGCTTCCTTGTTCCAGAGGCCGCGGCCCTGGGCTCGGTTGAGGAGCCCCCGGGTGGTCAGCAGGGGGATGTTGTGCTCTGGATCCACCCGGGGAACACCACCGGCCCCCAGCCCTGCCTGGCTCCTCTGTCCCCGTTCTTGACCGCAGCTCCCGGAGACAGAGCCTGGCGGGGAAGGAGAGCCATCTTGGGGGGTGTGTGTGCGTGTGCGCGCGTGTGTGTGCGTGCTGAAACACGGGCGTTTCATAGGCTCTGGGTTCTGCTGCATGGCGGCTGGTTCTCTCTCTCCGTCTCCTCTCAACCTGCCTGCTGGTCTGTTGGCGGAAAACTCATGATCATTTCTAGCTGGATCCAAGCAGAACTGACACCCCTGTGCCCTCCCCCTCTCCCTGCCTCTCCTTCCCTCTCTCGCCCTCCCTCCCTCCCCCTCGCCTCCCCTCTCGGAGCCTCCCTCCCGCTCACCCCCTGTCTGTAATCTGACACAGTAGACTGCAGTTGTCTGCGCCGTGAACCTCCCTGAGTATTGGCACAGCTCATTCCTAAGGTAGGCTGAGATTTATTTTTTTCTCCTAAAAATAGCTTCCCGTTTCCCTTCCCCTTCCCGCACCCCAGAGCTGTGGTGCGGCGATGGCCAGGCGGTAGCCGGAAACTCTTTGCCCTGACAAAGTTTATTTTCCAGCGGTGGGAGGATGCCCTTCAGAATGGGGTCCAGGTAGCTGGGCTGCCGGCGAGACGCCTGGCGCAGGGGAGCCCCGGGGAAAGGAGCGATGTTTCCAGACGATTCCGCCTGCCCGGGGCTGATTTTGCAGCTTGATCCCCAAGGATCTGTTTCCAAAGGGCAAGGCTGGCCGAGGTCTTGCTCAGCGTTGCAGGTCCCTCACCCCTCCTGCATCCGCCCCCCAGTGTCGTGGTTATCGGAAAGCCCCTCTGGGGGAAGTTTGACATCACCCGGGGCAGTGCCTTTCCAGCCTGGCTGGAGGGGGTGCGATGAGGGCAGTTTTGGAGGAAGGCTCTGGGGCCTCTGGAAGCCGTCTTCTTAGGGGCTGGGGCTGGAGTGGGGAAGGGGGTGTGGGCCAGGAGACACGAGAGTTGGTTGTGTCATTCACAGCTCAGCTCTGATTAGAAATGCATGGAGGGAGGAACTTGCACGTAAAGGATTTGTCAATTCATGTCCCATAGACTGACTTGAATAATTTGTTTGTCAAAACAGATGTTCCCGGCAGAACGTGCATGGTGCGTGCATGTGTGTGTGTGTGTGTGTGTGTGTGTGTGTGTGTGTGAGAGAGAGCGCTGCTGGCTGGGGTAGGCTCTCCCCAGAAAGCCCATCTTTTCACCTGGAAATGCAGTGTTTACATGTCAGGAAGACCTGCCAGCAGGGAAGTTGGGTTGGGGGGTTGGGAGCAGGGGTGAAGCTTGTTCTCCTGCAGCTCAGGCCTCTGTAGAAGCAGCTTTGCTTCTGTCCCCAGGGAGCCTGTGCTGGCTGTCCCCACTGTATGGGTTTTGCCACCCTGTTATGGGGCCGTGGGGAGTGGGGGCTGCTGGGGGTCCCTGCAAAGACTGGGGACAGGGCCTTCCCAGACCCTTGGACTGGGTTTCATTCCTGCAGGTTCTCAGGGCAGTGGAGTGAGTGAGGAGGGAGGGCCTTGGGGAGACCTCCCATTCTCCTGCATCTGTCCCTTCCTGGGAGAGACCCCGCCTCATGAAGGGGGTGGTAGATGGCCCAGACGGGAGAGACCCAGTGAGAAGGGCCTGGCTCTGAGAACGGAAGAGGAGACAGGAAGAGGAGGCTGGCGGCGTGGAGCCCCTTTCTTTGAAGACAGTCTCTGAGCTGGGAGAGGACCGGGCGCCTGGGTGGGGAAGCACAGCAAACTCACCCCACTGGCAAGGGGAGCATTCCGGGGGTCCTCGGAAAATAACCACTCCCCACCCCCGGATGCCTGGTCCCTCTGCTATCTCCCAGCCCCTGCTGGACCCGGCCGGCACTGGCTTCTGCCCAGCCTAGCTTCCTAGCTCAGAATGTCCTGTGGACACTGGTGAGTTCGGGGCCTCCGGGCAGGACAGCTGCGTGAGATCCAGCATGGGCAGTGGCGTGGGAGGCCAGGGGGTGTGGTGATGGGGCTGCTCCCCAGGTCTGGGTGCTGTACCCTGCACGGAGCAGGGCTTGCCAGACGACTGCAAGGAGGGGCTGGCAGCTGCAGCTTGTCACCATCCCTTCAGAGAATGTGACATACCGGGTGAGGGGAAGGTCAGCTTGGCCCTGTGCCACGAGCAGGTTTTTGGACTGCGGGGGCTGCTGCTTCCCCCACGCCAGAACCCTCTGTCCAGTGTCCCACGAAGCATGTCTGCGGAGACGGGGACCTAGTCACATCCTAATGACGCATGTGCACACGCGTGGGCAGTTTGCAAAACTTCCCCAGGTAAGGCCAAGTGTAGGCTGTGCCATGAGGTCCCAGCAACGAGGCAGGAAGGGCAGGGAGCTGCTCAGCTGACCGGCTGCACCGTGACTTCCAGGTCCCTTCATCTTGCTCTGCGTGTGGCGGGCGTGTGGGAGGGGACGGCGTGCTTACCGGGCGGGGAGCAGAGAGCCGGAGGCCGCTCCCCAAGCCCCTTTGGCTTTCATGTCAGAGCCCCTCCTCGGCATTTTTGGAATGAAGGTTGAGATTGAATGAGAGCCGTGGTTCTCAGACATTGTGAGGATGATTCGTTGGGTGAAGACACGGGGTCTCTTACTGAGCAAGCCTGGGGGGTGCCCAGTTTGCATTTCTCGCTTGTCCAGACGCCAAGGCTGTGGTCCAGGTACCTGGCAGTGGGTTCGAGCCTGGCCGTGGGCACACCAAGCCTCTCTGGGAGGCGACCTCTGTTTTCTTAGGCTTGGGTTGAGGGTTATTAGGCGTGACGCTACCAGAGCACCTGCCTCCTACATGGGTTGAGACTCCTAAGTGTTCAAACTTGGCTTGGGCTGTGGAGGCTTTTTTGTGCAGCCATGGTGAGAAGGATTTGACCACTGAGGTTCTCTGGCCTTTCTTGGGGCTGTCTGCTGGAAGGCAGAAACTGCTTGGCTCTGGGGGCTTGGGAAGGGCTGCACTGGCTGTCCTGGTCTGTGATGGCTGAAGCCAGTGTTTCACACCAGCTTCTAGAAAATTCTTCGTTTCTCTGCTTTCTTTTGAAACAGAAAGGCCTACCCCATGACCTGTGTTTCCCTAACTTCCCTCTGTGCTTATGCCCATTTGGAAAGCTGTCTGGTCTTGTTTGGGCACCTGCCCCAGGTGCTGGGGAGGCAGCCGCCGGGCTTGTTGGGGTTGGTGGCCTCTGGGGTCCAGATGTTTGGCTCGGCCACGCTCCCTGGTCTCCAACACGCTGTCACTGCTGCGTCCTTACTCTTCCCTTCCTGGGTCCTTCTGTCCCTGGTCTCCAACACGCTGTCACTGCTGCGTCCTTACTCTTCCCTTCCTGGGTCCTTCTGTCCCTCCCTCTGGCCTGGCCTGCCCACCCTTCTCCCTCCCTCCATCTCTGTCTCTCTCTCTCCATGCTTGACTCTTTCTCTCTCCGTCCCACCCCTGTTCCTCCTCTGTCACAGACAGACCCTTTGTCATGCTTGATACCGAACCTTGGATTTGCGTGTACGGGAACCACATTGCTCTGTTGTACTCGGAGGAGCTCTGATGAACGGGAATCCCAGGAGCCGAGCCCTTGCTCCAATCCCCACTGCCTCCATCTGCGTCGCTGTGCGTGTTTCCAGTTGGGGACGGTAGGGGCTGCACATATCCCATTGTGTCCATGGGCCGCCATGTGCCCGCCGTGCCCCAGCGAGGGCACCGGGTTGGCTGTAAAGCTGTGGTTCACAACCCATGCAGCCACCCATGTCCTTGTCCCTGTATCCCCTGTGGTCCTCTGTGGGAACTGTCCTGGGGTGTGGCTCAGCAGTGGACGGCGGGGTCAGGGGCACGTCCTTCCCATTGCGCCACCTGTTCTAGGGGCCCTCCTTCCCCACATTCTTGCCAACGCCCAGTGTCGTCTGGCAGTGTGCTCCAGCCCGCAGGCACCTGTCCTCCCCGTGTCCCTGGAGATGGTTGTGAACAGGGTTTAGGAGATGTGCCCACTCCAGACTCCCAACAGTGCGGGAGGAGTGTGGGGATAGGCGAGTCTCCAGGTGACGGGCTCTTCTCAGGTGTTACAAGGTCTGTGCCTCACGGTCTGGGGCCGTCTGGCCAGCCTCATGGTGACAAGACTCAAATTAACCCTCAGCTTTGGAGGCCACATTTCCAGGCGCCCAGAACCCCTGAGAAGACTAAAGAAGTCATTTTTCTGCAGCTTTATACCTGTGCCCCGTAACTCACCCTGCCTGTGGGGGGCTTCTTTCCTTTACAAACATCCATATTTATCTTTGAATAGGCCACTCCCATCTACTTGGGTTTGCTGGGTTGGATGTCTTCATGCAAGAAGCAGATCGCTGAAAAGTAACCCTTCGTTTCAATGCTGCCTTCCCACCTTTCCTAGTTGTTCACTGGACCAGGGGCCCCATGACATGGGAGAAGCCAGGGATCCTCTGGACTTTTGAGGGACCAGATATCTGTTCTTCTTGCTCAGCTGCACGGGCAAGGGGCATATGGGGACCCCAGGGCCTCACGGTCTACCCCAGAGTCCAGGCAGCTGGGAGTGGTGTGGCCTGTGGAGAAACAGGCAGAACAGGGGGATCCCAACGTTCACTTGAAGTTGTCTTCTTTGCCGAGACTGTGGTTGTCTGTCTTTCCACCCCGATGAGCACTTTGCATATATTAGGTGGTCAGTGAACACTGTTTTGAAAGAACGAACGCGGGAAACACAATGGTCTGCGTGCCATCCAGGCTGGGCTGGGCTCCCTGCCCACTGGTTGGAATTGCTGGCCTGGGCTGCGTCTCCTCCCCGCCTTCAGCAAACACGTGTGGTTATCGGTTACTATGACAGTCCTTCTGTTAGGCTTAAGTTCCCAGAAGGCAGTGGCTCTAACTCATCTCTGTGCACCCAGGGACCAAGGCAGTGCATTCATTTATTCAGTCAGCAAACATTTGAGTAGCTATTAAATACTAAGTAGCATTTTAGGGGCGAGGCACAGAGCAGGGAACGAGGTAGATGAGGTCCTTGCTGTCATGGAGATGACATGTGTGGGGGGGTGTGGGGGGGCCACAAGTAGGCAAATAAATAACAGAATGAAGACATGACCAACCCGAAGCAGAAGAGGCAGGTGGAGGATTACAGGAGCCTGTTGAGAGAGTGTAGGTGGGTGATCCTGGAAGGCCTCTGGGAGGAGGTAACCTTGCGGCTGAGCCACGAATGATGAGAGAGATCCAGCTGTGCAGACACCAGGGCGACAGTCCTGAATGTTTGGAAGGAGGAGGTTGCCTTCAAGTCTTCGGTTCCCATCTCGTCGAATGGTGTACTGACTGTGCGGATGGGATGCTCGTAGCGCAGGTGGGGTGGCGAGGGACTGCTGCCCAGCCTTCCCCCGTGGACCCAGTGTCCGCGGCTGGAAACAGCGAGCAGGTGTACCTCGTCAGCTCCATCTTCAGGGAGTTGGGGATGGGGGTCCCCTGGTCTGAGCTGCAAAGTTCCCCCCCGCCCCCACTACTCACCCCTGCCCTGCTCCTCCCTGCCTCTGCATCCAGCCCGGGGCCTCCAGAAGGAGAACTTGGTGATGCTGCTTTTGGACCTAAGGCCTTTCAAGTGGCTCTTGTAGATGTTGTCTAATCTAGCAGATCTGGCGATGGGACTTTGGGGAGATTCCCTCCGATTAGATGCTCTTGGTGCCAAAACCCAGCATGTTCTCTGCGATGACAATATTTAGAATTGGCGGCTGCTGTTGGTTCAGCAGAGCTGGTTTGCATCGTGCTGTTATGCATGGTTACTGTTGACTTCCCGCCTCTAAGGGGGAGAAACAGTCCCCATCATGTTGCCACGTTGTTGCCTCAGTAGAGAAGATAGGGCAACAGGTTCGATGGCTTGTTTCTGACCTCTCTCCCCCAAGACCCAGGCCTTGGAAGCTGGGGTTGGGCTGCTTTCTGGGGCCCAGGGTCTGTCTGCCCTGGATGCCTGCCAAGTCAGCGGGCACCTGCTGCGGGTGGGAACTGGGCCCCCAGTGCACGGCGCGGCTTCCCTGGCTCGAGCCCGTGGCTCTGTTTTGTTCCGTCCCTGCTTGTTGGCGTGGCCGCTCCACCGTGGCAGGTAGTGAGCCCGCACTGCGGGGAAGCTAAGAAGGGCGAGAAGAGCACGGACGACCAGACAGTGTGCTCGTCCTGTCCCCATGGGCACGTCATCGATACCAGCAGTTTGTTCCCGATTCTGGTTCCGTCCTTAAGTAGCTGGAACTGTGTTACAAGTTTAACCGTTAACATGAGAGCATTGCCGTTTCTGGTGGGGAACTGCTGACCCTCACTTCGGGGGGCTGTCCCAGTTTACTTAGCCTTCGGGACCATAGGTAGGCTGTTGCATTTTTGCTCCATTGTCTCAGATAATGCACGGCCACCATAGCCAGTCTGCTGTTTACTGCGTCAAACCCGGGGCTGGCCGTCGGGGGTGGGTGGTCTCAGGCTGCGTTTTGCCGCAGGATTTCCCAGGGTGCAGAGCAGCCACAGGGGAGGGGCTCGGGCTGGCGGCGGGGTGAAGTTATGACACGCGGACCACCAGCCTCATTTCCCCTCTGACCCCTCCTCTCCCTCCTGTATTCTCCGCCATTGAGTGCAGAGTACCAGCCTCCCGCCAGATACCCCGGCTTGAGAACTGGGAATCCTCTTGGGTTTCTTCCTGCCCATCTCCAGCCAAGCAAAGCCAGCCAGCTTGAATGTGTCCAGTGGCTGGCAGGTGGCTGGACTTAGTGGGTGTTCCACAGTGACACACGAAGGGACAGGCATACCCCACACCCTCCAAGACGGGCTGGCTGCACCTGTCAGACTTGGGACAATCCCTGAGTCCCCCAGCCCGGGGCATGGTCCCTCCTCTCCCGTTCTGGACCATTTCTCAGGCAAGCCTGGATGGAGGGAACTGTTGTAAACTGATCTTCAAGCCTTGAGTGTGGCGGTACCATTTGCTGTGGGCTGGGCATCGCTGTAGAACCTGCTTCTTGTGTGTGTAACACCAGGGCTCTAAGACGTGGGCTTTGCTGCTGGTTCACACCCATTTTACAGATGAGGCAATGGTGTAAAAGAGAGGAAATGGCTCCTCCCAGGTCACACAGCTGGGGTGGGATGGGCTGGGTTTTCAGCCGTGGTCGGTCTGGCTCGGAAGCCCACGGGTACCCACAGGAGGAAGCTTGGGGCAGACGAGGAAGAGCACGCAAGCCCATGCGTCCAGAAGGCAGTGACAGGGCTGAGGTCACAGTGAGGTGGACCTGAAGCAGGACCAGGTCTAGGTAGGAGGAAGAGCCATCAGGAGGTTCCCAGGGGGCAGCAGACCTACAGGGGGAGTCTGGGTCCCTCTGGCTGTTGGGTGGGGAGTGGGCGGTAGGGCAGGAGCAGACCCAGGAAGCCAGGAGGGGCCAGGACAGGGACGGAGCCTCAGCTCAGACTGGGGGGTAGCATGGCCATCGTGAGGAGAGGTGAGATTCGGGGTGTGAAGGGAAGGACAGGGCACACATCGGTGGGAACGAGGCTCGGGTACAGCTAGACTGAATCTGGGAAGCCGTGCTCGGTTGTGGGGAAGGGGAGATCAGGGAGGGGAGGGGAGACACGTGCCATTGTGGATGGCTCTGTCTGCAGCAGGGGTTCTCAGATCTTTTGCAAAGTACTGACGTCTTTGGACAAAGTATGGTCTCTATGTATGTTGGATGACTGTCCAGCCATGGAAAGGAAGAGACACTGAGGTCACTGAGCTCTTTAAAAAAAAAAAAAGACTTTATTTTATTTGAGACAGAGGGAGAGAAAGAGAGAGAGAGCGAGCACAGCTGGGGGAGGGGCAGAGGGAGAGGGAGGAGCAGGCTTCACAGGAGCAGGGAGCCCGATGCCGGGTTGGTCCCAGGACCCTGGGATCATGACCTGGGCTGAAGACAGATGCCTGACGGAGCCAGCCAGGCGCCCCTGCAGGATCCCATTTTTGAGAGATGTCCAGCGACAGAAGTGGATCAGTGGTCGTCCAGGGCTGGGGAAGTTGGGGGGCGCCGGCATGTAGCTAAAGGGTGCGGGTTTCCCTCTGAGGTACTGGAAACCTTCTAACCTTGACTGTGGTGATGGTGGTCTGAACCTGGTGGTCGTTGTGCACTTGCAGTGGATAAACTCACTGATGTATGGATTCCATCTCAATAAATTCATTTAAAGAATACTGTTCGCCATGCCCCATCCCAGAACACCTGCTCTAAGAGGCTTGAGTGGGCCCTGAACTCAGGAACTTTTCAGTGGGCCCCAGGGGTTGTGGTGGCCTATCTCCACCTGCGAGAGGCCTGTTTCTCCCTCTCTCCCTCTGGGTAGGGGTGGGCACCGTTGTTCTCAAGATGGTCCCTGTTCGGGTGCTGGGGGGAGTGCACGAATCTTTCAGGCGTAGACACCTCCTGCCCACACTGGCATCTCCCGGACGGCGAGGCCCTGACCGGTCCCTGAGCCTTCCAGTCTGCCCTGGAAGACAGATGCGGGGTTGGGAGAAGTGAGCAAGGCCAGTGCACTGACAGGGGCTGTGTGTGGTCCCCACCAGGTCTCCGGCTGCTCCCTTGTCTCCAGCTCTAGGCTTTTTCTTAAGAGCAGGAAAGTTAAGCTTTGTCACTCGAGGACCAGTTTAGTCATTTCGTGTTTTCTTGGTCATTTCCGGATTTCACACAGTTAATTTCTGTTCCTTGAGGGGAGCAGGTGGGTGGGGTCAGCTCGGCAGTCAGAGGCAAAGTGGAGCATAAGCAGGCTGATCCAAGACATCCCCTCCGCCTCTGCTAACAAGCAGGAATACGGTCCCAACCCCTGGGGACCACTGGGATTTTGGGGGAATTTTTTAAAAAAGATTTTATTTATTTATTTATTTGACAGACAGAGATCACAAGTAGGCAGAGAGACAGGCAGAGAGAGGGGGAAGCAGGCTCCCCGCTGGGCAGAGAGCCCGATGCAGGGCTTGATCCCAGGACCCTGAGATCATGACCCGAGCTGAAGGCAGAGGCTCAACCCACTGAGCCACCAGGTGCCCCTTTTGGGGGACTTTTTGAATAATTCCCTTGTGGATTACTGATAACCTATCGTTGATTAATAATTCCATTAACAATTAGTCTGTCTGGAGTCCGGTAATAACAGCAGTACTAACGATGGCTAATGTGGACAGCAGCCTCCCGTCCCCAGGTCTGAATGTGTCATGGTGGTCAACTCCTTTAGTTGCAGAATGACCCTACAAGGCAGGTGCTGTCCTTCTCCACATCTCGCAGATGGGGGACTGAGACCCAGGGAGGGAGGTGAAGGTCCCCGTTCATGCAGCCGGGGGGTGTCACAGCCCAGATGAGCTGCGATGCTGTGCCCCCACCCATCCCCCTAGCCACTGGGCTGCCCCCCAGCGAGGATGTCCCGTGCTCCCTTCTCTCCATGTAGCATCTGCAGGAGGAGCCTCTCTCCGAGGCCTCCAGTAGGCAGCCCTGGCCAGGCTGCAGGCAGAGTGGAGAGCCAGACTGGCGGTTCTGATCTTGGCTCAGCAGTTTCCTGGCTGTGTGAACAGGGGCGCGTTTCTTAACCTCTCTGTGCCTCCGTTTTCTTACCGGTATAATGGGAAAGCAGTGGCACCTATCTGCTCGTCGAGGACGGTTGCTGTGCGTCCCGCTGTTCTTGGCCAGCTGGGGAGGCTGACGATGGGCATCTTGTGGGTGAGGTGACTGGAACGATGGGGAAGCATTCGGCACTGGGCCTGGCATGTCGAGGGTTCAGTCCGTGTTCACTCTCATTACCGTCGTTGTCCCTGGGCTCCAAACAGATGAGCTGCTGAGATGGCAATGGAATTAGGAGGATGATACCAACAGTCCCAAATAGGACGGGATCCTGACCCCACATGTACTGCGGAGACCTTTCCGTCCTCCGAGCGCCCGGCGGGGGTTTTCCTATGCACTCCCTATGCTCGGCTGACAGCCGGCCTTGCAGACCCACCCCTGGGCCCTCGCCCAGGCCGTATTAGAATGCCTCCCCGTCCCCGGTCTCTGTGCCCTGCAGGTCCGAGGGCCACCTTGTATCCTTGTGACAGGTCACATGCAGTGGGAGGCATGTAGCCGTGGCTGGCTCACGTCCTCCTTTATTAAGTGCCCACCTTCGTGTTGACGTGAGCAGCGGCTCCTTTAAAGGCCCGGGACTCCCGGCTCCACTCGGGTGGAAATCGGGCTTTGTATTCCGGAGTCACCATCCCGATCTGTCTCAGCGGCTGCCAACTGCACAGGCCCTTTGAAGTTCGTCTCCCGGGCAGTGCAGCCCAGATTTTCTGTAGATGCTTTTGCATCTGTTTATTTTTTCCTTCTTCGCAGCAGCACTGCCTAAAATGTGTAGGAAGAGTGCTGGCCGGCAGCGGGGGGAGGGGACCGTCTGCCAGAGTGACCTGGTGCTGGGTGATAAGCTCAGGGAGGGGAGGCTGGCGCAGGCTTCCCTTTGTGTTGGAGGACGGAGGACAGAGGACGGAGGACAGAGGACGGCCTGGCTGCTGGGGGAGCTGGAGCGCTCCTGCGGACGAGGACCGGGAGCGGGTGCTGGAGCGTGCCCCAAACGCCTGTGCTGATCTTCATTAGCTACGGCCATCAGAGTCTTGATTTACAGGGAGAGCCGGCCGGGTGATACCGGGTCAGGGTCCACAGTGTCCCCGCCCTGATGCAGCCATCCACCCGATGACTCTGTGGCTCCCCATCATAGAAACACTGGTGGGAGAATGTAACCCTTTGCTCCCCAAGAGGATGGATGCCCCAGGAAGTGTGGATTAGCACCCCCACCCCGCCCCCCGCCAGGGCCTGGATTCTGACCTCCATTTGGAATTAACAGTGTGGTCACCTAGTGGGAGGGGCTGCAAGGCTCGTTGCCACCTTGCTCTGGTCCTCACTCCGATCTCTGGCTGGGTGCACACCGCCCTCCCTTTTCCTGGGTAACAGTGGCGTCAGGGTGCCTTTCTGCCCTGGTCATCCGTCTGACGTGACTGCTGAGTTAGTATCTTTTCTCAGTGGGCCCATTTTCCTTTTAGAAGACATTTATGTAGGCTAAAAATAAAAGTTTATAAGATGACCATCAATGAAGTCTTCTTATCATCCCAGGTGAAGGCCAGAGGGTCTCACTGTTTCTAGCCTCCCTCCCTCCCACTCACACCTGCCCATGGTGTGTCCTGAGCCCCGGCCTCTTCTGATGAGGGGGAGGCTGGGGAGGGAGTGCTAGGAAGGTGTGGGGACACCTAGTGACCGCCCGCCCAGGCTTCCTCCTGCAGGAGCTCTCAGAGGGGAATGGAAACAAGAGTCATTTTCTTAGTCTCTGAATTAATGTTCTTTAACTCGGCCCTGAATATCGATAAAGCCAGCAGTGGAGAGGGCAGGGACCGCTCATACCGTGCCTTCCGACAGCAGCCCTCGCTCTCACGCAGCACGGGCTTTGTGGGGATCCTTCTAGCCTCCCTGTGGGGCCGGTGGAGGTGGCCGCAGGGGCCCCCAGGTGCATCTCCGTCCTGATCCTGGGACAGCTGCCTCACAGAAGAGTGAGCGTCCCCTGTGCGGCATTTGGTGGGTGAGCTAAATATCTCAGGAAGGGGGGATTTATGAGCCTGGATCGTCTGGGGGCGGGGGCGGGGGGCGCCTAACTGCTGCCCCAAGGGAGGGGCAGACATAGCTTTGAGGTGCACAGGTGCACGGCAGAGGAGGTGACCCCAAGGACAGACCGCAGTGACCAGGCCACAAGCCAAGGGTACTTGGGGGGCTAGACGGTGCCAGAGGCAGCAAGGATCCTCTCCTCATGCCCAGGATGGCTTGGTTTCAGATTCCTGGCCTCCAGGTCCAGGAGGATGCATTTCTGTGGTTTTAAGCCCCTGAAGGTGCTGTAGTTGGTGGCCCCGGGAGCCTCCCACAGAAGGCATTTCTCTGGTCTCGGCCCTGCAGACCGAGGACTGGGCAGGGAGAGAAGAGCTTAGCCTGAGGGCACGTGGCCAGAAGCAGCCCCTGGGCTTTGAGCCCCAGCTTGGAAATCATTGCCCTCCGCTGGGCTGCACCCCGAGGCCTGTCTGGCGGGCAGCCCCCACTCTGGAAACTGAACTAGGGAGCTGAGCCTGGAGGCAGGTGGGCGGGTTCCTGAGACTTCCAGGGAATTCTTTCTGCAGGAATGTCAGAGGCTGGAAAGCACCGAGTGGCGGATTTCTCCTGGGTCTGAAAACTGCCATCTGTGGGTACATTTGTTTTCTCAAGCAGCAGGCTGGGGTTCAGGCTCTCTGAGAGCCCGTTAGAAGGGGCTGGTATGGTCAGGAGCCTGGAGGGGCTATTGCCCCTCACCTTCGCCTCCTGGCCCCTCTGGGTCCCCTCTGGTGGTCCTGCTGTCAGAGGAGCATCCATGAGGCCACGAGCTGTGTCCCTCTGACTTGGGGCTCAGTGCAGACACCGGAGCTCTGGTTAGGATACTTTGGGTGTGGGAAGGGAGGCACTGCTGGGGCTGCAGAGATGGTGACTTCCCCAGTGGGGGACAGGGGGACAGCTTCCTCCTTGGGGGCAGGGGCCGGGGGGGCAAGATGGAGAGGGGCCCAGGCCTCGGCACCATGTGAGGGGTCCCTGCGCGATTGGGGCTGATCTCCCTCCCGCATCCAGAGCTCTCTCCCTACCCACCCTCCTCTTGGCAGGTCCCAGGCTGCCTGTCATGGGGTGCTGTTTTATTTTTTTCTTTCTCCTTTTCTGGGAATCCACTTAAAAACACACACTGAAGTGGCTGAGCCTTATTCAGGATGTGAGCAAACACAGGGAGCCCTGAGCAGGCAGCGACAGCAGCGGATTGTTTGTGGCCTCCCGGGCTGGGCGGGAGGGGTCGGGTCACATGGGGGCTAATGCGTCTCAGATCCCTATTACAGGGGATCCGCCCCCGCCCTGCGCAGCGCCGGGCTGCAGACCCCAGGCCAGCTCAGCAGGCCCGGGGCTGCGGTCCCCAAGCCACAGGGACCATGGGGCGGGGCGGGCCTGCAGGAGGGGATGCTGCGTGGCAAAGGGACTGTCCACTCTGTGCTTTAAAAGCAATGATCATTTAAAAATACCTTTCCTGTCCCTAGATTCTAAAGGCAGTTTTCGACCCCAACATCAATGTAATCTTTTCATTAGTGAATTAAGTGTTCTTGAGGGAAGGGTGAGCCGAACACGGCTGGGGCAGTGGGGAGCACCTGTGTGGTGATGATGGCTATTGTTGGCAGGTGATGGGGTGTGACTGGTGAGCGTTGTGCTCCTGGCTGGTGGGTCAGAGTCCGACAGTCTGGCATATGTGGTGACAGTTTCGGGCTTCTGGGCAGACGATGCCGCCTGTGCCCACCACAGTGACCCAGTGACCTGCAAGCGTTCCGGAAGATCCTATTAGAGCGGACTTCCCTGGGCGTGAGAAATGCAGCAGCTTTTTACGGACACGAGTGCATTGTGGGAAACCCCGTCTCACCGTCCTGGCCCGGGGAACAGGGAATGCAGGTGACCATGATGCTCTTCACCCGGGAGAAGCCCGGTCCTGCCCTAGGCTTGTTGAATTCTTTATTTTACTGAGTTCCCACACAGCCCTGTTAATAATTCTGATTGTATGGGTGGAGGAAATTGAGGTGCTGAGAAATCAAGTAACTCGTCCAGGTTTGTAACTGGGGGGTCCAAGTCCTAATCTAGACCCTCTGATTCCGGAGCCTACCCTCTTAACCATGGTCCTTACGGAGCAGAGTAATGGCTGAAAAGAAATCCTCTGCATTCCCATAGGAGGAGGGGAAGGCACACATTCTCTGTCTCTATCACACACACACACACACACACACCATTCCTACCCATTTCTGTCACACACACACACACACCCCATTCCTATCCATTTCTGTCACACACACACACCCTTCCTACCTGTTTCTGTCACACACACACCCCGTCCCTACCCATTTCTGTCACACACACATACGCACACACACACACAAAACAGTTCCTACCCACTTCTGTCACACATACACATACACACACACACCATTCCTACCCGTTTCTGTCACACACACACACACACCCCATTCCTACCCATTTCTGTCACACACACACACCATTCCTACCCATTTCTGTCACACACACACAC